>NC_135722.1:85431312-85736312 GCF_964656455.1 Halichoerus grypus | reverse complement strand
CCTGCTTTGAGATGGCACCTTCTCAACTGGGCTCTGATGACCTACCTCTTTACTGTACACCCTTGTTCTTAAGGCCTAGATCCCTGTGCTGCATGACCTCAGATGCTGCTGGGGGCCCTGCCTCAGGTCACATGTCCTTGTGTCAGGAGTTCAACTAAAGTTGGACAGTTAGGTAGTCAGGGCCAGGGTCCCCAAGAAGAAAATATGGAGTCAGGACAGCTAAGATAAAACAGCGCTGATATCCTGTTTTGCAGCCTAGACAGGACCACACTGACATTCTGCTTTACAGCCTTTGTGGAAATGTATTCTGCAAAACATCCTAAAATAAGACAATTAGCCACAAAAGCATTTGTCAATATCATGGGCAAGGGGCAGTTAAGACCTAAGCCCCCAAATGTCAGCAAAAAAGTCACCTTCAGCACGTGGACATTAACCTAATAGGTAGACAGATACGTGACCAAAGCCCTGATTGGCATGAGCCAGCACATCCTGATTGCTTAAGATAGTTCCGCAAAACAACTCATAAAAACCCTTAAACTTAGAAACTCCGGGGCAAACAGCTTGGGCCCCTCCTCCCTCTCTGGGAGCTTTATACTATTGCTTAATAAACTTTGCTTTGCTGCCCACCACTCTTCATCTGGTCTACCTCTTCATTCGAAGCCACGTGACCAAGAACCAGGGCGCTAAGGAGGCGCAAATCCCGTAACACCTGAAGTATCACAACAGTATCGCCACCAGAACCTCTGTCTGCAGACACCTGACCACCTGGGCCAGTACCCCATGTCAGCCCCATGGGCCCAAGTGAACCCTTCCTCCCTAGACTCTGCTTTAGGCTGTTGATGAGGCCCTCAAGTGAGCGGTGGGAGGCAACAGAAAGTAGAGAGAAAAAACTCAGGATCCAAGTTCAGACAAACATAGATTCAACCCCTGACTTGCTTCTTCCTACCTGTGTAGTTTTGGGCAATTGCAACTTTTCCATCACCCAGAAAATGGAGCTATCATCGTTTCTACCTTTCAATAATGTTACATAGACTAGAGATAATATTTACAAAGTGTGTTCGATACATGCTGTCTGCTGGTGTGCTAGTGGAAATAGCAGCAGGAAAAATATAACAACAATGATGAAATCCTGTGCTTTATTTCTTCAGTGGAGCCCACTGGCCCCACCTCCACTTATTCCTAGTTTATTCTCTTCTTTCCATGAGTCCTTGAAAACAAAAATATGTGGGGACAGTATATAAATTCCTTAGAGGGATCACCAGGTTCACTTTACTAAGGGGAGCACGGGTGAAAGGAAATACAAATAATAAAAGAAAAACCTTGGAATTCTTTTTAGCCCTGCTACTCGTTAAATAAATGAAAGGAAAACCACTGCTCAAACTATTAAAGAGTCCGTTAGAGTGATATAATTCTGTGCTGGTGACCTTGTAAATTGGTGTAATAATTCTGGAAAGTAATCTGGCAAAAGCCATTCATTCAGTGGACATATATTGAATGCCTACCAAATTCCAGATATTTTGTTAGGCTCCTGGGATACAAAAATGAATAAGGTCAGATCCTTGTCCACAAAAGTTTATAAAATGGCAGGCATTATGTAAGATGTGTCCTTATAAGAATCCATCCTACTTCTTGACTCGGTAACCCCAAATAAATCACTTTTAAAAATATTTCCTCTTAATGATGTGCTTTGCTATGCCATCTGTAATAGTGAAAGACTACTACCATCCAAATAACTGACAGTTAAGAAATGTCTAAAATTACAATTTATCAATAGAGTAAAATTTAATATTGACATTAAAATGACAAATGCAATAACTATGGAGATGTTTCAAATGATGTCAAATGAAAAGAACACAAAACATTATGCACAAAATAATTTAAGTATGAAAAATTATGGATGACTAAATTAAGAATAAGATATCAGTAAATTTCATAAATGAGGTTTTATGTTTTGAATGGAGCAGTATATTGGGATAGCCATTGGGGCTGCTGATGCATCCTACCTCTCACAAATCCTGCACCCAACCTCCCTACTTCCCTGATCACGGTTTCATGGCAAGATGGGAAGTCCCTGACCTCTGGGAAATTAGGCAGAGTCTTGAGATTTGCTTTGGCCAATGACATACACATGGAAGTGCCACTCACCCCTTCTTGGTGGGAGATTTAAGAGCTGGTCCTCTTAGGGTGGACAATTCATCACATTCCCTTCTCCTGCCAATACAACCAACAGTACTTCAAATGCTAGATGCTGTATTAGCCAGGATCCTGGAGTGAAGAGCTAGGCAGCAGAGCCCCAGACAACATGAAATGTACATTTACCATGTGTGAAAAAATAAATCTTTGTTCTTTTTACCCCTGAAGATTTTTTTTTAACCAATATCCTGATCAATAGATAGGTATTATTTACTAATTTTAAAATTTTACAGATCATTTGTTAATTCTAAAATGATACTAATATGGCCTTGGGGAGCTGTATCACAGATCACAAGATGGTATGAGTTTTAGGACCCTGGAACTCACCGACCAGGGACCTCCATATACTTCCATAAACACTTACAGGTTTGAACATCAGCTGGTATGTCCAAATTCAGCAGTTCTAAAACTTTATGGCCTTGGGACCCCCTTTACACACTTCAAAATATCTGAGGTCCTCAAAGTAGGATTATTTTGTGAGTTATCACTATCGCTATTTACCATATTAGAAGGAAAAAAACGGAAAAAAAGAATATTATTGTAAAATAACAATAAACCCTTTATAAAATGTTTTTATGAAAATTAACCACAGTTCCCAAAATAAGAGCAATTTAGTAAGAAAAGTGTGATTATTTTACATTTTGCAAATCTCTCTAATGTCTGACAATAGAACTCAGTTGGATTCTCTTACCTGCTTTTGCATTCAATTTGTTGGAATAGGTTGGTTTTGGTTGAAGTATGTGAAGAAAATTGGGCCTCATACAGATATGTAGTAGGAAAAAGGAGACATATTCTCATAGGTTTTTTAAATAATTATGGATACTCTTTGTTACTACACCAAACTTGACAGGTTGCAGTAGTTTCTTAAAGGTTAAAAGCAGTATTGAATCTGAAACCACATTAGTGAAGTCTTACAGTTTGTTATATAAAAATTCATGGATCTTTTACCCCTGTATGATTTCATAACATCAGGCATTAGCCATTTGGAAAATACTGGTTTGTTGAGTTATTCAGATCATACAAAAATTGACATGTTTTTTAATCCGATATAAAAAAACCCACCCTTTATTAATATAACTACTAATCATATAAGAAAAAAATCCTCTTTGAGTATTGGGATGCTGTCTAGCTCATGGTTGCAGACACACATTTTTTAAAATTCTGAGTTTTGCTCAGATGCTCACATTTTGTCATTGGCAACAAATACTCTAAGTTGTTTTCCCTTAACTGGTAGGCTCCCTTTGCTCATTTTTGAGAAAATGTCTGCCAAATGCCCAACTCTGAATAACCATGGTTTGTCTGAAATTTGTTCTTTCAAGCAAAAATTGTGTTCCAAGAAAAAAAAGCAGCTAACAACTTTGTATGGTGACAGACGGTAACTATACTTACTGTGGTGACCATTCCTTAATGTTCATAAATATTGACTCACTATATTGTACATCTGGAACAACTACAATAACATATGTCAATTATTCTTCAATAAAAAAACAAGAAAAAGTGGCTAGTTGAGCTCACAACTTAATCACGCATGTTCATTTCCTTGCGATAACCTTCATACTTGGTTTTGCCAGCCCATGTGTTCTATGTGGACATCAGTCTGTCACACAGAATATTAATAATGTTTATATTTAAGGGTTGAGGTTTAATAAAATTAATCATTTTTACTGTTTCTTTAGAAGGTATTCTTTAGGTGAACTGGCTTTTGTATTTTCCTTACTGCGAGCACGTGGCAGTGAAAAATACAATGGCTAGGACAGTTTGGTGTTTGTGCTTTAATTCCCACTAAGTGGTCAGCATTTTTACCCACCATTGCTTTTGTATCTCCAGGGCGGATGCCAACTGAGTGAAAAAGCCAAATAGCATTCTTAGCATAAGGATGAAAATAATTTTGACCCCCGAGGGGCTCCTATAAAGGTGTCGAGGACTCCTGGGGGGCTGTGATCCCACTCTGTGCACACTATTCTAGTCTCTTGTACACGTGGTATTGCTACAATAGAATTAGTGCTAGACTTCTTCCCCGTCCTGCCTTTGAGTATCAGGTGACCTTGGGGAAGGTACTTTCATCTATCTACTGTGCCTGACTTTTCCTTGTCTGCAAGATAATAGCAATCCTTCCTTCTTTCATTCAACAGATACTTATTAACTCTTACCATGAATCACCTGCACGAGACCCTGGGGATATAGCCAAGAAAAGGCAGACAAAGTCTTTGAAATCATTTTGTAGTCTAAAGGGGAACTGTGATGCTGTTCTGTATGGGCATTTATTTAGATAAAAATAATGTATAAACATTTCACAAATAAATGAGTGAAACCAGTACAGGCTGTTGTATGTTCAAGAAATGAACTTCATCTAAGAGCTCGGATGGGAGAGATGGTGGACAGTGGCACGATGGACCCAGGATGGGCAAGGGAGCCTCTGTTCCCAGAAAGTGACATTCGAGCTGAGACCTAAAGATGAGAAGGTTCCACACATGAACACTAATTGACCAGTGCTCAGTGGGGCATCTCAGCAACATCTGTGGGTTGTAAAAGCGATAGTAAGAAAGGAGGAAGAGGATAAATAATACTAATATTACTTAACATTTGTTAAGTACACGTAACCTGGGCAGTGTTTGAAGGACCTTACTTGCAAATTAACTCATTTAATCTTCATAGTAACTTGATGAAATAAAATTTTATTATTTATTTCCACATTGGGGAAGATAAAATTAAGGTCCAGGAGCCTCACAGGTAGGAAAGAATAGAGGCAGAATTCAAACCCAGGTAGTGTGGTTTCAAAGGTTCTAGCACTCCCTGAAGTACTTTACCATTTTATGAAACATAGATATGGTGTCTAGTATCACTATCATTGATATACATGTATTATTGATATGCATGCGTTTTTAAAATCCATGTGTCTAAATAATACAAGTTGAGGTGATTTTTAAAATATTTCAGAAATTATAGGACATATTATCTATAAGTCTAACAAATATTGGAAGGGTGATAAGAGGAATAAAGCTTGAGTTATAAAGAAGGGATAAAGCAAGGACAAGTATGGGGGATAGACCGTGGGCTTTGGGGGAAGGTTGAATGTCTGAGCATATAAAGAGTTGGCTCTCTACAGCTGCTCTTCCTTGAGGGGCTATTCTAAGCACAAAGCATGGCAAACTCTAGGAAAGCTGCCTACCTAGCGGGCAAACCTCAGGACGGCTCTGTTTGATCGATTTGCTCCAGCAGCCTCTAAGCTCAGAGAGATGCCTCCACCCGCCCCTTCCTGAAATCCTTTCCTATGTCCTAAAAGAGCCTTCTCTCTTCTCTCAGGCACACATTAATCTTGGCCTAAGGAGAGTGGGTGCACAAAATCTGGCTGTCTTTCTTGTGAGGGGCAACACTGTTAAGAGCTGATATTTAAATACTCTGCTTGACTGTTTTTTTAACTGAGCACCAGCATGGTCTGTGAAGGCCAAGGTTTTGTTAGGGGTGGAGTCTCATCCTGCCCTTAAATTACAGCAACCAAGAGACGCAGGTGTCCTTGGTCTTGAATTTCCCTTTCAAGAAAGTTCTCCTTTTTCTCTAGGAGCATTCTTTGTATTTGTTTCATTTTTTTTTTTTTTTTAAGATTTTATTTATTTGACTGAGAGATAGAGAGAGCACAAGTAGGCAGAGTGGCAGGCAGAGGGAGAAGGAGAAGCAGACTCCCCGCTGAGCAGGGAGCCCAATGTGGGACTTGATCCCAGGACCATGGGATCATGACCTGAGCCGAAGGCAGATGCTTAACGACTGAGCCACCCAGGCGCCCCTTTGTTTCATTTTCTAAGGGTGGATTTAGATGCTGTTTTTTTGTTTGTGTGCTTGCTTGTTTTTATGGGTTTTTGTTGTTGTTGTTTGTTTGTTTGTTTGTTTTTACCAGCAGACACGGTTCTGGAGAAAACAGGAGACAATCTGAACAAGAAGGTCTAGGAAGTAAATATTTTTTACTATTTCGGAGGTGACAAATGATGAAATGGTCATATCAGTTTGAAAAGGAAGGTTGAATTAGAGTATATGGAGGTTTCTAGATGGTAGTCCTGGCTCATTTTGACAAGCCACCTTACATTTCCTGTTAGTGGGGCCAATAGGGATTCTAAAATTCTGATATGTTACGCATTCATTCTCCTTCTGGAGTATATTGGGCAGACAAAATCTAAATCTGGATTTTTTAAACCTGTTCTGCTTGGAACCCCCTTTCAGCAGTCGTGAAGGGGATGGGAGGCAGTCATTCAATCAACCAACATCTACAGAGCGCCGACTGCATGCAGGCATCGTGTTGGGCACTAGACATATGCAGTGAGCAAGGTAAGTGCTGTCCTTGCCCCCAAAGAGGTGGCCACCTAGCAGTTGATGAGAGTGACCCATTATGTACAGAATTTAGTCCTGCTGACATGCAAATATGATGAAGTCCATGCTGTTCAAATAGATATGAATAAGTCCTTGGGATAAAAGAGTTAAAGTCATGCCATTTTATACTAGTAATAGTACAGCTTATAGTGGGTAACAGTGGTAATAATCCACACCCATCTGTATATTAAGGATTTTTGTGCTGAAAGAAGATGAGTATGGATTCCTCATGAGAAAGGAATAGATAAAATTTTTATATAGAAACTCTTTCTTCTTATCCCCATAACGGAACGCCAAATTTTCAGGTACTTATGACCTTCTGTGCCAAGATTTAGACAACAGTTTCTGATAAGCACTGTTCTTGGAGGAACATGGGTAAATACTAAAATGTGAAAGTCCATTTTGTTATGAAATATATAATTTAATGGAGAGCAGAAACAAAAGTCTTGAAAATGAAAACTTTTGATTTGCCAGTGATGGGCTTTTTGAGAGAAGAAAAGTATGAAGGCATAAAATATAATTCACAGCAACAATGGAGTAGAAAATACATAATAATGGAAATGTGAGATTCCACACAGTCTGAAGAAGGGATCAGAACCCTTTCTGGTTGCAATGGTTTCCAGAGAGATGTGGAAGTGGCTATTAAGACAATGTCAAAGTTATGGACCCCATTACATAGGAGCCCCACCTCTATACCATCTCAGAGCTAACAATGGATGGATGGATGGTAGATGATGGATGGTGGCCAAATATCCCAGGTAAGTTCCATACAAGGTGAAGAGAGGAGACATATACAGTCACCCCACCCCCGGTGTAACTCAGTGTACCCAGTAGCAGTAGAGCACCTTAGCCGTGGAGTAGCCCGAGTGAATGAAAACGATCTAGGGACAGCTTTGCAGAATCCCGGCACCCCATCACAGTAATGGAAGAGCATCTGGGAGGGGTAGGGCTAAGCCCCCAGGGAGGCCCTGAAGAATGAGAGAGCCTGTGACTGGGGCACAGATGATGTGGACTGTTTACTCCAGGCTATCACGGGATGCTGGAATGGTGGATATCCACAGAAGACACCAAAGGAAAATGATAAGGACCAGAAGAGACCAGCTGCATCTCACAGGTAACTGACAAAGGTGGAGGATGGGAATGCACCAGGTAAGAACTTCCCTGACAGTCCTGGATGAGAGAGCGTGCCACCCTCCCTCCTCTCCATACCTGGAGGGCGGAGGGGGGTATGGGATGTGAGTGTTTAGCTGGAAGATACTGAGTTTTAAGCCAGAAGAAACAGATCAGCTTAAATGGTCCAGGTTACGTTTGCCACAACAGTAGAAATAGGAAAGTTCAGTAATGGGGAAATATGCCTATTCCATCGTGGCACACGTGAATTTGCGATGTGACATGCTTGGGACAGTCAACCTAATGCTTTGTTCCCTCTGTGGTTTGCATTTTGTTAGTGCTGCATCTGAGTGTGGGCTCAGAAGAGAGCTCTAAGGTGGCATATTGACAGTGGGAGCTACAAGCATTTAATTTATAGGTGAGCGGCAGTAGGAAATTGACAATCAGACTGAACGGTGGACAGGATTTCTAAAAAGTTAACATAGTAGAGAAACTACATATAATTATATATTCTATGTATATCACATATATATTCAATCCCTGATGTGATTTCTGTTTGTAGTGGGGAAACAAATCACATCAGTGACAAGGCTAAATGTATGCATTTTGTGGGTAACTTGAAATTTTTAGTGAGTGCAAAGTTGCTTTGGATCATCTCTGCCGAGTTGATGCCTAGCATGACTATGCCATTCATGTGCCTAGATCAATATAAATATGGATACTCCTGTATGAATTAGGCAGGAAAAGTGGGACAATTTGACAGCCCCTTGCTGAGACACAGCGGCTCCCATCCCCTGGAAGGGCGTGAATAGCCAAGCGCAGCCCCGCTAAACTACAAGAAGGAAAATAGCAGCCCAGTAAATGCAGATGCTTTGGGGATGTTCGCTTGACAGACTGAAGGCTGTTTGTCATCTGGATTGTCACCTATCAGGGTTTTAAATAGGAGCCTTCTATAGGATATTATGTAACCTGCTAGCTCACAACAACCCCAGTGGAACAGAACGGAGGGCAGCACGGAGCAGGGGCTGTGAGCTGGAGGACCGGGCCCTGCTATTCATCCCACTAATGGATTCTAGGTCTCCTGCATCGCCATGCTTGAACACACAGCAAGGGGATGGAGATGCTTGCTCTTTAAAGGCTGTGTCAATCAAGAGCAGAAAATGAATCATGGCAAAGTTGGGAGCCAGCAGGAGAGGAGAAAGAAGGTTGTGTGTGTGTGTGTGTTGCGGGGAGGGTGGGGGGCTGGACAATTGAGACAGTGCCCTGGGAAGTGCAGAGATTTCCACCCCAGTGCGGTCCTTGCTCTACCTGATTGACACCGCCCCTCCCCCACACCCCTTGACCACTGAAGGCTGATGGTTGAACTCAATTCTCTCCTTCTGGGAAGGGAAGTAGGTCCAGTTTCCACAAAACTGTAATATGAGATGAAATGTTCACTTGTCTGAAATCAGGTAATGGTATGAGCTTTATAGATGTCCTCTGGCCATAGTATTGCTGGTTTGATTCGTACACTTTTTTTGAGTAGGACACAGTTCTTTACTGACCATTTCGGCAGGCAGAGGTTAAGTCTAGCAAAGTCAAGCATGGAATAATCAATATGGAAATCCTTTGCTATATGCAAAGGTGTTTTCCCGGGAATTTACATGTAAAGTTTGGTGATGAGTTTTATTATAGGGGCTCTTGGGGAGCTGGCTATTTTAAAGAATCTTGATGTAACAGTGAAGAAGCGTATTGTGATGGGATGAGTCACTCTCTACTCCCTAATTTATCTGTTCTGTGGGTTTGGAATTTTGCATATTAAGTTTTCCTTACCTTAAATACATTACCCACATACTGCTGAGTCATCAAAGGGCATGAGGCAGAAAGCAAGACTTTGGATAGAAGTTTGCACATGATCATTATTATCTAGCTGAAAAAGAGCCTTGTTCGTAGGTTATGGGGCTATACTAAAGTGTGTGGAATTTTCACGCATTTGTGGTGGTTACTCTTGTGTCATGTAGGAGTGACAACAAATGAGACATGACAGGTTATATGTGGTGCACACAATCTATAGCTGCAAATTCATATGAAGGATTGCTGAGACTGCCATAACTGAGTTGCAATGTGGTGTCAGCTATGCTAATCGAGAAGCAGGTCTGGCTGGCAATACCCAGTTGTAGTGTCCTATTTATAACATGGCAGCCCCAATTCCCCTTATTTTATCTCCTCCCGCCCTGACTCTGGGTTTGCCCAGGCAACTTGTGTTGGTCAATGAGACAGTAGCAAACGTAACATAAGCAAGGGCTTAAAAATTGCTTGTGTTCTGTGGCTTGCCCTCTTTCGCTGCTCTGGTGAATCCTGTGACCACTTCCATGTGAAGGAGCCCAGGCGAGGCTGTTGGGTAAGAAGAGATGAGTAAACGTGTCATCTTTATTGCCCCCACAACTCCCCTAGACACCATCCATCAGCAAGAAAGGAAAGCCATCCTAGTCTGTAGAGCCCTAATTGAGCCACTAACTGATTACAATGATCAACCAGACCATTCCAGACAAGAACTACCTAGGCAACCCACCAGAGCTTGTAAAAAATAATACACATTTGTTGTTTAAAGCCACAGTTTGGGGGTGATTTGTTATACAGCAAAAACTAACTGATACACAAGTTAAGAATAGTGAGTTACAAGTGTGTTTCTATAAGGTTGGAGGGGCATTGTCTGGGTGACTTGGGCACCAACACTATGTAACCCATCAACACATTGATTATATAATGGGAAATTTGGAAGCTAAAGAATTGAAAAAGCTCACATAAGATGATGACTGAATTATATGGAGCTTTATTAAATAGTTAGCGAAGCTACCTATATCCATAATTGAAATATTTATAACACAGGTGTGATGCTATCGCACAAAGGGATTAGCACATTCTTGCAGCTATAGATAGCTACAGGCAAAGTCTCAGAGTTGGTCCCAGTCTTCACAGGCTTCCACTAAGGCTCCACATTCGTCCCTGCAGGCTGGTCGTCATCTTATGTGATAACATGTCCCTAGAGCATGTTGGCTACCAGTGCACCACAATATTGCTCTCTATTTATTTAGGTTCAATTTATATTGTCTTAAGCATTTTTCTCTTAAAAGCCACAGCTGCTAGTGTTATGGCATTATTAATTTTTTTTCCAGCTGTTTCTGTGTTTTTGCATGTGTACATCTGCACATGACACGGCACTGTGGATATGAGACATCTGCTTCTGTCTTGTTAGGAAAGAGAAGTAATACTGCTTCAATCTGCTGTACTTGGTATTTGATGTATATCATTGATGCGTGTTGGCTGTGGATTCCCCAAGCTTCCTTAACAACTGAGCTATACTAATCTGCATGACAGTTTTTTGTGGCCCATTTGCACCTACTTTCCAAAGAGGGATCTCTCGGTCTTAGTGAGTTCACAGTGCTGTAACATAATATCACAGACTGGGTGGCTTCGACAACAAGTATTTATTCCCTCACAGTTCTAGAGGTTGGGAAGTCCAAGATCAAGGCGCCTGCAGATCTGGTGTCTGGTGAGAGATCTCTTCTTGGCTTGCAGACCTGTCATCTTCTTGTATCCTCACATGGTGGAGGCAAAAAGCTCTAGTCTCTTTCTCTTCTTATAATGGCAGTAATCCCATCATGAGGGCGCTATCCTCATGACCTCATCTAAGTATCATTACCTCCTAAAGGCCTCAGAGGCCTAACACCATCCCAGCGGGGGGTTAAAGTTTCAATACAGGAATGCTGGGGAGACACAAACCTGTAGTCCATAGTACTCCCTTCAATCTCTCCCAGGTGCAAAGAGTCCTCCCATCATTGTTCATCCTCTGGTCAATTGATGTTGCATGCTCCTCTTCCCCCACTGGCCTGGCCCTGTTTCTTGTCCTCTGTGTTTTGAATGAAAAAGCCAATGATAGTTCCAATAACCCTTTTGTGATCATTAATTTTTTATGTGTCAACATGACTGGGCCATGAGGTGCCAGGACATTTGATCAAACTTTATCCTGGGTGTGTCTGTAAGGGTGTTTTGGGTTTGATTAACATTTAAATCTGTAGACCCAGTAAAGCAGATTGTCCTCCCTAATGTGGGTGGGCCTCATCCAATCAATTAAGGCCTAACTAGAACAAAAGACTGAGCCTTCTGGAAGTAAGAAGGAATTCCTCCTGCATGACTATTGACTTGGGACATTGGCTTCTTCCTGGTTTCCAATGGGAGCTTATACCATTTTCTCTCCTGGGTCTCCAGCTTGCTGACTGCATATCTTGGGATTTCTCAGCCTCCATAATCACAAGAAATATATCTCTTCTGTACACACACACACACACACACACACGTCCTATTGACTCTATTTCTTTGGAGACCTCTGACTAATAACCTATCTTTGGAAGCTGTTTGTCTCAGAAGAAAACGTCAGACCCTTTTACCATTTTTTTTCTTTAAATATATCACCCTTCTCTTATTGTTATAACTAAAGCATGGGTAGTATACATGATCTGAGTCATACATTCCAATCATTACTCTTCTAGAAGAAACTGTCAACTAACATTCTAAAATTCCTTAATCCCTCTGAACCAAAATAAGTGGATTTTACTGAAACTTGACTTGAGAAGACATTAACCCGGAAAAGCGTACTCCTCTCAAGACCTACTGGTGGACTCGTGAAAACACACACAGGTGCACACACAACTGGTTTGAGATAAAAGATAGCATGTGGATAAGGTAAAGAGGTGCAGAGGGCATGATGAGAAGAGTACTACCGGAGAGAAACTTCATTCGACCCTTTATTCTGGGCTGGGCTCTAGAGGGAAATAAAGTTAATTCAGGGTAATCTGTAGTGAAAACTCTGCAGCATCACTATAAACAGAGTTGGGCCTTGAGTGATTTCAAAGTGGAAAAACAATTTAACCTGAGATTGGGAGTGGTCTTGTGCCATAGAAAGGATAAACTGTACTTCTCAAGTGCCAAGGGAGTCAAGAGAAATAGGTTTGTGAACTTTGGGGCTGAAGCAAGAGAGAAATAGAAGGAGGTTCTGAGCAGTGGTGCAAGGCAGATATAGAAGGAAAACTATGTCAAACGCTTGAATGTTATGAAGCTGTGTCCCTGTGATTCCACCCCAAGATTTATATACAATTCTACTCCAACCTTCTCTGCTGGTCTAGTATAGCAGTTTGTGTCTCTTTATTTATTGACTCTGTTATGCCAGAAAGGAAAGAGTGGGGAGTCACAGCCCAGGGTCAAGCAGGGGAAAGCCAGGTCCACAGTGTGAGGAAGGAGTGTGGACTTCCAGGAATGTGTATGGAGGTGAGGGGGTAATATTTAAAGTTGAAAAAGGTTGGGATAAAAGAATTAAATAGGCAGTTTAATGCAAGATAATTTAGAGCCTTTAACACGCTAGTGTTTAGTACAGTGTTTCTAAAGCATGTTTGCCAAAACCTTCAATAAAAAAGACACATGCACACACACATGTACACACATACACAGTCATACACAACTTAAACAGGAGTTTCATGAAGCAATATTTACCCTTTCTATATCTAATGGCCTCTGGTGTCTTTTATTCCAGTTTATTTTAAGAAATATTCATTGCGACCCACTTAATTTCATTTCCTATTTATTAATGTTCATGACCTGCAATTTGAAAAACTAGTATAGTGCAAATCCTTGCAAGGGGAACATATTATTTGATATTTGCCCAATTTATTTCACCATAGAATAATTTCTGGTGGAGAGAATATCATGCAGAACTGGTGTTCCATGGAACATGCTTTTGGAAATGCAGAGCTAGTCCAATCCCTTCTTTTTAATGTTCAGGGCATGAGGAACCAGAAGCAAGACATGACTTGCCCCTCAAAATTGGACTAACACACAAAAAATTAGTGGCAGAGATAGAGACCCAGATCCAGGTGATTTGACTCCTAGATGGGTTCACTTTTTATGTACCGCAATACCATTCTACTCGGTGTTGTTTTGAAAATCAAATGGTGTAATCCATGTAACAGATACTCCAGATTATGAAAATGATGATTATGGCTATTGCATTAAGGGACAAGCCAATTAAAAACCAATTGATACCTGCCTGATTGAGCATAATGGAGAAAGAAGCGCAAGGGTAATTAAGACATCATTTCTTCACTTTAGAAATGTACTTCCTAGAGTGGCAGATGAACACATGTAAGTACCTGTGATATAATCCAGACCATGATAGATGCTTAAATAAAGCCATGATCAAAGGTCATGGGTAAATGGGAGGAAGAAATTCAAATGAACATGGAGTGGAGATCTGAGAAGAGTTTTGGAGAACAGAATTTTAATAAAGTCTTGAGTGTTTGCCAAGAGTTTCATAGACATAAAAGGGAATGGGTAAGTGTAGAGGTAATTGAAGACGTTTCAGGGGAAGAGACAGCCTGAGCAAAGATAAGGGAGGTTAATCATCTGTAGGGTATTTGGGGAAGTCCCCAGTTAGAGAGAATGCCATGATGGGAGGCAAAGCCAGAAAACTGAACTGGTGCTGTTTACCTAGGACCTGGGATACCAGGCTCTATCACTGGTATTATTTTATAGGCAATATAGGACTGATGGAGTTTTTGGAGGACTATTTTCACTTAGATTCTTCTAGTATTCTAGAACCTGGAATGCAAAGGAATACATAGAAGAGAGAGGATTCAGTTATGAAGTTGCTTCAACAGTGTAAGCAAGAAGTAAGGATCTAAACTAACTCAAAGACAATAGGGTCAAAAAAGAGGGGTGGTGCAAGAGATTTAATTAGGTTAGAATCATGGGGGTTTGACCAATAATGAGGAGAAGAAGAGGAGGAGAATAGTAAGCTTAAGAGGTCTTAGCACTTGGGTGAGCAAGAGGATGATAATATTAACCTGTGTACAGAGCCTTGGAAAAGAAGTTTTGAAGGAAAGATTATGGTGTCTTTGGAGGAAATGGGATTGATGAATTTCAAGCCAAGAGGTATGTTCCATAAATTTCAAAAACAAAAAGCCAGTACTCACAAGGATCCTTTTTGAGATCAAGATTGCCCCTAGTTAACCTTATCATATCATAGGTTCAGAACTGGTAAGTAATTAACTCTTTCTGTGACTGAATTTGAGTAGTTACATGTCTTCTAACTTCTTTCACATGAAATCTAAGATCTCTGTGCAATAGAATTCTTCTCTCCAGTTGTCATAGACACTGGAAACTTCATCTACGATGGCAAGGCATTCTAGTATTTCTGTAGTAGTTTACAGTGGCAGAAGAGAACTTTAATGTTGGGTATAAATGCAGGAATAATAATAAGGGTCATAAAGAAATGTGAATGATAATGAAAATAAAACATACGGGATTTGGTAAAGAAATCAGCCAGACCAAGGTGGAAAACTCATGACAGGTAGTCAAAAGTAAGTTTTCAAGAAGAGAGAAGTAAGCTGATGGAGGAATCTTAATGTTAAGAAGAGAAATGTGGACATGGTAAGGTTGAAAATAGAAAACCATTACATTCCTGAGGAAATCACATGATGCAAAGAAGTCTTTAATGAGGGTTGTCTAGCATAGGAATTCTTGGTGAATTAAAATCAGGGAAATATTCAAGTCAGGAAGAGCTCTAAGGTTACTGCAATTAAATACAGAAGTTGAAGATTGTTGTAGCTAATACGAGGAAACTAAAATTGTTCTTGTCAAGATTGTCAATAATATCCATTTTTAAAAATATATTCATTTACTGTCTTCAGTTTATTTAACTTGTTAACATTGTAGATAGACACTGTCAATTATTTTTTTTCTTTTTAAAAGTCATCTTTAAAGGAATTTTGAAATTCAAGTATAATATCTACCAAGAAAAGTGCACAGATAAAAAGTGTACACAGAAATTAACTTTTATAAAGTCAAAACTCACCATCCAGAGGGAAAAAAAGGATATTACCAACACCGCAGAACTCCCCTCATGCCCCTTCCTATTTACCTACCTGATCTCCAGAAGTAACCTTTGTCCTGACTTCTACCACCATAATTTGTTTTGGGCACTCTACAGAAATGGATTTATATGTTGTGCCTACTTTTGTATCTGACTTCTGGTGCTCAATTTTTTGTCTGAAGGATTCATCCATGTTTGCATATAGCAACAATTTGTTTATTCTCATTGTTGCGTAGGATTCCATTCCATAGACCTATCATAATTTAAATATTGTAGTGTTAGTAGATGTTTGAGTTATTTGCATTTTGTGTCTACTGTCAATAGTGCTGCCATGAAAACTATCATGCACACCTTTGTTGCATATATGTAAACACTTTTTTTCTTTTTTAATTTTATTATGTTGTTAGTCACGTAAACACTTTTTAAAAAGATTTTATTTATTTATTTGAGAGAGAGAGAGAGAGAGGGAGAGAGAGCACAGAGGGAGAGGGAAGAGCAGACTCCCTGCTAAGCAGGGAGCCTGATGCGGGGCTCCATCCCAGGAGCCTGAGATCATGACCTGAGCTGAAGGCAGACGCTTAACCGACTGAGCCACCCAGGCCCCCCATACGTACACATTTCTATTGGGCATTTACTTAGAGGTGGAATTTCTGGGTCATGTATTCACCTTCAGGAAATACAGCAAAATGCTTTTCCAAAAAATGTTATACCAACTTACACTCCCACAAGTCCTGTATGCCAGTTCCAGTTGCTCTATCTCTTCAACAACACTTGTATTATCGTTCTTTTCAATGTAAGCCATGTGGTAATATTTCAGTATTTTGAAATTCATGTTTTCCTGATGGCTAATGAAATTGAATACTTTTTATGGGATTGTTGGCCATTTATATATAACATTCTATGAAATGCCTGTTCAAATCTTTTGCCCATTTTTACATGACATTTTGTCTTTTTTTTCCCCCTTATTGATTTAGAAGTATTATTTATGTATTCTGGATATGAGTCCACTCCTTTGTAAGTTAGATATATTGCAAATATCTCCTTCCACTCTAAGATTTGAGATTTTACTTTCTTAATTGTGAAAACACATTTTTAGTTTTAACAAAGTCTGTTTTAATCAATCAGTTTCTCTTGGTTGGTATTGTTTATGTCCTTGTCAAAAATCTCCCTAAATCAAGATAATAATGTAAAGAGTATTGTTTCTAACTTCTAGCAGTTTTATTTTTCTTTTACATTAGGACCTAAAATCAATTTGAAATTTGCTTCTGTATATAGTGTGAGAAAGATGGTAAAACTTTATTTTTCCAACATCGATATTAACTTTATTCAATACCATTTATTGATAAGATTATCTTTTCTTCATCCACCAGAGTATTACCTTTGTCATAAACCAAATGACTATAGTGGATTTCTTTCTGGGTTACTTATCCTGTTACTGCACATTACTATACTTTCTCAATTAGTGTAGTTTTTTTTATAAAGTTTTATTATAATGAGTCATGATATCTAGCAATTCAAGCCTTCCAATTTTTTTTCTTATTCTTCCAGATAGCCTTGGTTATTTTTAGTCCTTTTTATTTTGATCATTTTAGTATTAATTGGTCATTTTCCACCAAAAGATACTGTTGGGATATTGATTCAGATTGCCTGGAATTTACATATGTATAAGAGAAGAATTAGCATTTTCACAATTTTTAATTATTGAATTACTGATCCATACACATGATATATTTCTTCATTTATTTAGGATTTCTTTAAATTTTCTCAGTAATAGTTTGTAGTTTTCTGTGTATGCATGTTCTACCTGTTTTGTTAAGTTTATTCCTTCATGTTTGATGTTATATAAAGCTGTAAACAAGATTGGTTTTGTAATTTTCATAATCTTATTGTTGGTAATGGATAGAAATATAATTGATATTTACATAATTATAAAATTATAATTATATCCGGGGCGCCTGGGTGGCTCAGTTGGTTAAGCAACTGCCTTCGGCTCAGGTCATGATCCTGGAGTCCTGGGATCGAGTCCCGCATCGGGCTCCCTGCTCGGCAGGGAGTCTGCTTCTCCCTCTGACCCTCCTCCCTCTCATGCTCTCTGTCTCTCATTCTCTCTCTCTCAAATAAAAAAAAAAAAAAAAAAAAAATTATAATTATATCCAATAACCTTGCTAAATCTACTTATTAATTTTGATAGTTATTTTCCATGAGTTATTTAAAATTTTCTAGGCTCATAAAGTGTGGGAGCTAAAAAAAATTTTCTGGGCTCATCATCATGCCATCAACAGTTGAATAATGTGAATAGTGATGGCTTTTTTCTTTCTTTCTAATCATGACAATCCTTTTTTTTTTTGCCTTATTGCATAGGCTATTATGTCCACTATTATGTAGCATAAAGGTAATGATAGTAGTCACTGTTCTTAGTCTCAAAGGAATGTCTTCAAAATTCTATTAAATGTTATTGCTGTAATTTTGTTGTTGATAATAATTATAAAATTAAGAAAGGTCTTATTTTTATTTCGATAAGAGTTTTTTAAATTTTATATCATAAATGGTTGTTGAATGTCATCAAATGTTCTGCATCTAATGAAATGATATATTTTTTATTAATATACATATGTACTGAATTATATTATTTTGTTTTGAATTTTTGAAACTGTGATTTTGAGAAAAATGGTTTGCACTTTTCATTTTTTTGAACAATGTTTTTGTCACATTCTGTAAAAAGTTATGTTGGCCTTGTAAAGCTAGTTAGAGCCAATCTTCTGTGAAGTCCATCTGTGGGATTTATAATTTCAGGGCTTTTTTTTCCAGTTCAAGAATTTCTGTTTGTTATGTTTATATATGTTGCATTCTCTGGTGAAATTCTCCATCCTGTCATCCATTTTCTTGAACATATTAATTATTGCTATTTAAAGTCCATCTCTGAAAACCCAAGTCTGTATCACTTGTGATTGTTTTCTACCATCTCTTTTACTTTTGCTTTTGTCTTTTAATATGTCTAGTAATTTTTTAAAAATTCTAGACACTGAGTATAAAGAATTAGACTCCGGATGATGTTATCTTTTTGCAGAGTAATTCACTTTACTCTCTGGCAGCCAACTGGAATAGAAATAGATCACTTCAATTCAATCAGAGGAGGAGCTAAAACAAAAAGACAAAGTTTCTTTTTTTTTTTTTTAAGATTTTATTTATTTATTTGAGAGAGAGACACACAGCGAGAGAGGAAACACAAGCAGGGGGAGTGGGAGAGGGAGAAGCAGGCTTCCCGCTGAGCAGGGAGCCCGATGCGGGGCTCGATCCCAGGACCCTGGGATCATGACCTGAGCTGAAGGCAGATGCTTAACTACTGAGCCACCCAGGTGCCCCAAAAAGACAAGGTTTCAAACAGCAAAGCTACTTTCTGACTCCCATTCATAGGGTCCAGCCCTTCAAAGGTGCTGACTGAGACCTAGAACATCATAAATGCCCACAAAATATTTATTAAATGAGTGATAAAGTCACTGAATGTTGGGAATGACGGGGGTGGTGGTTGGAGAGTAACTGTGATGGAGAATTCAGAAAAAAAATTATTTCCAAGTAATAAGTTAGATTCAAGAAAAAAGGAGAAGGATGGATCATAAATGGCAAAAAAGTTTCTAGATTTCATGTAGTGGGTACTGCTGATAACAGAGTCAATCATTGGGAGCAGGCCTGAGATATAGCAGAGGAGGTAGAGCAGATTATGAGTTCTATTTTACATTAGGTAACATTGGGTGATATAAGACAATCCCAGTGCAGACTTATGATAGACAGTTTAAAAATATAGAATATGGGTTGAGAGATCCGGGATGGATGAGGGGAAAGACATCAAGCCTCGCTTCCAGTCCATAGGCTACAGAATGTGCAAATTTCATACATTTACATAGATTTGACAGCCATTTAAAGTGGCATTAATTGATATAACAAGAAATTTGGACCAAGTGAAAACAAGAACTAGAACTCGAAAGTTCTGCCTTCCCAATAGTCCAGATATGACTTAAGTTCTCTTTTAAGTTCAAAGAGATTTCGAATGAACAAGCAGAAGATATTTGTTCATTATCCTGGAAGGAAACTCTCAAGGGGATATCTTTTCTGCCCATATTCCTGGATCCCTCATAATCTCAGCAGCACCACTAAGCTTGTTAATAGGGAACACATTCTTTTATAACAGAAATGACCTTTATTGGTTCTTTAATACTCCCTGGATATGCTCCCAGCTATTTTTAATGTCTCTCATTGGTTAATCCACATTATTGATCAATTAAATTGTTCTTGTATTTGTCCTCCTGCATATCTACATATTGATAAAATATACAATTCAGTATCAGAGTAGGCAGTTTGGCTGCAAAACTCACCTACACATAGTGACCATTCTGTTTAGGAAGTTAGTGAACCAGACAAATCTACTTAGATTTCTAGTTGTGGGTGTATATATATTCCTTGGGAGAAAAATTCTAGACAGTCTCAGGGCTGCGTTTCTTTTTTTCTGGTCAATGACAGAGCAGGGCTCCAAGTAGTGTGGTTTCAGCTGAGTCCCCAGCGTGAATTATAGCACTGTGTTCCAGGAGCCCTTTAGTATCTTAGAGTCTGTAATAGATATTTCTAATTCTCATGAAAATATTGAACAAACATCAAGGAAAGATGTTTTACAACCTGAAGTTAATACAGAGGGTCGTTAACATTGTTATTAGAGACAGTCCAGATGATTTAGCCAAGACCTTTGACAAGGGTATACACCTGTCCGTGAATAACAGGTGGCTGTTTATTAATCATGCTATTAATTAGATGAAGGATAAGGATGGGAGGGAGTGTCCACTCCAAAGGGTATCTAAATGATGAGAGCATGAGCTAAGTGATTACAGTGACGCCATCATAGATGGGATACTCAGTTACCCAGTTCAGGCTGTGGGCACAGGTCCAAGAGACTGGCCTCAAGTCACTTGATGACTCTACCTCCAAATTCAAGTTTCATCTTCCCCCAGAATGCTACTTAACGTGAACTCCATGTGCTGCTTGTATCTTTTCTACCACTGTGATGCCTTCTTACCACTATTTTGGTCATTTGAGGCTGATGAAAGTCTATATTTTACTATCATTTTACTATCATCCCTGAGTTATTTCTTCTGATAATATCAGGATTGTGTAACTATTACAGGAATAACTTTAGTCTCAGGTTGAGTCTTGCTTTGGTAAAGTTCGTAAGAAATTCTAGGTGATTACCATGCAGTATTTTGTTGTGGTGGTGGTTAAAAAGTAAAATAATAATTATTTAGGATGCTATAAAGCAATTAATTTATTTTAACAACTTTCAGGAACAAATCAAATAATACCAAAATGTTTGATAAATGACCGAGAAAAGAACACATACAGTAGACACAGGAGAGCCATGTATTGTCTTTCTTGATGAACTTGTAACCCATTTACCTGTCGCTCAAGTCTGTTCACAGCTGGGCTTTATATAAAACCATTTATATACCCTGGAACAGTGTCAGGTTTCTGCTGTCCCCTGTTCTTGTACACATCTCACTCACAGTTGGGATGTTGAGTTAGTGTCCTTGTCTCTTGTTCTTTTTTTTTTTTTATTTTTTTTTATTTTTTTTTTAATTTTTTTATTGTTATGTTAATCCCCACACATTACATCATTAGTTTTAGATATAGTGTTCCATGATTCATTGTTTGTGCATAACACCCAGTGCTCCATGCAGAACGTGCCCTCCTCAATACCCATCACCAGGCTAACCCATCCTCCCAACCCCCTCCCCTCTAGAACCCTCAGTTTGTTTTCCCGAGTCCATTGTCTCTCATGGTTCTTCTCCCCCTCTGATTTCCCCCCCTTCATTCTTCCCCTCCTGCTACATTCTTCTTCTTCTTTTTTTCTTTCTTAACATATATTGCATTATTTGTTTCAGAGGTACAGATCTGAGATTCAACAGTCTTGCACAATTCACAGCGCTTACCAGAACACATACCCTCCCCAGTGTCCATCACCCAGTCACCCCATCCCTCCTTGTCTCTTGTTCTTAATGCTTGTACAGTTTTTTTCCATTCTTTTTTTTTTAAATATTTTATTTGAGATAGTGCATGTGCATGTTTGAACGGGGGGGGGCGAGGGCGAGGGAGAGGGACAAGCAGACTCCCTGCTGAGCATGGATCCTGAATCAGGGCTCTATCCCAGGACCCTGAGATTATGACATGAGCCAAAACCAAGAGTCAGATGCTTAACGGACTGTGCCACCCAGGCGCCCCCAGTTTTTCCATTCTTCTAACACAGGCTCATTCTTGCGGCTGTCTTCCCATTTTTTGGTGTTGGATGATTATAAACATCAAGAGTAACCTACATATTCTCTAATGCTTTTTGAATTCTTCTTATTATGTGTCAGATCTGTTTCCTAATGCTTTAAATGCATTATCTAATTTAATACTCAGGAATTTAGTTCCCAGTTTTTGGATGAAGATATTGCAGCTCACAGAGATAAGATAACAGTTGGCTGTTCCCATGGTGAGTGAATGGCACAGCTGGATTTGAGGCACACCTAATCTTTCCTTTGAATGTCCTGAGACTATAGTAAACCCTCAAACTCTGATGTGCCTGCAAATCACCAGTGAATTTTGTCACAATGCAGATTCTGATTCTGGGGTCTAGGATGGGGCTAGCAGTCTGCATTTTTAATAAGCTCCCTGGGGAAGTGCTATAGTTGGTCTTGGATCAACTTTGAGCGGCTAGGGCCGGGGTGGAATTCTTTCTTCCTTGAGGAGGGGGTGTGGGGGACCTGGAGGGTGGGAAAACTTGCTTCACATCATCTAAAGCCTGAAAGTGTCTTCTCAACTTTATCCCATTGCATTTTCTGAATCCCAAAGGGGAAATAAATTCAGTCTTTTTTCTCCCCCCGCTGCCTCCATTTCAACGAACAGTCCCTGTGAACAGCCACAGGGAAGGGCTCTCTCTATTGCAGAGGGTCTGGTGCAGGGCATTGCCCCTCTGTTTTTCAGCAAACACCCCTGGATGATGAGCTGCTATTGGGCAAGAGCAGAACTTTTGATCTTCGTAGAAAGTCACTCTATTGTTTGCTTCAAAAATGCCCCGAGGCTGCCAGTTCCCCCAGTTGAGGCTTTAAACATATGATGGCCATTTATCTATTTTCAGTCCTTTCAAATTCCTTCTCGTTTTTGTGATTTGGGACAGGGGAGAGGGCAGCACCTGAATGGCCGCTACTCACCATTCATTATCCAATAGATCTCTATTAAGCCAAAGAATTTTTTTCCCCAATTGTTTCTTTCCTTCTAGGGATAAAGACGTCCTTTCACCCATTATGCCTCTGATCATTTTGCTGCCCTTTTCTGAAACTTCACTTTGTTGGCTCTGCTTTCTTTGAGGCAAAGATGATCAAAGCAGCTCTAAGCATGCCAGCAATTTTTACAATAAATAGCATTTTCTGGGTTATTTTTCATTCCCATTTTAATGCAGCTCACTCACCTTGCTTGTTCTTTAAACTGTCCCTGTGCATTTTCTATGGCTTTATATCAAACAGAAAAGTCACTTCAGATTACCTCCGAGTAGTTGCCCCTATCCCAAATTCACCTTAACTTAATGCTGAGGTTGGAGAGATTCAGTAAATTATACCCTCCACAATGGTTTTCTTTGCCTTTTCTTTCTTTGTTGTTGTTTTCTTTTTTTCTGCAGTTTCTTGGGAGCACAGTGGTATACCCTGGCCAGGCGTAAGTCTGAGAAGAATTGAGAATTTGAGAGTTATTCAAGCCTTCATCAAATCATAGCCATTCCCATTAACGATGTAGTGTTCCCACATTCTGTGTTCACTTTCTGGGTCTTCCCAGTGGATAATCAATCGCGGACCAGTTGCATGTGTCTCTGCTTTTGCAACCCCAGCTTACTCTTACTACTACTACTGTGGCTTCTTGCCATGTAAGGAGCAATTCCTTTTAGTGTCTGAAATTTGCTGAGCACTTACTATGTGCCAGGCACAATTAAGAACATCACATGTGTTAACTCATTTGGTCTCTGAACACCTCAGGAGGTAGATTCCATTATTGTTGTATTTTACAGATGAGGAAATGAAGGCACAGAGAGGCCCAATAACTTGACCATGGTCACACAGCTAGTACATGGAGAAGGCAGGATTGAACTCAGGCATCCTGGCTCTGGAGCCTGAACTTTTTAACACCCATTTCCTTTTTACTGTGTAATAGGCCATGCATTAACTGCTTTATATACATTACCTAAATTTCAGTATAATATGCCTATTTGAAGAGCCTCAGGTTTCCAACACTCATTCAAAACAAACTATATCTCAGTCTTTTAGGAAGCCTTTACTGATGAAAATAAAGAAGTAAGCAAAGCTCAGAGATTCCAGCTAAAAATCATAAAGTCAATGCCATGCTTGCCACATTTGCTATTTATGGTTTTACATCTTTAAGCTTCCATACAGACACTGAGCACCTTGAGGGCAGGGACTGAGTTTTATTCACTTATGACTCAAATCTGTAATAGTCCCTGAGGAAGGCTTAAACACTCATCTCTCAGTGGTTCAGGAATTGATTCAAAGCCACATATAGTCTGGGAGGTGGGTGAGTGTGGGAGGTTGGGTGTGGGAGCTCTGACTGAGTCCCTTCCCTTACTCTCAAGTTTCTGGAAGACTGTTCTGCATTGGTACTGTTTTTTTTCTGATTTCTTTCTCTTCTCTCTATGCTTTGAGCAATCCTTTCCCTGCTTGTGCCTGGCAGATTCTGCAGCTTCCCCTGGCCAAACATCATTGTCCTTCGAGAGGAGGGAGCCAAATTCCTCTTTCTGACTGATGACTGTACAGAGTTGGGGGACAGAGCTCACTCTCTTTCAAGATTCCTTTTATGCCTACAATTCAACACACGGTCACCGTAAGGATGAAAAGACTCCCACTTAGTCTATCTAAGAAATCAATTCTATTGACTTTGTTCCTTGTGACCCAGTACCCTGGCCTAAGAGAGGCCCTTCCAGACTGCTTTATAGTCTGAAGCTCTTCAAAGTGACAAAGAAGGGTTCCAGGCCCAGGTAACACACTCAAATCCCTAGTGGGTGTGAGATGAGTCAACACATCTCAGTTTACCCCGCCATACCCCCAACATGTCCCTCAGTGTTGAGAGAGGATGTTTACCTTGTAAGGTCGCCAGTTAATGAGATTTCACAGGTAAAATGCCAAACACGATGCAAGGATATAATAATCATCTGAATAAGTGTTGAATGTCCCTCCTCATTGCTCCTTTAATTTCCTTTCCTATCTCCATGTTGTCTTCACACTAAACTCTGAGCCGAGAGAGTAGACATTATAATGCTAGTGAACAGAAAGCAAAACCGAGGCAGAGAAGGCTTGCCTGTAATAACAGTTCAAATCACAGGCCAGCACCTTGCTCAGTGACAATTGATCAGAACGGCCTTTACTCTCAGTGAAGTATGTTCACTCTCCATTGTGGGGAGTTGGGTTCTAGGAGTCCAAATGGAAACACAAAATCATATCTGTAAGTGTTTAAAATAAAATGTAACAATAACAATGATACTTGCAGTCATGTAGTGAATGTGTTTGCTGGCCATGCTGTACAAAGCACGTTTATAGATTATCTTCTTCCAAAGACCCATCAGCTAAGTGTCATTTCATTGGTGCAGTAGAAACTCTTTCCGTTACAAGTAGCAAGTTTATTTTATGCTTTATTATAACAAAGATGCAGTTGTAGGCAGGGGCGCATGTTGGTTCGGCAGCTCAAAGATGTTAGGGCTCAAGTCAGCATGTCTGCAATTCTATTTATCTCCTCATGGTCTTAAGATGGCTGTAGCAGTGCCAAGAATCAGGTCCTGCATTCTGGTTAGGAAACATGGAGCAGCACAGGGTATTCCTCTTTTCAGGGAGGAAAACACTCCTTGCTTACATCTCAATAACTAAAATGGGATTAATGCCCACTCTTGGATTAGGGGCTGAGCTCATGTTTCCTAAAATCAAAGGATCCCTTCTGATTCCTAAACAAATGTGTGGTGAGGTTCTGCCTTTTAGCAAGGAGAACTGGCTTTTAGGAAGGCAGCTAACAGTGCCTGACACAAAAGGGCATTGTACTAGAAGTAAAGTGAACAAGGAAGTCAGGTCATTTTCTTCCATTTGCTAACTGAGACACATTGCAAAAAAATCCTTATGCCTCTGCTTTCTTACCTGTGAATTAGAGATAATAATGGCTTATTTTTCTCATAGGAGTGCAGTGAAGAAATATACATATGCAGAAATGTTTTGAAGATTATAAAATACTGTGAAAAGGCAAATTATTATATCTAGGGTATTTTTTCATTTGGAGTGATATTAGAGAAGCATAAAACTGTCTCTTCCTAATGGAACTCATAATCAGGTAGGAAACCCAAACTGTTTATATACAAAATTTGAAATAATCTGTGGTTTAACTCAACTCCAGACAACAACAGCAAAGTAATTACAAGTAGTATAAAGAGACAATAAAATGCAATGGTTAAGACTAAAGGATTTGTAGTTATGCATACCTGAGTTGAAGTCCCATTTCTAGCACATCTTAGGCATTTCACTTCTGAGTCATACTTTCTTCATCTGTAAAACAGAAAAAAAAAAAAAAACAGTTCCTTCCTCACAATGCTTTTGAGAGGTTAAATCGCATGAAATGCATACAAAGTACATAACACAGTGTGTGGTATAGAGCTGAACTCAATAAATGTTAATCAACAGATAGTTAATGTGTGATGTGATAGAAATTTCTCTTTTCTCTATCTCTTCCTCTATCCCTTCTGGAACTAGGTGCCCCGTGTCCCTGGGAAATGACTGCTTTTTAACATATTGAACAGGTCCTGAATGATCTCAGCCCTCACACAAGTTCCCTGAAGCTCCAGATTAACCTTTTTCCCAAGATGGTTATTGACAATTTACCCTTAGTCTTTGCTTCCTGTCTTTTAACTGGTTTCGGGTTTGCAGTGAACCTGTGCTTCTAGCCCTGAGGTTGCAAATGAACTCATTCCTATCTTTGCCTGAATCTTGACTTCTTGTTAACATTGAGTGAAAATGACCCAAGCCAGATTTTCCCTTGGCTAGAGTTAGCAGGAAATAAGGCATGGCAAAATGTCAAGAGATCTATCAGAAGAAGGGAGACCCCTCAAACACGGTCCCCTCCATTTTGTGTCCAGATTCTGTCTTACCCCATTAAATAGAGTGCAGAACTTTTGGAGAAAAAGAAGGTAGCCAAACTGCCTTATAGGTTTTGGGCACGATTGTTTACATTTAAAAGAAAAGAAAAAAGTATTAACATGTGAAGGTTGTTACTTGGAGTTGTTTCCCTTTGTCAAAAACATAAACAAGAGTCAAACTGCCATAGTAGCATACTGTAATTTAAATGAGAATTGCAGGGGGACTGAGCCACAGCGATGGGGATTTGAACCCTTGACTCATTAAAAGAAATGCTGTGTAGACTTCTTCTCTGCTGTCTTTCCCAGTGTCTCCCAACACTTCTTAACCTTAGAGCCATCCCTCTCCACCTCCTAAGCCATACTGGGCCAGAGAAGCAGGAGAACAGTGGGTCAGACCTGAGGGCTGGTGGGGTCCACAGCAACCGCACTGTGAGGGGCGGGGGATGGGCTGGTAGCCCTCAGATCCAACTAAGCTGCGGCCTCTTCTCCCTTGTCCTATCAAGCCCTGCACACGGTTAAGCTTGGAGCCTCATTTCGCTGGCTTCCCTCTTGGATCTCGTATTCTTTTTTTGAGACATGATCTGTTTAACTGGTCTTCGCACCTGCTTTTTCTTATCAACCCCTCCAGCAAAGGCTGAAAACGGGCCTCAGCTCCTCAGTCCTGAGTTGGACCCCACTATGAGTGGATGGTCAGAACTCTGTCCAGAAATCCCAGACCCTGTGGCCATCTACTGCCCTTACACCTATCTGAGCCTTAATGATACCCTAGGGCAGGACTGCTGACCTGCAGACTACCATCTTCCAGAGGCCGGCCCCAGAATCACATTAGCTTCTTCCTCTCAGCCTCCCCCCTCTGTCATCCTCCTCTCCCCAAACCTAAAAACTTGAAGACTGAGTGTGCTTTGTGTCCAACCCACCTGAACCATGGACGATGCTATTTTTCTGCATAAACTTTCAGACACCATCTAGATCTGCTTTCCAAGCTGGGTTACCAATCCCTGCAGACATGTGTTGTGCATGGGTGTTGGAACAGACATAACCAGGACCCAGTCCTGACTCTGCCACCTACTGTGTGTCCTTGGGCAAATATATTTCCTTCTCTGAGCACCCAGTTCCTCATCTGCAGATGGAGATAATGAAACCTTACCATGAGGTCATTCGAATAACACATTCTGAACCATGCCTGGCACATAGTAAGTAACAGTACAAAGTACCTATAATATTATGAGAGATGATTCAGGAAGGTAAACTTTTTAAAAATCCTTTGGCTTTTAAGAAGTTATACTCGACTGCAATTTACAACATAGTTCTAAACATTAACATAAACATAGATGCATTGTGAAGCAGAATACAACATTCATATAAATTTTTAAGATAAAACAGGTGACTTCCAGAAACTTTCATGCTTGCTGTGCTTCAGGCTCCCCCTCTGATACCCTGGGGATAGAAGCTCTTCTCTTTGCTGTTTGAGGTTTTTCAAAGACTTGAGAAATAAACAATAAAGCTTAAGCCAGACAGGGAAGAACACAGGAAATATATGTGCAAGGAGCAGATCAGTGTGTTAGCGGAGGATAGTTAATAGGAGATTTAGATTTGGGGCTCTTTTCATAATAGACATTTACTCCTATTTCCTTCATCAGCTCCGTCTAACCCTTCCTATCAAACAAGTGCTCCTGTCATGGCTGTAGAGAAAAGATTGCTCTAGTTTTTTTTTTTTTTTAAATTCTTTATTGTTATGTTAATCACCATACATTACATCATTAGTTTTAGATGTAGCGTTCCATGAGATTGCTCTAGTTTTAAGCTAGAGGGAACACTACTTAGAAAGCTGTGAGCAGGGATAAGTCTCTAACTCTTTGCACCTCAGTTTTTTCATCTGGAAAATAGGTTTATAATACTTGTCTCACAGACTTATAGTGGGATTAGATATGTCTCTAAGTTATCTAGCACATTCCCTGGCTCTTCCCAGCATCCCTCCTCTGACTACCCTGGCCCAGGCCACCTCCACCACGGACCTGGGATACTACAGTTTCCTCCTAGCTGGTGTCCCTGTCTCTGTTCCCTCTGTACCCTCTGCCCTGCCCACACTAACCACAGAGCAGCCAGAATGATCTTTGAAGAACTGAGCTCTATCTGGAAGGCTGGGTGGAAGGAGCCAGTAAGTGGGCAAGTCAGTGATATTTGGTCTCCAACCATAGACAAGACACAATTTACATAGACTCCTTTCCCACCAAGGTACAGATCTGGCCTTGGCAGGGATCCATGGCAGCGACCAACAACCCTCCCTTCTGCTCAGGGATCTGCAGAGGAGCCCAGCCTTGCCCACGCCTTGTTCTTACTGCCTGTGACTCAGAGAATCACAAGGAATGAGATTTGCGTACAGGCATTAGGCAAAGAATAGTGTCCCTAAGCAGGAAACCACACAGCCCATAATTGCTGTAGGTATCTAAAGGTGTCAGGCCTCTGCTACCCAGTGAGGCTGCAAACCAGCTTTTTCATCATAAAGGAATGAGCTGCCAATGATTTTCATAGCTTGATTAACGCTCTTCAAACCGATCTCCACTGGGTACAGAAGTGAAGCCCAAGGAAGATGGATGTTTCCTATTACTTGATGTAATGACTGTGAGGCAGGCTAATGAAACCTTTACAGCCCGAGTTTACGGAGAAAAAAAAAAAAACAACAAACACAGATCAATACCTGAGTTACAGTTGGAATGCATTGATAAATGGGTGACAGTCTGCGGGCCTGGCCCCAGCATAGGAAAGGCGAGCAGGGAAGAGGGATAGGGCACGTGGAGAGGGAAGTGGAAACCAAAAGCAGACAAAGAAGGACCAAACCCCAGTTTGGACTGATGGGTCCAAGGGTGCCCAGAAGGGGCTGTGAAATCTGAGCATGTGGGTGTCAAGAGAAAGAAAAGAACCAGATGCCCAGGAGGAGAGTGGGTGAAAGGGGGGAGAGCGTAGAGCCCGCTTCTGTGGCTGAAGGAGCGGGTCCGGGAGTGAGGGGCGGTGTGTACACCTCGGACGCTGCTCCCCACTCTGGTTGGTGACTCATAATGAAAATGGGCAGCCCCACTACCCTCTTTTTCCCTTCTGCTAATTAAAACCTCACCCCCACTGTTTCCATTCCCTGTTCTCATTAAGATTTTCGCGTGGTGACACAGACATCCTTTGGTTTCCCGAGTCCTCGGATCACATCCCCGACGAGGAAGGACAGCGCCTGGGTTCAGTGTGGCCTCATGGCCTCTGTTCTTCTGCCATTCAGAAGCAACCCTCGGGCAAGGTGACACCGACTGCTGGCTGGGGCCAGCCAAGGAAGTCTCAGCTTCTGACAAATCGCCCATTCATCTTCTCAGACAAGTGTTCCTGTGCACAACTTGTGTCTCAGGGTGGGAAAGCAAACTGGAAAAATTCAGAGCTTTAGCAGGATCTCCCTCACCTCCTCCAAGTCCTCAGGCTTTGCTTAAGTTCATGGGGCTACAGTGGCTACTCTCTCCCCGACCTGCACCCTCCCTCCACACTGGCTCCCCTCCCCTCACAGGATGTGTCATTTACTTCTTAATTTTGTTCAATGACTGCCTTGCTCAATTTTGCTGTAGAAAAGGAAGTTTTGTATATTTTGCTCACTGTTGCATTCCGAGGAGTTAGAATCCCAGTAGGTAGATATTTGTTAATGGAGAAATGAATGAGGACCAGTCATTGTGTTTAGTCCCCGCCTTGCAGTGAGCTCGCTGCAGGGCTACCACCCTGCCTCTCAGGTTTTGTATCTGGAAAATGGGGATAAATCGATCCCTATGTGTGAAGTGTTTGAAAAATATGAAATGCTCTATAAATAAAACAGGTCCATACTATTGACATCGCATGGGATACCCATCATCATAAACACTATGAAAGCAATTACCAGCAAACAGACCATGGTGATAGGTGCGTGTTTCCCACTCCATGGCTGAAACTGCTACCTTTTCTAAACTCCTGGTTCATGAAGATCATTCCTATGTCTTTAGCCAAAGAGAAGTGATTTGGGGGGCCCACACCCCCCTAAATTGAGCCCAGACCATTGCACTGTGCCTGTGGGGTGTGTCGTAGAAGATGTACACTTACCAAGTGGAAACTGAACAAAAGGCACTATGTATAGAATCTGCAAGTGGAGCTTTTGGAGCCCGTGCTTTAAATATAGGCTATGATACCGTCACTGACTCTCCAGGAGCAGAGAGGGAGGCAGGATTCTCTGGGGAGCGCGTATCTTCCAGTTCTGCTGATTCAGGAGAGACAGGTGACTCAGCAGTAGGAACTGAAAGTTTTGATAAACACAGTTTGCTCTGGGTGATGAGGTGGGACCAGGACCGAGGGAAAGAATTGGGCATCTAACTAGGGCAGAAAAGAGGGCCCAGAGAGAACTAGCAGGGAGGCATGGGGCTCTACCCCCCGATTACTGTTCCCATTGGGTCATTTTATTTGTATGAAGTCAATTTGTCCAATTCTAGTTACCCAGGCCAATGCCTGAGTGCTAGCTGCTTCGGGCAAATAGCTTGCCCCAAACATTGGGCCTTGTAAAGAATGCATGGCTGAAAAGTTCAGAATGGTCCTGCCCAGCTGTTTTCCCATTACTGTCTCTCTCTGAGTCCCTAGCTCCTCTTCTATTCCCCTGTGATGTTAGGGGTGGAATGCACACACATCTGCTCCCTTGTGATATTAAGTATGAAACACACACATGGTTATTCCCCTGTGATGTTAGGTGAGGAATGCACGCACATGGTTGCTTCTTTGGGATGTTAGGTACAGAATGCGCACAAATGCCTGCAGCAGAGAAACCCAACCAGCCCCATCAGCCCTTTTCCTTCCTCGTGACACAGCTGTGGACTGGGAAGACAATGGACTGAGGGCATGAGTTTAGAGACAGGCTGGAAATGGATGCCCAGTTCTGCCTCCATTGGCTGCCTGACATTGAAAATATTACTGCACCTCTCTGCATTCCGTTTTCCCCACTTCCATCATGGGATGAAAATCCCTCTCTCATAGGCTCTCGAGAGAACCGAATGAGACCATGCAATGAAGTGCCCACACATGATGCGTGAGGGATACACGACTGTCGTATAAACAAGATGATGTCTAGAGAGCTGCCTCTCTGTACTAGAATTGAATTGAATTCTTAACACCAGAAGGGAAAGAGAACAACACTGCCTACAGGATGCCCTGCTGGATGTCATCATATCACGCCTCACAGGGGTCCTATGAGTTGAGTAGAATAAACCCCTCATCCCACAGATGAGGACACTGAAGTGCAGAGAGAATAAGCAACTTGCCCAAGGTTGCCAATAAGCGATGGAGTTGGGACTCTGAGAATCCTGGCTTTGATTCCAAAATCCAGGCCTTTCCTTGTCCCTAGGCTGCACCCCACAAGACTAAAGGTTAACCAGCGAAGATTCCAAACTGCACAACCAGTAGATGTCGCCCACAGTCCCTGGGCACGAAACACGTGGCTCAAGAATCACATGGCACATGACAGTGCATCCCTCCCACCACCTCCCTGCGTGATAATGAGAACCACCTGCTGCCAAACAAAGCAAGGGAAAAAGAAAAGGCTCCGCTGTGGGCTGCAAATAGTTGCAATTAACCGTAGCAGTTTGGCCAAGCACATTGGCAGAACATGCGGGGACCACAGGGCGTAGCCTCAGTGGCCAGGGCCTGGGCAGAGAAACCCAGGAAACAGTTGTTCCTAAGGACCTCCAGCTTAAACATGATCAAGACCAAAAATGAACTAACGTTTGCTGAGGTTTTAATATGTTTCACACACTGTGCGGCGTGCCTCCTTCTGCTGTGCTTTATTTGCTCCTTAAAATAATCCTATGAGGGGCGCCTGGGTGGCTCAGTCAGTTGAGCGTCTGCCTTTGGCTCAGGTCATGATTTCAGGGTCCTGGGATCAAGCCCCGCATTGGGCTCCCTGCTCAGCGGGGAGTCTGCTTCTTTCTCTGTGTTCTCCTCTTTCTCTCTCTCTGTCAAATAAATAAATAAAATCTTTTAAAAAATAGTAATCCCATGAGAAGGCTCTCACTCCCATTCTATGAATAAAAAAACTGAGGTTCAACAAGCCCACCCAGCTGGAGAGTGGAGTTGATGGCTAAGTAACAAAAACTGCAGAAGTGCCGAGAACTGAGCAAAGGCGGAGTCCGGAGGAGCAAAGGGCGGGAGAGCTGTCCCTGCAGGGGCCTCTTCTTCTCCCCATACGGCATTCCCTATCTTCCCGACCCCATTCCACCGGAGCTACTGCTCAGCCTTTGAGAGCCAGGCAAACTGCTGCTCTGAAGCCCAACCTGACATCATACCTCGCATGCTGCTACTGATCTAGTAGATACTCAGATAGGTGATGGCAGATGAATAAATGACTGGACAAAGGGCCAGGGAAGCACTGCCCCCCAGAACTCTCCGCACTGATAGAGATGCGCTCAGTCTGTGCAGCGCAGTATGTACGGAGCCACCAGCCGCAAGTAACCGGGGCTGCGGTATCTGACAGCACACATCTGGAGACCGGGGCTTTCTCAGCTTGCACCCTTGCTGCCACCAGGAAATTCGCTGACCACAATGACCTTGAAGGGCAAAGAGACCTGGCTGATTCTACACTTGGATGAATCCAACTGTGCTTCTTGAAACATGACTAGCTCGTCTTGAAGTATCTTTTAGGAACTTTCTCGACTTTCATTAGCTCTTGGTCCAGGAGAGCAATTTTTTTTTAAAAAGTGTGAGGATTTGGTTCTCCCAAATCCCTCTCTAACAGTCTAGGAGGCTTATTCAACAATTCGGAGGACCATTTGGGGTCCACTTTGCTTCTCAGCTCAGCACGGGAGCTGACCACAGACAGCTCAAAACTCAGGCATTAGCAGGCTGGGGGTGGATTTGGGGTAGAGAGTAGCATGCAGAGTGTGCAGCTCTCAGGCTGAAGGCATCTGCTTGGGAGCACTTTAGTATCGTCCAGGGTTCAAACACCAGGGCACATCAATAGTATTCCAGGAACTGGTGCATCAGAACACAGTGATACTCCTTTAGAATGGTTCATTCCTCCTTCCAGAACACTTGGGACCTACCCTAAAGTTGAACAAGGATCCAGGGATAGCGAGGGGTGGGGCAGGGGGTGGGAGCTTTGGCATCTTTAGGCACTATAGACAGAACCATTAGACCCACTCTGAAGGGATGGTAATCCAGCGTGGTTCAGGGAAGAAGCATGGCGGCCCCTGGTGATGTGAGGTTCCTGGTTGTAAGTGGCAGAATCACTGCATTTCTCAGTTAGGCTGAGCTGCCATGGGAGACACCAGCTTGAGACACCTCCTTAGTTCCCACTCTGACCTGAAAGCCTGCTCTTGGAGCCGCCTTTCCAAGAAGCTCTTTGGAACATGAAGAAAGTATAATTGTGGTTTTCACCAAATCCTGTGGGCCCCTGGATTCTAAGTGTTAGTGAGTGGCTTACTTGAATACTAAACATTGGCAAACGGATTGTGAGAGGCTGTCTTTTAGGTGGTTCTGGGACATCAGACCAGCTGGCTGTCATTCTCCCCCAGGTGTCTCGGATCACACTCCCCTTGCCCCCTACCTTGGGCCAGTTATGTGGTTCGCCATGGGGAGATCTTTGTTTTTCTTTTTCTATTCCAGGCTTTCTTTCCTCCTGAGCTGCAAAGGCACGTTTTCCTTCCAGTCTGGGTAGAAGAGGATTCTCTCAGTCAGGGTGCTATCTCTGGAAAGGAGCACTTAGGGAATGATGACCCACGGCTGCTAAACAAATCTGAGTTGGCTGACTTCTGCATGAAGTTCTCAGGATTCTCCAAGGAGTGGCTCAGAATGGAACAAATCATTTGGCCCAGAGTAATGGGCTTCTGTGCTATTAGTTGAGGCAGCTTTGCATAACAACAACAACAACAACAACAAAGTGTTTTTTACTATTGTCAAGGGCTTTCCAGACCTGCCTCTGCCCCTGCCTAACTATAGAGGCCTCTCAGGGCTTCAGTTTCCTAGCTGATAGAATAAGGACATTGGACCAGATCCTGTGCTTATCAAACTACATTCCCAGAGGCCATGATAGGGCTAGTGGTGGGTGGGAGGCTGGAATCCCCACCTCTGCTTCTGCTAGATTTCCTGTGCTTTTATCACTTTTATTAGTTTACATCTTTGCATAAGATTTGGTTTGAGGAAAATATTTGGTGTCTAAAAATAATTTGAAATCCTTTGACTAGATGATCTCTAAGGTGCCCTTTTAGCTCTATAATTTTAAGGTAGCACCTGCTAATTGGATCAGATCATAAACCCGGGTCAGAGACTAACAGCTTGTGGTAAGAAGTCCTGAGGCTGTGTTTCAACTCATTTTAGCAATTTGCTCACTTCTTTACATTTGACACTTGGGGTTAAATCTGTAGCTGTTGTTTGTGTATGAGCATTTTTGTTTTTAAGCAAATTCTCTAAGCTCTGGGAGATTGCAATGTGGGAGGCTCTCCGTTGTCTCATTTCCCCTCTGAGGTGGCTATAGGATGGTGGTCAGGCCTGTGAGGAAGGCTAAGGTTCTGCCTTTGCCCATCTTTTCTGGAAAATTCAGATGCCTCTGCCCCAGAGAGGATTGCCACACAGGGAGTCAGACTACCTTTCACTTACGGGTCACAGAAGAAGTTGTACCTTAATACCCTTATGACCCTTATGCCAAATATAATGACTTGTGAAGCACTTACTAGTCCCAGAAGATCAACCACAAGGGGGAATTCAGTGGCTTTGCCATGAATACCCATCATATCCTTGGAATATTCAATTCACTTTTACTGTTCCTCTGCTATTTGCGTTTATGTTCTAGGAAAAACACCGGGAAATCTGCTCTTGAAGAGGAACTAAAGAACTGTTTTACTCCCAAAGATTTTTTTTTTAAATCAACTTTATTGAGGTGTAACTGACATACAATAAAATGGATGCGCCTTAAGTGCATAGTTCTACCATTTCAAGAAATGTATCCTCATAGGAATACCACCCCAATCAAGATACAGAGCATTTCCATTACCCATCATCCACTCTCACTCACAGTGCCATACTGGTCGTATGCTACCACAGCATAGTGGGTAAGAGTGAGCAGGGGGGTGTTGGAAGAGTTCTATGTCTCAACGGGGTTTGGGTTTTATGGAATACATTTGTCAAAATCCATGCAACTGAACACTTTAAATGTGTCCAATTTACAGTTAAAGACACTGAAGCTTAGAAAGATTAAATAAATTTCTCAAGTGGCAGACCCTAGATCTGACCCAAGACCACTGGATTTCAATCCCATGTTTTTAACTACCATGTTATTCTGCTTCCTTTCTTTACCATATTCACAGATGGAGGTAATGCAGGCCAGGAACTAACAATCCAATCCAACATTTTCATTGTCTAAATAAGGAAACAGACACTGACAGGTGAGGTGATTTATGCAGCAAATCATGGTGAAGCCCAGACCAGAGCCCACATGAAGTATGCTCTCAGCCCAGTGATGGTGCTAAGCGTGGTGATGGCAATACCTTCATATTGATAATGAGTTATCACAGGACCTCTGCACACAAGAAGAGCTCTTAATGTCCTATTTTATTACAATGACTATTCCTATGAATGTGAAGTGCTTTACAGTCATGCTTCTCAGACAGAACCAGAATATACAAGTGAATCATGTGGGGATCTTGTTAGAGTACAGATTCTGACTCAGAAAGACTCGAGAATCCCAAAACATTTTTGATGAATTCAAAAACAAAATTAAGTAAACTTAATTTAGACATTCCCTTAATTTTCCTCTCTCCCTAGAGAGGAAACACACACACACACACACACACACACAGACACATGCACACACATGTGCACGCACTTGCCCACACACACACACACACACACACACACACACACATCAGCTTTGGTCACAGATATCAGGGAGTTTCTGATATCAACCTTAACTCAATCAGCAAAAGCCTTGACTGTAAGACAAATTCCTGGACATGGATTGATTGGTCACACCCACAAACCACAGCTGAATGTTTTATTGGCTTACGTTTTCCAGCTGGAATTAGATATCACAGGACTGGGTGTTTTGATTGACTTTGCATTGGGATCAGTCAACAATGCATGGCCCAGGGAATGGCTATGTTGTGCTAAGTAAGAGGTTTTCATCTTGTGCTGCCAGAACAACTTTTGGCTAGTGATTGATTGATAGATCTCAATCCAAATCCAATTGCTCATCTTTTCTGCCCAGAAGGATTTGGGATTTATTGATCTCTGTCCAAACTCATCTGGGGAGAACAATGCTGCTACAACAGAGACAGTGCCATTGGGGTCCTGCATTGTGCTGCTTTTGTTTCTCCTGCCAACTCAGACCAAGGCTTTATCTGTAGCACACTTGGCAGTGGGCAGGCACGACTCCCTGCCTCAGACAAATCTGAGTCACCGTTCCACTGCATGTCCTTTGATGGCATATTCATTTGGGCACGTTACACTCATACAGATGCAGGCTGACCCAGTTAGCTCTACATGCGTTGTGAATCCAGTTAATTGTATATCAACTAATTGCATGATTCATTTATTAATGGACTGAATTAAAATCCAAGCACTGCAGCTCCTCTTCAGAGCATCAGTGTTAGTGAGAAGCAAAGCCTTGGAAGAATTTCACTTTTTAGATCAACGCTCCTTCCCTCTTCAAAACATTCTCTCTCTCTTTTTCATTTGGGAAAAGGACTCTTTCATGAAATGAGTAAATATGAGTAAAAAAAAAAAACCACATTACTAAAAATATTAATAATCCTTTATGTTAAGCTGCATAATATTAGGATATAAATATTGATAAATCACATTGGTGTCACCTAAAAGTATAGTTTTGAGAATGCATATTCCCAGTTTAGAAAGAAGTCTAGGTTTTTCTTGTGTACCTCCAGATACCTCCACCTGGAATGACTCTCCAGTGCCAAATGGTCAAGGATACATGAGGTTTCTGTTCACTGTGGCTGATGCATTCTTACCGCGCATGGAACCCAGGACCTTGGCCTTGGGTGCTGGTTTCTTCAGAAGGAGGTTGCACCTTGCCAGATGCCAGTGGCAAAAAGCCAAGGTTCAGCATTGCTTCTTCCTAAGAGCTCGCCCTAAGCAACTACCCTATTGTCCCCAAAGTCCTCCTCACTGCTGGTTTGGGGGAGTGAGTCATCACACTTCTTTCTGCTATTTTGCCACAGTGTAGAAAGAGCCCTTCCACTCTATGTCTTAGGTTGGGGTTCCTTAAGAGGGGACCTGAAATAAGAATTTGAGTATAAATACTTTATGTAGGAAATGAACTCAGGAAGCTCTGGAAGAGGAGTGGGAAAGTAAGACAGGAACAAGAAGGGATATTACCAGGTTCATGTTATCAAGCAGAGTATCACTGGGGCCAGCGAGGCTCAATCCCTGTGAGCGCCTCTGGGAGTCATGATGCACATAGTGCATCCTCAGTTGTCCCACTTGGGAATGAAGAAGTCTTGTATTTGTCCCCTTATTCTCATCCATTTTTGCGGGAAGGCTTCTCCTAGAGCATAAACTCCTGGACATTTGTAGTAAAGAACTCTAGAATGGCCTGAGAGAAGGCCCTCAGGTGAAGGATCACAGGTTGCCACAGGATTCTATGGTCACCTATGAGAACATTTGGGCCAAGTGGGGGATGAGCAGGGCACTGGCAGCCTAGAGTAATGCAAGGGTCATTACTAGGCAAAATTCCCTTTTTGTTTTTGGCTCCCTAGGACCTAAAGAAGTTCATACCAACCCAATTTAATCGCTTTCATCCTGTGTGCCCAGAGCAAAGTGACATCTGGCTCGAGAGAGAGAAATTTCCCCATCCATCTCTTATTTTATACTCTTTCTCACCTCCCAAAGTCCTAATTTCCTGCCTCAGGATTAAGTCTCTTCCCAGAGGGATTTTCAGTGTGTCATATAAATTCCTTTTGGGAAAAGCACATCCATACCCATAGGAGCATATTCTGTCTGTATATCCTGAGAAAATAGTTAAAAAGTGATCAGACAGTGGGATTTTTTTTTTTTAATATTTGGATTAGTAAGTTCAATACATTATGATCTTATAATAATAATAATAATAATAATAATAATAACTTATTTTTATATTATTTTTATAATTCCAACATACTTTTTTTTCTAAGTTAGTTCTACCCAAAACTCCTGGGAGAGATGCCTTATTAGGTATTAGCAAGGAGAAAATCAAATCCCTCAAAGGGTAATTCAGACCCCTAGGCAGTGTGAAATAGCTCTTAGGAGCTCAGGCTTCTAAATCAGTTGACTTGGGTCCAAATCTTGGCTCCTTTGTGTACCAGCTGTGTGCCCAAAGATGCCTTCCCAACCTCCCTGAGACTGTTTTCTCAAATATGACATGAAATTTGTAATATTTCAATCCACCGGATTGTCTTGAGGCTTAAATGGGATAATGGAAGCAATGAGTTTTCATTTCTATTAACTGACTCAGTCAAAATCGCCCAACACAGCCAAGGCTGAGCCCAGCTCTTCTGACTCCCAGTCTTACATCTTTCCTACCATTGTATGATCCCAGTGAAGTTCTGAAAAATGAGCCCAAATTGGGCATCTTGGGGTTAGACTGTGCTGAACTTTCTCTCAATTCCTACAAAATGTGTAGTCAACCTTGGTGCATGCCTTGGGAGGAGGGGGGTTCTCCCAGGCCCATGAATAGAAATAGAATGATTGAAAAATAGAAATAAAAACATAAATAGATCCATATAGCTGCAGTCTCCACAGTTTAAGAGAATGAATGTCATGTACCCGGCACAAACCTATCTTAACCAGAATAAATTTGCCTTTTTATGCTGAGAGGAGGCTGAAATGAAGCTTGCAGGGTCTTGGTGTCACCAACATCATCTTTATGTTCTTAAATGAATAACAGATAAAGGATTTGCCTTATTACAGGAGAAAGGGCCAAATGTGTTTGCTTTCAAGTATAGAATAAAATGAAATGCATATTCTCAATGTGGAACTTCATTTTGATTACCCGTCTGGAGAAGGAGAGCAGAAAAAAGCCGCCTGTATCCGCCCAAACTCTCCCTCCTCCCCCCCTCCTTTTTTTTTTTATTTGTTATTGAAGCAAATGAGGCCAATTGTTGGAAATTTCTGTGGAGCCTTGAATGCCTCAATGGTGACTCTCACTGAGATTAATGCATTTAATTTACCTCTTTGGTATATCGGAGACGCTATTCAGCAGCCAGTTGGGAGTTCCCGGCCCTGTAAGCTGCTCCATGATGAGATACATTCTGGCTGTCTCCACATTGGCTTGCCTTGTAGGGCTGTGGCTCAGCCACGGAAGAAATAGGGTGGGCCCTGTATTTCTAGGACCCTCCCCCTCATCCATAAGTGGCCATTAGCTGAAAAAAAAATGGACAAGTCAAAATATAAGGCAAGATAGGCACAAAAGACCTGTATTTATCATCTTTCCAAACATTCCATACTTTCTTCTCCTAGTGTTCTCATCAGTAAAGAAGTCACTTCCATTCAAGACAAAGTTCTCCATCTGTGGGACAAAGTAAGGGGGCTAAATAGTTTTCTGTAGGGCTCAAACAGTTTTCGCTTTTTTTTTGGATGTCAATTATCAGCTTTGGCATTGTTCAGGACTAATATAGGTAAAACTTTTCTATTTTTTAAATTTATTCTCGGATATTTAATGCTACCTACTTGATGCCAGGCACTGTCTCGAGGTACCGTCAATACAAGAGCCGCATGATCCCTGCCCTCTTGGTGCTTCTGGCCTGATAGAGGAGACAAATTATACACAAACAATCACAGAAAGATCTATTTAATTATAATTTTGATCTATGTCACAAGAAAGACACATAAAAGACTTAATCTAGACTGGGATATTTCAGGAAAATTCTTCCACAGAAAACTGGTTTTCATTGTATTTTGCAGGATGAGTAAGAATCAGGAGGAAACGAACATTTAATGGCTGGGGAGAGAGTAAAACCCAGGCCTCCTGACTTTCAACCTTCAAGTCATTCCCTGGCAGGTATCTGATCATGTTGGGGTTGATCCTTTTTGCTGCCTCTCTAGAACCTAAGGTGCCTTATCACAAATACCCGTGAATTCCCAGAGGGCGAAAACTCTGCCTCTTTTGGTCTTTTGGTCCCCAGTCTTCAGTATGCTGCCTTGTTCTGAGAGCTTGGTAGAATAGAACTTTTCTATTTATTTTCAACATTTCCTGGGTGCCAACCCTCAATATATGGTTGTGAATTGTTCTGCTTACTCTCCCAAAAGAGTAGTGGAACATTTAGCCATTCCTTACCCTTTTCCTCCAACCCCCCAGCAATACCTTTGGCAGGAAATCACTCCAAAGGGTTTACTTTTAGAAGTTGGAAAGGGAAGCTTTGGTCCAAGACTTCCCCAGCCAACTTTATGGAGGATTAAATAGGGGTAAAGTACCTATATGGTTCCTTACTCAGGACCAGCTTTTCCCCTGATACTCAGAAAAACCCTGAGGAGGCCACCTCAGAAGATGAAAGTCAACAGGAACACAATATGCTATCCCTGCAGAAGTTCAGCAAATCTTCTAGGCCAAAGCAAAGTCTCAAATCCAATTTCCCACACACATTATGTGACATGGTAAGAATTCCTCCAACGGACAAGAGCAAACCCAGGCTTAGAAATTCAAATCATGGATAATTCTTGTAGAATCTGGAACTAATATCTAGAAAAGAATGTGAACGGGTGTTTCAAAACCGACTTCAAGGACAATTAGAAACTTGCTACACGACATCAGGAGCTCATTTCTTCTGTTGGAGCCTTGGTCATTCCAGTTTACAGTATGGGACAAAATGCCCTCATGATACTCTTCTCCTGATTGAGATAAAGACAGATGAAGTATTTCAAAAATGCAAGAGGTGGTGGGTACTGCTGAAACAGTGTTAGCATCATTGATTTGCTTCTCCTGTCTGAGAATGTGGACTGAGAGTCAGGTCACAGAGGCCCTCCCTCAGAGTTCTCAAACAGCCTATGTGGATGGTGGAAAACCATGGCCCTCTCCCATGACTCCATGGACTTTGTTGTCAAGCAGGGACTGTAATGGCTCTCCCTCCCTCCCTGTAACCCCGTCCCCAGACTGTGGAGATAATGAGCTCTAAAGAGGAGAAGCATTGTGCGGAGTGATGTGTGAGCCTCAGAAGGGCTTCATCATTCACTCTGAAATGTTGGCACAGAGTCAAGTTAGTTCTTATGTGACATTAAAAACCTCACTTCAGTGAGGAAAACAAACAGATAAAGAACACCAGCTAATGACTTTGGAAGGCCAGAGAGCAGCTGAAGTATTGTTTTTTTAAATGCAATAGATTTTAAACGGCATTTCCAATAATGAATAAGTCACCCAATTACTGCACTCTTCTCATTCTGAACACCTGTCCCAGTGATTCTCAATCCCCAGAGTGACTTTTATTTTTAACAATATTTATTATCATGAGTGTTATCACATTAGATGAAATCAGCTGGAGATAGACACTGCATTCATTGATGGCATCAAGGCTCCATGGACTGGTGAGGGTTGTTGTTGTTGTTGTTGTTGTTTTTCATCTTCCTTCAGATTCTGCAGCTGCTCTGAGCTGCCATTACTGACAGTCCCCAGTGGACAAGGAGATAATCTCATAACCACCCCACAGAGTAAGATTACCCTAGGGTTCTCCTATGACTGTCACCTCAAAAGGGCCCTAAGAATTTCACAAAGTGCTTGCTGGAAACAAATCTAAGAACAGTTCCACTTAGCATCCGAAGGCCCATGCTTTGGGAAATGGGACAAAGCAGCTCTGTATTCGCCACATAGCTTTTCCCACTTGCTCCTGAGAAACTGCTAAAGAAACTTCAGGAAGGCAAGAGGGCAATGCCTCAAAAATGCCTTCAGCACATTCCTTTTTGCTCTTCAGATGTGGCCCAGAAATCAGTAAAGGACATGTTCCTAGCCTGTCTCTAGCACTGGCCCTGTCACCTGTCCATGTCCAGGGTCTAACTTAGAAGAGAAAACTCACCCACCTTAAATAGCTAGAGAGCATTCTATAAAGGAATATCATTTTAGTCATTTATTCAACATTTATGCAAGCCTGCTGCATATCTTACTTGTGCTATCTGATATGAAAATTTGAAGACAAATACTCTGCATTTAAGACAGTTTTGATCCTAGTTACTTGGGGAGGTGACCATGCAAACCTTGAGAATTTAGGTAAGGTTGATAATAATCAGCATTCTAAGGGCATGGTATGTGTTGAGTTATTCAATCTTCACCATAACCTCCATTTTACAGACAAGGATACTAAGACACAGAGAAATAATTCATCTAAGGTCACATAGATACTAAGTAGTAGGTCTAGGATTGAAACCCAAAAAGTTAGTGTCCGAAGTCCATGCACCTTACCACTGTTTTACAGCTTCTCATAAAGATGAGCAACTATCATTTGTGTGTGTTTGCCTAAACTGTAGGGTAACTAATGTGACAAACATTTAACACATATTACATAACTTAATGCTTGCAACTACCCAGCCAGGTAGTCAGGACTCTTGGTTGTAAGTAATAGACTTAAGTAAGAAGAGGAATTTAACACAAGTAGCTCATCCCTGCCAAGGGTCATTGTTATAGTTGAGGAGACAGTGCTCTGGATCTGTAGCCACCAGATCCAGAGCTTGTCCCAGGAGGGTATTGGGAAATAAGTCACAGGAGAGCATTTTGCATGGGGGCTGGCCACCTATTAAGGTCTGCACTGTGCCTACATCAAACTCAGAGGGAAGCTGTTCAAAGGGGGTGATGGGAGAAGTCACCACAGGTAGGACCAGGGAAGGGGAGATAGAAAGGAGATAGTCCATTAATGTATCACTGGAAGGAAAAGAAAATGTGTGACCTGATGGGGCTCTATTAATAGAAGGAAAGAGAAGAAGAGCACAGTCAAACAGAACAATTCTTTGTCTGACAGTTCATAGATCTCCATTGCGTTAGGATCAGTTATTGGGGCTTTATTAGTTTCCTTCGGTGGTGCATATTTACCTGATTTTTTATGATCCTTGATTCCTTACACTGGAGTACATTTGAGTAATCAGGCTTCTCTTTACAGGTTTGCTTTAGCAGAGCCTATTTCTCACCATTTGGCTCAGTTTGGGTTTCTGATTGTATCTTCTGGTATTATCTTTGGGCAGGTGGGGCCTGTTATTACCGTCTATTTTTTGGTGAGACAATTGTGTTCTGAGGACAGGAATGGAGGTGTGTGTCTCTGACTGAGAACACTTGGATTGAACTATTGGCTTGGGCTCTGTGGTTGCATGAATTCTCTGGCCAGGCTTACTTAAATAGTTTGGACTGGGTACTATAGTCAGTAGTGGAAGTGGCTATGAATTAGCTTTCCTGCTCTCACAGGGCAGCAGACCATGGCCCAGGGCCTGATCAGCTCATTGTATGTAGTCTTGAATTAGGCCAAAGTGTGCTCTCGATTCCCTGGTCAAATGAGACCACCAATATTGCTCTGCAAATGAGGGAAGCCACAGGCTGTGCTCTTTGTTCAAGTGCCACTGTGCATAGGGCTGTTGAATAAGCTATGCAGTTTCTCATATGCTTTGAGTAGGTTCCCTGGTCAAATAAGTTGAAGATTTTATCCAGTGATGTGTGCGGCTATGAAATAGATTCCCTGACTGGGTGCTGTGGAAGAAGCAACTCTGAAACTGCTAAAGTTATCTTTTATCTTAACTCAAGCTGACCCACACCCCAACTTCCATGGCTGAACGCAGCCACTAGCTTTGTTCTATAAACTGTTGACTCTGTCTGCCAGTCTCCCAAACAGGGACTGTAGTTGGCATGGGCCAGAAACTACTCTCAGCCTTGGCTATGAATGAATTCCTCTGCCCGTGTGTACCACATGGAACCTCTATACTGGCTTTGGCTTTGCTCTGGGGGCCACACAGATTCTAGGAGTTGTCCCTAGTCCTCTGGTCAGATAGGATTGCAAGGTACCCTCCACTGGGTAGGGATGTGACTCATCACCTTGCCTGGGCATGTCCAAACCAGGATCTAGGGCCACAGAATTTCCCTTTTGAGAATCAGAATCAGGCAGATCTGTACCTTGCTGAGTTCCCTGGTCAGTGCGCCCCTCACTTGGTTCTGCAGGTGAGCAAAGCTGCTCATTGGGATTACTACTTGGGCACCGCAGGTATGAACTCAGTCTGTAGAGATCCACATGCTGGTTGGTGCAAGCCCCTTCCCCCTTCTCTGTCACAGTCAGATTCCCAGTGGTTGAGCCCCACATATTCCACTGCAATTTCTATGGTGTGAGATCAGAGTAGGGGCTCCTGAAAAGTGACCTACAATGTTGGGGGAGGCTTATTGTCCTGCCTGGGTTCTCTTTTCCCACTGGAGGAACTGGAGGCTGAGAAGACCTCTCCACGTGGTACTGTGCTGGTCTGGGGGAGAGGCAATGTGGCTGGTGTGTAGCTGCTTCTCTTACCCTCGTAATGCAGTCTGTCTTGGTGTCTGTGGTGAAGGGGGTGCTTCAGCCTCACCGCATGTTCTACGATTCTCTCTGTAGTATCTTACTGAAACATTATTAGCTGTTTTTGTGAGGAGGAGCAAAGTCAGAAACAACCTATGCAATCATTTTGGTGATGTCATTCCATCTGCTTATTTAATAGTGAGTTTATACTATACAACAGCTTTACTATACAACAGCTTTATTTACAGCTTGCATGCACTGAAAGTGCCCAAAATGCATGGATACACAGCCCAGCTCCCTCTTGTTAGGGTCCCCATGAGGCATTTGGAGCACTGGGTATTAATGGTTCCCACCCACAATAAGTGTACTTCAAGTCTCATCTTCCTTACCTACACCTTGCTCCACGCAACAGTGTACAGTGCCTAGCACCATCTTTTTAATTCTATCCAATCCTTCCATAACCAAGGGTGCAGTGTGTGTGTGTGTGTGTGTGTGTGTGTGTGTGTTTATATAAATAGATAGGATTTTTGGGGGGTAATTATATATGAATGTAATGTTTATGCACATATGCTTGTGTGTGAGTAGATATACATTTTCAGATATTAGATAATTGACACAAATAAATCTGTACAACAAAATGATTAAAAGCATGTGTTCTAGAGTCTTCAGATCTGAGTAAAACCCTCACTCTGTCATTTACTAACTCTTTATCTTGAGTGAGTACATAATATCTCTAAACTTCCCTTGTCTGGAAAATGAGGACAATAATATATGTTTTTCAGAGTTTTTAAAAGAATTCATTAGACTAAGTAGGATAGCGTAGGTCTAAATGTTGGTTGTTATTGTTAAAAGTATAATAAAATAACACTGGAACTTTAATACAGAATAAAGGACAAAATTAAAGTTGGAGAAGAAAGAAATATGTTGAAGGGGAAGTATAAGTCAGTTTGCGTGTGTTTGCATGTCCTCCAGTGAGGGCCCCTTCATCTCTCCTCTTTGCCTTGGCTGTTAAGATATTTGGCATGGTCCAGTGAGCAGAACACCAGCACTCAGCTCCCCCTCCTCTCTACGGGCTGGTTGTGGCGCCAATTGTGACTATTGCCTGGTGCTGCCAGTCACATATGTGGAGTCAGTTGAGATTCCAGAGTGGTCTTGTCCCAACAGGCTCACATGTAATGAAGACATGTTTCAGTAAACTCAACAGGGCAGTTCCTACTTCTTGTTAAAACCATGGACTCTTCAACCATCTTTGATAATTCTCTACATAGGAGGCCAAGGGTCAAAGACAAAGTGAGAAGAGGCATAGAAATCAGTGTCCTCTGCCAGGTTCCAGAATCTGACTGACCAGGAGTCAGGAAACCAGCACATCCACCTGTTCCTCATTTCTGAGGAGCCTGTGTTGGAAATTAAACAAAGGGTTTGGCTCTCAGGGACTCTTAAGCCATCCTCCCTAGAAACTGGCTTCACTCACAAATGTTTAATTACCATGCTCCCACTTTCCTAAAAATAGGAAAGAAAAATCGATAAACACTAAATGGTTACAATCTTTGGATCAAAGTGGTTTTAAATAAGGTTGTGCTCAGCTTTACCCTTTCTCTCACTCAAACTGCAAGCAAAAGATGTGAACTAGTTCTTCAGGAAGGGGGTATTGATGTGTCCTAAAGGTGTCATACGAATGAGCGACATGTCCCATGGCAGTCATTATCTCACCCATATCAAGCACAGGTTAATAGCTGGATTTTGGAAAAAATGGGAACATTCCAAAATTCTGCCTCCAACACTTGTTCCTTTGTCCCTGGCAGTGGGATTGTTTGCTAAGCTTAGCAGTTTGATGGGAGGAGGGAATATGGATCAAATTAGCCCAATTGTTTTGAACAATACAGGCCCCAGGGTCTTTGCACCTGTTTTGTCTGGCTGGGCTACTCTTACTACATATTTTCATGGCTAGCTCCCTCAGCAACTTTATGTCTTTATACAAATGCCATTTTCTCATTGAGGCTTTCTCTGATCCAAAATTTCAATATTCCCCACACAGTGAATATCTTACCTCCCTTTTTGTTCTTGACCTTGGTCAATGTTTCACTTAGCCTTCTCCTCATCTGTAAAATGGGGTGATAGTAACAGCACCTACTCACAGAGTTGTTACAGATATTAAGTCTGGAATATGTAAGATATTTAAACAGATCTTGATACATGATGTGTGCTTTAAAAGTGTCCACTATGACTATTGCTATTAGCAAGAACACCCAACAATTTTTAAGTACCTACTATGTGCTGGGAACTGTGCTAACTGTCCAACTTTCACTGCAGGGGCTAGTACATGAAACTGCTTAGAATATTACTTGGGACATACTAAGTGTATAATAAATATTAGTTATTTTATTTTAATTCTAATACACAAACCGCACAGTGAGGTACATATGACTATTATTCTGAGTAAGCTTGGTGAGGTTATTTAACTCTCCCAAAGCCAGCCTGTTGGTAAGGTGCAAATTCAGACAGCCACCCCAAATACCCCTCACAAGGCACTTGTTATGGGACTACTGACAAGCCTCAGTCATATTTCCAGGGCACAGTGTTATTGTTAGCTTATGTACTGGTCTCTTCTTGCCTAGTTAGTTTTAATGACTATAATGGGAAACTCTGAAACTCCTTGGATCACCAAAGTTCAGATTCAATCCAAGCCTATTTTTTCTTTTATAAGGATGCATTGCATGCAATTTATCATGTGGGGCCCGTTGATTGAAATTGTTTAAATTGGCTCAGTACAGACACTATAAATCCAGAGCGTAAATCTTCTGAACCGACCTGGTTTGGGAACTGAGGTTGTGGCTTTTCCCTGAGGGCTTTCAGTATATTTGCTGCCCTATAAAACCAAATTTCCTTCTGTTCCTTTCTGCAGCAACTGCTGCCTGGCAGAGGCACACTGGCTTGCCTCATAGCTGAAGCTGATGAATTGGGGAAGCAGCCCAGCACAGCCATGTCCCCAGCACAGGGAATAAGCAGAAACAAACACTAACATCTTCTTAAGATCTTAGAGTCAAGAAGAATTATCAGAATTAAAGACAGAAGTGGGAGATGGTCAGCAGGTGAGCTGGACAATCATAGATTTGAGTGGCAGCAGCTCCCCCAGGGGTATCCTCAAATAGCACTCACTAGAAGGGCTTGGTTTCTTTTTGGTTCAGGGCCTGAAAAATTGCCTCTTGCCTCAACAGGAGCAGGTCATCCCTGCCAAGGGTCATTGTTACAGTTGAGGAGACAGTGCTCTGGATCTGTAGCCACCAGATCCAGAGCTTGTCCCAGGAGGGTATTGGGAAATAAGTCACAGGAGAGCATTTTGGATGGGGGCCGGCCACCTAGTAAGGTCTGCACTATGCCTACATCAAACTCAGAGGGAGGCTGTTCAAATGGGGTGATGGAAGAAGTCACCACAGGTAGGACCAGGGAAGGGGAGATAGAAAGGAGATAGTCCATTAATGTATCACTGGAAGGAAAAGAAAATGTGTGATCTGATGGGGCTCTATTAATAGAAGGAAAGAGAAGAAGAGCACAGTCAAACAAAACAGCAGGTGTGGGGATGAGAGACAGAGAGGCAGGGATGAAGAAAGGAGGGTCAGAGACAAAGGGAGGATCCAGGAGGGAAGGAGAAGGGAGAGGTGGCCTCACTGAGCTGATGGAGATGGGTGATATTGCAAAGAAGACTTTTTCTCATTGGGGGGCCATGTGTTGGCCCACACAGCAGCCATGGCTCTTTCATTTTCATCTCTGTGTGTCAGGGCCAAGCTAACAGCATTGCAACCAGGGCGCCTTGAGCAAAAGGGATGCAGATGGCAGGACCATCATTAGGAGTCCTACCCCCACATAAGCCCCAGAGCCTACTCTCCTTCTTTCTTTTTCTTTTTACTTAAAATGTTAAAATTTGGTATCACCCTTATGGGATTAGCAACAAATTGATCTCTGGAGGGGAGCTAGTTGAATAGCAAATATTACAAAAGAAAGCTCATAGACTTGGTTGCCCTCTTATGAGTACATGGCAACCTTGCTTAAATGTCCCACTGGAAGACACATGGAGAATGAAGGTTCTAGGGCAGGAGAGACAGATAATGCCCCTTTTTCCTGGGGACAGAGGCACAACCCAGAATTAGAGGTGCAGGTGAAGGAAGTATGAGGCATGGGTTAGTAGAGAAGCCCAACAATAAAAAAATATATGACTGGGCCTTAGGAAAGAAACATGGTGACTCTAAGTCAAGCCATGAAGTAGAGCTATATCTGGTCTGCTTATTCCTTTGTTGTTTCCCATCATGGATCAGGAACCTACTTCCCTTCCATCTCTTCCTCCCTCTCTGCTCAGAATAGAGTCTCAGAACTCTTAAACAGCTTTTCTTAAAATTTATTTATTTATTTTTAATGAAGAAGCAGCAGTTATTCTGATAAATATCTTGGGACACAATGATAAACTATTAGAGAAAAGTAGAACAGCCTCATACAGATTTTTTTTCAGTCCCTCTTGCCTCAAAAATATTCCTCCAAAGCCATGTATTGTAAAAGTAAAAACTAAACACTGTTTTATGCAATAAACACCTGAATATCTGTGACACTGTTGTGTCATAAGTATTCCTCAATTTCTCTTTGTTCTTCTTTCCATTTCTTCTTCTCACCCTGGAACAAGAAAGGAAGAGGAGAAGGGGAAGCAATTGGAAGAAGAGGTAAAGAGGAGGGTGGAGATGGGGTAAAGAGGAAGAAGAGGAAGAGGGAAGGAGAAGGGGAGTGAAGGTATGAAAGGAGCATCAGGCTGTGGTCAGGGTTTGGCAAATGACTTTCATAAATTAAAATGTTGAAAATCAGATTCCTTGTCAATATTTTTAATTTTTTTTTAAATTTTAAGTGGAGAGGAGAAATGCTGTGAAGGTGGTTGGGTGGAGCTAAAGGCAAATTAGGTTTTACTCATTAGATGAAGACCATTTTCTGGTTTTTGCAAATACCACTCTGCTTTGAGACTGGAAAGGGTGGTGGAGTGGGGGGCTTTAAGTATTCTCTAAGCAGAGTAGAAAGAGAATCCCAGAATTAGAAAACAGGGAATAATCAGATTCTGTTTAATGCCTTTCCTTGCATCCAGAGGGATTACACCTAAGCCACTTAAGCTCAAGTCTCAAGGGCTGCAGTTGGTCCCATTTCTATTAAAATCTCCCCAATGGGAAGGAGAACACAGTACTTTTTTTTTTCAGAGGAAAGAGAAAAAAGCTGATGGTGGTACTAGTGTAACTCTAAATGATACTAGTTCTTCTAATCACTCAATGATGCAGTATGTTTGCCATCTAATTTCATCCAAAACACCCTAAACTGAAAATAAAGTGCTGTTTAATAGGCATGCAAAGATGTCATTTCATTTTGCTGAATGTTCTAGTAGCAACTACTAATTATTTCAATGTATTTTTTTTCCTGTAATTATTTGAAACAGACTATTCAAAGCTCCCCATTAACTTCAAAAATATTTCGGTGTCCTACAGAAATTCAATAGTATAAATTTAAATAGCTTTTTCCCTCCTTTCTTCAATTTGCTGGGAATACAGCTGCATGAGGTTTAGGGAGGAAACACATCTTGTGCAAACACAAACAACCAAGGAAGAATAAGAAAGAAAGAAAGAAATCCCATCCCTAACCCCTCTTCTTACACTTCTGGGCCCCTTTCTTGTCACATTCAATTTCCTTCAGGTTCTCATGGGCAAGTTACGGAACTAATCTCCCTAGATGCTGCTTATACTTTCTGCTGGGCAGTAAGAGGCTGGATGGCCAATGAACAAGCAGGAGATGCAAGGTAGATACACAGAATAGAATGGGCTAAAGAAGGCAGTAAGGAGGAATTGTGTGCCTCCCTTGGCCATCTGCAAATCAACCTCCTCACAGAACCAAGCCCTAATTTTTATTGATGTCAGTTGTTTGGAAAGATGAAGAAGGACCTAGCCTTACTGTGCAACACCTGCAGCCAAGCCACCCAAGGGGCTGCACTGCTGGGCTTAGATGTCCTCAACAGGTATTCTAGTGTCCCTCTGTATATGAAGGCAGTACCATATCTCTTCCTCTTCTGATGAAGCTCTCTGCCCTTTTGGCCACAGCACAGCCACACATTCGGCAATAGCACAGGAATAAGATGGAGCTGACCTTTGGTCCGTTGCTCTGAGAGAGGTCACACAGGTATCACATCTGAGGAACAGCAGCTGAGACAACCTTGTTCAGTCTAGCTACATGAGGGGGAGGAAAAGGAAAAGTGTAAAGTTTATGAATTCTATTGAATTTAAGTTGTTATCAGTTTAAAATAGTGTGTTATAAGTTTAAGATATTCTATGTAAGCCTCATGGTAACCACAAAGGAAAATCTTGTGGTAATTATACAAAATAATATAATAACGCAAAGAATACTTATCAAAAGACATCAAAATACATTTTTTAAAAAAAGCAGTAGAATAAGAGACAAAGAATAATGGATTTACAAAACAACCAGGAAAAAACTTACAAAATGGCACCACTAAGTCCTGACCTATGAGTAATTCCTTTAAACATAAGCAGATTAAATTCTCCAATCAAAAGGAATATAATGGCTGAAGGAACAATAAAAAAAAAAATAAGATCCAACATTATTCTGCATACAAGGTACTCATTTTATCTTTAAATTATCTTTAAAGATATAAATAGACTGAGAATGAATGGGTGGAAAAAGACATTTCAAGCAAATGATAACCCCCCCTCCCCAAAAAAGGCAGTATTGTATAAGCTATACTTACATTGGACAAAAAAAAGATTTTAAACTAGGAATGTTCAGGGGCACCAGGGTAGCTCAGTCAGTTAAGTGTCCAACTCTTGATTTTGGCTCAGGTCATGATCTCAGGGTTGTGAGATTGAACCCTGTATCGGGCTCTGCACTCAGTGCAGAGTCTGCTTATCCCTCTCCCTCTGCTCCTCCCTCTGCTCTCTCTCTCTCTCAAATAAGTATATAAAAAATTTAAAAAAAAACTAGGAATGGTCAAAAGAGACAAAGAAAATCATCATATGAAGATAAAATGGTCAATATATCAAGAAGATATAACAATTGTAAATATGCACACAACGTGGGAGCATGCAAATATATAATGCAAAAGCCAATAGGGCTAAAAGAAGAAGTAAACACTAATATACTAATAATTGAGAACTTTAATACCCAACTCTCAACAATGGATAGATTATCCAGACAGAGAAATTATCCAGACAGAGAATAAATAAGGAAACAGCAGATTTGGAAAACACTGTAGACAAAATGGACCTAATAGACACATACAGAATATTCTATCCTACAAGAGCAGAATGCACATTCTTCTCAAGTACACATGGAACAAAATCTAGGGTAAACTGAATGTTATTCCACAAAACAAATCTTGACAAATTGAAGGTTAAAGTCCTATCAAGTATCTTCTCTGACCATAAGGCCATGAAACAAGAAATCAACAAGAGAGGTCAGTGGAAAATTCACCAACACATGGAAATTAAACAACACTCTCCTGAATAAGCAATGGATCAATGAAAAACTAATGGGGAAATAAAAAAAAAATCGAGACAAAGGAAATGGAAACACAATATACCAGAATTTATGGGATGCAGCAAAAGCAGTTTCAAAAAGGATATTCACAGAAATAAATGTCTACATTAAGAAACAAGAAAGATCCCAAACAAACAACCTAACTCTACGTCTTAAAAAAACTAGAAAAAAAGAACAAACTGAGAACAAGGTTAGCAGAAGAAAGGGAATAATAATGATTAGAGCTGAAATAAATGAAATAGAGAATAGAAAAACAATAGAACAGATTAACAAAACTAAGATTTGGTTATTTGAAAAGCTAAACAAAACTGACAAACCCTTAACTAGACTAACCAAAAAAAGAAAAAGAAAAGGTAAGAGAGAGAGAGAGAAAGGACTTAAATCAGCAAAATTATAAATGAAAAAGGAGACATTACAACTGATACTACAGAAATTCAAAAGATTATAAGAGGCTACTATGAACAACTCTACACCAACAAATTGAACAACCTAGAAGAAACGGAAAATTTCTTTAAACATACAACTTACCAAGACTGAATTAGGAAGAAATAGATAGTCTAAATGGAACAATTACTAGTAAAGAAATTAAATCAGTAATCAAAAATTTCTCAACGAAGAAATGCCCAGGACCAGTTGGCTGCCCTGGTAAATTTTACTAAACATTGAAAGAATTAACTCCAATCCTTCTCAAACCTTTCAAAAACAAAAAACAAAAAACAAAAAACAAAAAACAACTGAAGCAGAGAAAACACTCCCAAACTCATTTTACAAGGCCAGCCCTGTTCTGACATCAAAAACAGAAAATGACACTACTAGAAAGGAAAACTACAGGTCAAAATCAATGGGATATTATTAAGCTATTAAAAAATGAGGAAATCTTACCATTTGCAACAACATGGATAATCTTGAAGGTGTTCTGCTAAGTGAAATATGTCAGACAGAGAAAGACAAATGCTGTTTGATCTCATTTATATGCGGAATCTAAAAACAACAATACCAACAGCAACCAAAACATAGACTTACAGAAAAAGAGATCAGGCACCCGGGTGGCTCAGTTGGTTGAGCGTCTGCCTTCAGCTCAGGTCGTGATCCCGGGGTCCTAGAATCGATTCCCATGTCCAGCTCCCTGCTCAGGGGGGAGTCTGCTTCTCCCTCTCCCTCTGCCCCTCCTCCCTGCTCATGCATGCTCTCTCTCTCTCTCTGATAAATAAATAAAATCTTCAGAAAGGAAATCCAAATCAAAACCTCAATGAGATACCACCTCACACCAGTCAGAATGGCTAAAATTAACAAGTCAGGAAAGGACAGATGTTGGCGGGGATGCGGAGAAAGGGGAACCCTCCTACACTGTTGGTGGGAATGCAAGCTGGTGCAGCCACTCTGGAAAACAGTATGGAGGTTCCTCAAAAAGTTGAAAATAGAGCTACCATATGATCCAGCAATTGCACTACTGGGTATTTACCCCAAAGATACAAAAGTAGGGACCCGAAAGGCTACGTGCACCCCGATGTTTATAGCAGCAATGTCCACAATAGCCAAACTGTGGAAAGAGCCAAGATGTCCATCAACAAATGAATGGATAAAGAAGATGTGGTATATATATACAATGGAATATTATGCAGCCATCAAAAGGAATGAGATCTTGCCATTTGCAACGACGTGGATGGAACTGGAGGGTATTATGCTGAGCGAAATAAGTCAAACAGAGAAAGACATGTATCATATGACCTCACTGATATGAGGAATTCTTAATCTCAGGAAACAAACTGAGGGTTGCTGGAGTGGGGGGTGGGGTGGGAGGGATGGGGTGACTGGGTGATGGACACTGGGGAGGGTATGTGTTCTGGTAAGCGCTGTGAATTGTGCAAGACTGTTGAATCTCAGATCTGTACTTCTGAAACAAATAATGCAATATATGTTAAGAAAGAAAAAAAGAAGAAGAAGAATGTAGCAGGAGGGGAAGAATGAAGGGGGGGAAATCGGAGGGGGAGAAGAACCATGAGAGACAATGGACTCTGAAAAACAAACTGAGGGTTCTAGAGGGGAGGGGGGTGGGAGGATGGGTTAGCCTGGTGATGGGTATTGAGGAGGGCACGTTCTGCATGGAGCACTGGGTGTTATGCACAAACAATGAATCATGGAACACTATATCTAAAACTAATGATGTAATGTATGGGGATTAACATAACAATAAAAAAATTTTAAATATAAAAAAAAATCTTCAGAAAAAATAGAAAAAGAGATCAGACTTGTCTGATTATCAGAGATAGAGTTGAGGGTGGGGATTGGAGGAAGGGAGTCAAAAGGTGTAAACTTCCAGTTCTAATATAAATAAGTACTGGGGATGTCAAGTATGATGTGATGACAATAGCTATCACTGCTGTAGGGTATACAGGAAAGTTGTTAGAAGAGTAAATCCTAAGAGTTCTCACCACAAGGAGAATTTTTTTCCCTTTGTTCTTTTCTTCTTTCATTTCTTTTTATTGTATCCATATGAGAAGCTGGATGTTAGCTGAACCTACTGTGGAAATCATTTCACAATACATGTAAATCAAACTATCATGCAGTATGCATTAAACTTATACAGTGATGTGCATCAGATATTTCTCAGGAACACTAGAAAGAAACAAACCAAACAGAAAAACAGAGCATATTTCTATAATCATGCTATCTAATCCATAGCTGCCTCTCTGAGATCAAGAAATGGGCAGAGAAGTTGCAGAACACATAAACTTTTTTTCCCCTTTGATAGAAGAGTCTCCATTTTCATGTATACATATTCTATCTCCCATTTAATCTTAAGAATACCTAAAAGGAGAATAAAAGGCACAGCATAAGGAATATAGTCAATAATATTGTAATAGCAATGTATGGGGACAGATGGTAGCTACACTTGTGGTGAACATAACATAACCTATAAACTTGTCGAATCACTATGTTGTACACCTGAAACTAACATAACATTGTGTGCCAACTATACTCAAATTAAAAAAAAAAAAGAATACTTAAAAGGAAATCTCAATTAGATAGAAATTAATCAAATAATATTTACTTGAGACGATAAGGTACTATCCAAGGAATGATCAATTGACAAAGTAATACTTCCAAAAAGAAGTAAGTTCTACCTGGGCAGTACAGAAAGCCCAAGAGTCAACTGTTGGGCATCACTTTTACTTGCAATGCTTAGAGCAAGGTCCTCTAGGAATCTTCCTACCAGGAAACAAAATCAGAGAATAGGACCAAACTTTTCTTTCTGCAAGGTGTGCTGAGAAGCTGTGGAGACACTTCCCTGAAGATCTTACTGTGGGTTCTGCAAGACTTTTGAGTTAGATTAGCCCTGTCTCTGGGAGAACTTCCAACTTTAAAATTCAATAATCTTTTGCTCATCTCTCTCATTTTTACTGACTGAAACTGTTGGCATGTAAAACGTGACTATTACATATAACTTAATGGTGTTCAAAATCCTCGCATGTCTATTCATCCTCCGATTCTCCCAGTACTCTCATGTGCTCACTTGGTGGGTGAGGAAATGGGCTCTGGAGATGGAATATATGTTCCTAAGCTCATCTGAGCTCTTAAGTAGCTAAGTTGGAGATCTCTTTGTTTGGGCTGCCTAATATCTCCTCCGATTTCTTAATCAACACCTCAACCTAGATGCCCCATCACAATGCTCATGTTCATTGCTATTTCTCTACAGTTGTTTATCATCCTTAAACGACCCCTCTTTAATTCCCCATAACCATCAGTGAAACTTAAACCATGGAAGTCAGCCTTGATTTCTCTCTCTCCTTGATGCTATATCGTCACCCAGCTAGGTAGTTCATAACCTTTTCTCTTCTCCATCTTACTAAATATATCATATTCTACTTGCATTCCTGTCTGTTACCAGATTTGTCCCCTCAAATCCATCCTTTATACAGAGCAATTTTTACAAATTCAGAATTTGGCCAGTTCAATTTCCACTTGAAAGCCCTCAGTGGCTCCTCATATCCTTCAACATTAGTTGGGAATCTGGAGTCCAGAACACTCACACCTTTGCCCCCAGACAGTCCGCAGAGGAATGCAGAGTCTAGGATCCTTAGGGATCCAAGCCATATAGTTTGAAAATCGCTGGATTACAGAATAAAATGATCTTGCCTTCCATGACCTGGCCTTAGTTTATCTCCTTAATTCTGATTCTTTGTCACTTAATATCTTATAGCTTATATTCTACAGGAAAAATCCTGAGAAAATAATAAATATTATTTTTCTATATTTGTTTTACAGATGAGACAACCAAGTTATGGCATGATTAAATAACATGCTCAAGGAGACACAGTGATCATGTGAAGTAGTGTGAGCCCAGAGTCCACACTCCTATCACAACTTTACCATTCTTTTTTTTTTTTTTAAGATTTTATTTATTTATTTGACAGAGAAAGAGAGAGACAGCCAGAGAGGGAACACAAGCAGGGGGAGTGGGCGAGGGAGAAGCAGGCTCCCTGCTGGGCAGGAAGCCTGATGCAGGGCTCGATCCCAGGACCCTGGGATCATGACCTGAGCCGAAGGCAGACACTTCACCGACTGAGCCACGCAGGTACCCCACAACTTTACCATTCTTGCCACAGATCAGACACCATCCTGGGTGGATATTCCTGAGCGGAGTCTAGGTTGCTATTTGTTTAGAAAGAGAGACGATGCAGAATATTTCATCTTTGCCTTCAGAGAATCCAAGCAGAAACACTTAAGTACCCTTAAATGCACTCAAATAAAAAGTGCAATTAATACAGCTCTGAGAAGGACAGATTCCCGATCTGTAAAATATTGACCTTATAAGATTGTTAGGATTAAATACGATAATGTATATGGAAGTCCTCTGTAATCTTGAAAGCAGAGAGCAAAAGCACAAATGTTCACAGGAGCCAGGCAGGTAGCATAAATGAGTTTAGCTATCCAGGTGGGGACAAGGCTTAGAAAGGAGTCTTGCCTCATTTAAAGGGGCAATGGCTACTCAGTTCCAACAGACTGTTGCCAGGGATTCAGAAAGTATGCCAGTATTGCCAACATTTCTGATTTTTTGAAAGCAATCTTCTGAATTTGTGGGTCAAAAAAATAAATGCTTTTAAAATCACTGAGGATCAAACAAAGTACCAGGAATCTGAGAGAGGATTTGGCCTTAAGGCTGCCAGTTTGCCCCTCTGCCTTGTAAAGGGCTTCAGGGATGCTGACTTTGTTGTTAGAGATGTGGAACCTCACAAGGGCAAAACATCTTGGGGCAGAGGAATTTGAAGTCCAGAGAGCCATCCTCCCTAGGTGGTGTGATTTTAGCAGGGTCCAGAAGAAGGAGACTCTAATGATTGAAGAAAGGAAGCAAACATGATAGGTGGGAATCATCAAGCAGGCAGAAAATTAGAAGTGTCTGAATCAATCTGCTCTTTACAGTCAAAGGACTCAATCAAGGTGGAAAACAATAAAGAGAAAACTAAAATCAATGAGTTCCAAATGGTTTGTTTTTTGAACCCTGGCTCCAAAAGGGAGTCACATAAAATGCTGCTAGTATCTTCCCTAGGCACTTTAGTTTGCTCACTTCCCCCCAAAAAACAGAGGAAAACACTACCCCTTTGCACTGAGCTTTGTGCAGGATTCATAAATTGGAACCTGTCACTCTTCTGCTTAGAACCTTTATGACTTCTCTTACTATAGTCAAGGAAATAAAAACCAAACTCGAAAATTTCAGCAGATAACCAGAAACTATAAAAAAATTCAAAAGGATAAAATAGAAATTGAAACATAAAAAAACACAGTAAACTGCCTTTCCCCCAAGTCTCTTTAGTCAGTCATCCTCATCCTGATTGATGGGAATTTTATCTTTTTAATTGCTCAGGCCAAATAACCTGGAGTCAAGGCTGACTCTCCGACCTCTCTCACACCCTACATCTAATCCGTTGGGAAATCTTGTTGGCCCAACCTACAGAATATATCCACAGTCTAAGCACTTCTACCATCTCTACTGCTGATACCCTCACTCAGGCCAACATCATCTCTCACCTGGATTATTGAAATGGTCTCCTGTAGTTCTCCTGCTCTATTCTTGTTTTCTATATCAGTAATTATACGCTACATTATGGTGCTCAAATAAATATCATCAATCTCTCAGTGACTTAACCAACAAAGTTACTTCTTGCTCTCTTTCACATTAAACGTAGGTTAGTTAATGGAGGGACTCTCTTCACTGCAATTTCTTACCAACCCAGACTGACAAAGCATCCATCATTGCCAGTCATGTGATAGAGAAAGAATTGCCCAGAGGCCCTTAAAGCTTCCACCGGGAAGTGAAACATAGGACTTCTTGTCACATCTCATTGGCCAAGCCATGGCCATGCCTAACTTCAAGGGGGCAGGAAAGTGCAATCCAACCATGTCCTAGGGAATCAGAAATAATTTGTGGACAGCGCTAATGACTATGGCACCCTCCTAGGATCTGTTCTCAACCTAATAGACCGAGTGAACTTTTTAAAACATAAGCCAGATGGTATCACTCTTCTGCTCTCCATTTCCCTCTGAGTCAAAGTCAGAGTTCTTATGATTACTACAAGGTGCTACATGATCTGATGCCCCATTAATCCTCTGGTCCCATGTGTCCTACTTCTCATTTCTCTACTCACTCCATTCCAGTGCTACTGACCTCCTTCCTTTTCCTCAAACAAGCCAGGCACACTTTCATCTTTGGGCTTTTGTAGAAGCTTTTCCCTCTGCCTATAACACTCTTCCCTAGATATATGCATGGCTATCACCTTCATTTTTTTTTTTTTATCTCACCCCCTTCAAGTTTTTGTTCAAATACCATTTTATTAAGATTGTATCCAAGGGTGCTCGGGTCGCTCAGTTGGTTGAATGTCCGACTCTTGATTTCAACTCAGGACATGATCTCAGGCATGAACATGTGATCAAGTCCCACGTTGGCTTCCATGCTCAATGGAGAGTCTGTTTGAGATTCTCTCTTTTTCCCTCTGCCCACCCCCACTCTCTCTCTCTCTGTTTCTCAAGTAAATAAATAAATAAATCTTTAAAAAAAGATTGCATCCATACATCTCTATGTTTGACTAGAGGATCCATAGTTCTAGCTGCATTATCTTGAGAAATTTGTTAATTTTTTAAAGCTTCAACAACCTCTCATAAGATTAAAATGATGGTACCCACTTTGCTGGGTTATTACAAAGGTTGAATGAGAAAACACACACGTGGAGCTACACCCAGTTGTCATCAATATGATGCTGGTCCTTCTCAGCCATCCCCAAGCATAAAATGCACAATGGCCATTTAATGATCATTTGCAGAATGTCATTCTTTCTTGGGTTGGTAGGGACCTTAAAGACTATCTGGTCTAATGTTCTGAAATTATCTCCAGATCTTTCTTGGTGCTAACTAAGTACAATAGAGCAAAAACAAGCCAAAACCAAAACCAAGTCCCAAAATTCTATGGCCAAGTAAGTTGGGGGTGGGGGGTAGATTTTCTCCTATTTATGGTCACCTTTTGGAGATTCAGAACTCACATTACCATAGCAAAAGCTCTGAGAATCTTTGCAATAAAGAAACCTGTTCAACCCAGCATATCCCAAAGTTAATTGACCACAGAACCCTGTGGTTTTTCCCTCACATTAATGATTATTAACATCTTGTAGAACTAATGTTCTGTTGAACACAACTTAGGAAATGTTGATCTACTCCAAATCTCATGTTTACCTGAAAACTACACCATAGACCAGAAAGGTTAAGCACTCATCCCACTGTGACACAGAGGTAGGGTGACACTGACCATGACTTGAATACAGTTCAGGGTCATGTTTCCTATTTTGCACCCACTTCATAAGAAATAAAGTCATCAAACATGAAAAAAGAAAAACTGTGGCTCTCACAGTCCATTTTCATTCTTTCACGTTGCTCTTGCAGAAAGGGATCCTCTTTTTACCCTCAAGCTTCTCTATCCACTTTGGATTTCATGGTGCACAAACATAAATAAGTAAAATATTTAGAACAATGTCTAGCAGAACTGTTAGGTATTGTTTATCTGTGCCAATGTGCCTTGCTAGACTGTATGCTAAATGAGGGGGAAATTGCTCTATAAATAACAGCAATAATCACCCTATTGCTCTACCTTGCAGGAGAGCTCACAGACCAAAAGTTACAGATAATCTGCTATTTCCTAGATCCCCTTCCTGCCCTCAAAGTCCTCTGTGCCATGATTGACTCACCACATGCTCATGCATTCTTTATCATTTTCTCCTATTTTGTGCAATGGGATGTGATAGATAGACATTTTCTGGGGCTAAAAGTTTGTAAGTGAAATGGGTGCCTGGGGCCAGAGGTTGGACATAGACTGTTGGAAACACAGTTCCTGATTGAGTATTGTGATATATTCTTCCTTGGTGTTCCTTGGTTTATTAAAAAAAACAGTGTATAAGAGCTATCTCTGAAGTGATATTTACATCTATATTGTTATTTATGTCTATAAAGATCATGTGTTTCAGTAATATATAGTTGACCCTTGAACAACATGGGTTTGTACTGCATGGGGCCACTTATATGTGGATTGTTTTCAATAAATATATTAGAAAATTTTTTGGAGATTTGCAACTTGAAAAAATGTGCAGATGAATCATGTAGCTTAGAAATACTGAAACTTTTTTTTATTATTGTAAGAATATAGTACATAATATATAAGATATGTGTTAATCTACTATTAATGTCATCAATAAGCCTTCTGGTCAGCAGTAGGCTATTAGTAGTTAAGTTTTGGGGTCATCAAAAGTTATATATGGATTTTCAACTGTGTGAGGGATCAGCATCCCTAACTCCTATGTTGTTCAAGGGTCAATTGTACTTTATTCTCAGACTTTGTGATAATACATGCAAAATCATGTTTCTGGTTGACACATCGTTGTGTTGTAACACATTCTTTCTTCTCTGATCTTTATGAGATCTTGGTTCTCATTAGCTTATTTATGTCTCATAATTACTCTATGTGATGGACAGGGATAATGTGACATCCCTTTTTTATAGGTGAGTAAATTGAACCACTGATCAGAGAGGCATCTTGCCCAAGATCAGATATCTAGACATTTGAAGAGCTTGGGCACACTCTTATCATTTGACTTTTAATCCTAGACTCTCTTTACACTCATGACTCCTGACCTAGGAAAGTTGTATTAAATACTCCTGCCTTGTATCTGAATGGATTCCTGCTCAGTGACTTGAAAACTACACATGGTGGAGGCCAAGGTCAGAGGTGATAGACTATACATGCCTAAGATGCTAACTCCCCAACAAGAAGCTCACTAAGATCACTGTGGTTCAGAGCTGAACAGACAGATTTTTTCTCATTCTATCTCCTCACCAAGGCTACCTTTAGTAAGAGAAAGATTTTATATAATCACAACACTAGTATATTGTATGTATAATAGATTTCTATGCATTAGTCAATGAGATGTATACAAGTAGTAAAATACATTATTTCTCCCAAAGTAAGAATAGCTTTAATGTGTTAGTTTTTCTGATTACAAAAGCAATACATGTTTATTGTAAACAATATGGAAAACAGAAACCTATGGAAAAGAAGGTAGACATCACCTTATTTCCTGCACTCTGAAGACAACCAATATTAACATCTTGGTGGGTACTCTCCACCAAGGTGGGTGCTCACGCTGCTCATATGTCTGTGCAGGAGACAACACAAGCCTCTCTAGCTTTGCTTTTCTGACATGATTGCTTCAGTGTCATTCATAAACATCAACAATTTAATCAGTCTTGGGGGAATGGCACTGGAAAAAAGAAAATCCTGTCTGGTGTGCCTGTAAAGCATCTGTTCTTAACTCTTATGAGGTCGTAGACCTGTTTGAGATTTTGATGAAAGCCATGGATACTTTACACAGAAAAAAAAATCTACCCACATACACAAGATATTTTGCATATGACATTAAGGAGTTCATGGATTCCTTTAAACCCACCTATCATTCCCCTGAAGCCTCAGGTTAGAAAGACTCCTATCGTAAAAGAAAAAAGATTCATTTATAACACTTATCACAATCTGTACTTATATATTTATTTGCTTACTTATTGATATTTCTCTAACTAGATTGTGTCACAATAACAGAGATGGTTTATTGTATTCAAAATGTACACCCACTGCCTGGTAGCTAATATATGTCTCAGTTATTTGTGAAATGAATTGAATGAATGAATGAGTTAGTGCTTATTGGTGTTCCTTCTGTACCCAGCAGTAAGTTATGCATTATATAAACAGGTGAACAGTCTAGAGGAGAAGTAGGGAGGGAGATGTTTGAATCTGCTATTTTAATACAAATATAAAGAAAGATGGTAGTGTGGTGGTCATTTGGGGAAGAGATGATATTTATTGCTCAGTGGGAGTGGGGTTGTGAACTGTATTTCATCCAGGTAGGGAGAGAACAGTAGTAGCCCAAGTCCCTGAAAACCGTGCCTAAAGGTCTAGTCACAGGAGGGTCTTTGTATCTACTTGGTAGAAGTTTTCTGACCTTGATCCATGATGCGAAGGCATAACCAGCATTGTCCACCATTTTCCCAGGCCTTTCTTCCCTTTTACATTGTTGCAAATTTCCACTTTTCCCTAAATTCAAGGCCAGCATGCTGAAAATCCAGCCTCAGTTTCCCTCACACTCAGTCTCTAGAAGACCATATATGATTGTCCACAAACACAGAATTCTTTATTGGCTACATTTCAATGGAAAATAATGCTCTTTACTCCAAATCATTGGTGTTGTCAGTTATCAGGTTTGCCTCTGAAGTGTTCCTTAAGCTTCATTCCACCGGGCTCCTTCTTGAGAGCCTGGGGTTCAGGCTTGAATATCTAATGCAGCTGGGCTTCAGAGAGAGGGAAAAGAGAGCTTCATTCTACTAAGGTATTAAGCAATGCACAGAGCCAGGGCATCATCTTTTGGCCTTTACTGCATGTCATTACCTTGTTCAGTGTACTCAGCGCTAATCGCACAATAAACACAAATGTGTTTGGTGAGCTGAGCAATGCAAAGCAATAAACTGGATGGGAAGATTAGATCACAGCCATGCTGTCGGGTGAGAGGCTCAGGCAGAGGTGAGTGGGAATGAGCATGGGCTAGTGGAGTGGCACTGAGTCTGTTTGCTGCAAAGCAAGTATACAGCCCTTCAAGATAGGATCACAGGAATGTTCTTGCCCCTTGCCTCTTCCTCTCTCCACCTCACTTGCCTTCCTAGCTTCTAGCCCCAACTGTTAAAATGAGAATGCCTGGAACCTAGTAGGTAATCAATAAACACATGCTGATTTAAACAGAGAGACTATTTGATTAGGTTATCTAAACATTTATTGAATGCCTCTCTTCCAGGTATTATGCTAGGTGATAGAAGTGAGATGATGTTCCTGCCATTGTAGGTTCTAGACCAGAAGAGGGAAATTCACACATAATAAAAAACATCTATAATGTCATAAAGGCTAGAATAGACTTATGTTATTGTTTTTTGAAAGAACAAAGAAAGAAGTGACTCTCTTAGCCTAAAACATCGGGAGAACATATAAAAAGTGATATGTGAGTCTGTATTTGCTTAATCCACATTGAGCACCTTTGACATGCCACGTGTTTTATAAAGTATTGAAAATAAAATGGTGTAAAATCAATTTGGTCCCAAAGGAGCTTACATTTTATTGAGAGAAACAGGTAATGAAAAGGCATTTGAGTCCAAGTACTTGAGGTAGATTGTAATATTGTTTACAATTATGAGTTTCCTCCTCTGTAGCAGTATTATATATACCCATTCCTGCCCTGCCACCCTGGGAAAGAAATATAATTTCCGGCCTCACTGATGTTGGGCTTGGCCATGTAACTTGCTCTGGCTAGTCATGTGAGTGTATGTGACATACACCATGTCCTATGAGGAATTTTACATTCTGTTGGATTGTTCCATTCAGCTTCTTGTTTTCTTATGCCAACTGCCATAAGAATAGCATGTTTCAGAGAGAGGTGCCCCTTAAGCATGGGTCCTAGAAGAGAGGTTACATGGAACAGACTGAACCTGACTCACAGGCTGAAACAGAGACTCTCAGCCAGATATCTTTTTGGTTTGGCTGTAAGTTACTGAGACTTTGGAGTTGTTTGTTATGCTGTGTAACCTAGTGCAACCTAATATAGTGGTATAGTAGAGGTAAGTAGAGAATACAGAGAGAAAACATTCAAAAAGTTCAAAAGCTAGTCTTGAGCAATGGTCAGCAAAGACTGACTGGAAGAAGAGGTAATCTAAGTTGAGTCCTGAGGAAAGAAAACTTGGAAGCAGAAGGATGATCCAGGAAGTGGGAACACTCATGTAAAGGCCAAAATGTAAGAAAGATGTGATATACAAGAGGATCTGGCAATAATTTAGTATAGTTGAAGTTTAATTATGAACCTATATGTGTATAAAGTGTGGAGGGTGTGTGGAGGACAAGTTGGGGAACAGATTAGTGACACACAAGACTGGAGGTAAGAAAAGTCACCTCTTAAAGACCTTTCTGTGCTATGTCAGCAATTTGGACTTCATCTTTTGGACTATAGTCATTGAAGGCACTTTGATGGTGGTAAGGGAAAGTGACTTGGCATTTGAAAGTGATCATACTGGCTGCATCTGGAAGACTGACTGCAGAGAGAAAGAAAACTTGAAACCAGGGAGGCAGCTGAGAGGATTTTGCCACACAAGTGCGGGAGACAGGTTGAGCAGAGAGAAAGGAATGTAGTCTGAAGATACTCAGGGGCCAGAATCAAGAAGACATGGTAATCGGTGAGGGGTGAAGTAGAGATAGGAAAGCTGGGGGACTTGCAGGTTTTGGAGCAGCAGTGAATGAATGGTGATGCTATTGTCTCCATTAGGGAAATAGTACAAAGATTGGACTTAGGTGTGGGTAAGGGGGAGATGACGGGGAGTTCAATTTGGGGCATCTAACTGAAGATCTCCTTTAAGTGTTGGATATATGGTCTGGAGCTCAGGAGAGAGATCTGGCTAGAGATAGAGAATCAGGAATCATTATGGTAAGATGGTAATTGAAGCCTTGGGAACAGATTTGAGTGAAAGTATATAGAATGAAAAGAGTGTTAAAAATGAAGCAGAAATGGTGTAGGAGCTATTTGTTTCAGGAACCATAGCTGTGAGGCAGGAAAAAAGACAGATGTGTAGTTCTGGGAACATGTTGGGATGCTAGGGGTTGAACTGTGTCCCCTGAGAATTCATATGTTGAAGTCCTAACTCCTAGCACCTCCAAATGTGACCTTATTTGTAAACAGGGTCATTGCAGATGCAATTAGTCAAGAGAGGTTATTTTGGAGTAAGATGGGCTCTAATCCAATGCGACTGGTGTCCTTATAAAAAGAGGAATTTGGACACAGAGAAATGCACACAGAATGCCATAAAAAGATTGGAGTTATGCTGCTACAAGCCAAGGAACTACTGGAAGCCAGGAGAGACCTGGAACAGATCCTCCCTCAGTGGCTTCAAAGGGACCATGGCCCTGCTGATAACTTAAACTTGAATTTCTGCTTCCAGAACTGTGAGACAATAAATTTCTGTTGTTTATGCCACACAGTCTGTGGTACTTTCTTATGACAGTCCCAGAAAACTAACACAAAGGAGAAGGATGGGGTTTTGTTCTTTGATTACTCTTTTTAACATGACATATTTAAATGGCAGTAGGAAAGGCCTGGCAAGGGAAAGAGAGGTTGGATATACAGGAGAGAGAAGATGTAATTGTTGGAAGGAAGCCTCTGAGGAAGGAAATGCAATCGAGAGCACTGAGGAATGACAGCAGAGGGAAAGCTTGGCTTCCACTGTGGCCACACAGGTGGGTGTGGATATAAAGCTGTTTGAAGGCAAAAAAAAGAAGAGCTTGAGAAATTTTCAGGTTGATGTTCCTTTGGAGTCTCTATACAGACATCACCCTATCAGTGAAGCCTCTCTTTACCATCTATTTAAAATATCAATTTGTCCCTTCCCTGCCCCTTTTTTTTTCTCCATGACAACTTCACTATCAGATATACTCTGTAGTGGTAAACTTGCTCATTTATTTACTGTCTGTCACTTCCCAATAGAATGCAAGCTCTACAAATTCAGGGATTTTCATCTCTTGTGTTTACTATTGTATCCCTAGAACCCAGAAGTATCCTTGGCTCGTAGAAGGGGCTCAATAAATATTTGCTGGATGAATAAACGGATGAATGAATGGTGACTTCTATTTTTTTTTCCCAGTGAAATGGGAAGCAATATCATCTGCTGAGGGAGGAGAAGAGAGCGTGACAACGGGGAAGAGAAGTGTCTCAGGAAGGGTAGAAGTATCATGGTGAAATGTTAATGTACCAGTAGCATTTGGAGACCATGAAATAGTTTGAAAGTTGTGATTTTTTTCCCAAAGGTTCTTAGCAGCCCCCTATAGGATGATAGAAGACACCTGGATAGATCCAGGGTTGAAGATTTTTTCAGGTCAATATAATGGAAAGGAAAGAAGCATGGACATTTTGGAAACCTGGCAGGAGTATGGTTGAAGTATTAGACAATGGATTCTTGCCCAGATAGAGAAAAGGAGAAGGCAAGAAAGGACTGACTGATTGGGGAGGAAGAGAAAATCATTATCATTCCTTATGATAATGAAATTGAGAAATCCAGGTTCCACGGGTTGCATATCCTAATGAATGGAGGTATGCAAGGATAGTCTGTGTGAGAAGGAGCTGAGATGATCTGACAGGAGATGTGGTTAATCCCACATGGGGAAGAGTCTTATGTACTGTATTTAGAGATTGTTGTTATGGAAAAGCCTGTGAATTTGGAATCCAGACCTATGCTGAATTTGGACTCTGAAACTTACTAGAGTATGATCTTGGGTGAATTATTCTCTCTAGGTATCCGCTCTCTCATTTTTAAAGTACGGATAATAATAACATCTTTCTCATGGAACATTTATGAGGTTTGAATGAGATAAGATATGTAAATGCAACTACTATATTTAAGAGAATAAATCAGATGACATATGATACTGCATATTGCCTGTATGGAATAAGTGTTTAATAAATATTGGTATTCTATTTTGCTGTTTGTCTGCTCATTCTGTTTTCTTTTTAAACTAAACATTCACACTTAGAATGTAGATGTGGGCGGGGTACAGAAGAAATGGGGGATTTTTTATTCATCTGGGTAGTTTTTGTTTGTTTGTTGTTTATCAGATGGTCCTGCATTTGGCTTGAACTTCACGTCCCAGTCTCCCCCCACTGGCTACTCTGCCTTAGTCAAACAACCTGTAGTCTCCTGTACGTGACTTCACCCTCTCTGGGCTTTTGCCAGTCTCAGTAAATGCCAGCCCTCTCTTCGAATTCCTGATTCTTTGAAAGGCTGGATTAAAATTCTGTTCCTTCAGGAATTCCTCCATATTTTATCCTCTGTTACATATTGTCTTGGAGCTGATCTCCCTTGCACTCTAGAGGGCTTTCATACTGTTTCTTGGCATCGGCAAGCAGGGCAGAGATCTGCCTTTTCCAGGTTCTGGATCCCATGGCCACCTGCCCTTTCCAAGACTCTGAGGAATGGAAGAGTCCAAGTATCCCCCTGATCCCCCGTTGCTCAGCAGTTGTGTTCTCACATCCTCTCTGAGGCTGATGTCCTTGTCCAACCAGGCCTCCAGGTGCAGGCTGCTAGGTGGTGCTTCCCTGCTGTTTTACTGTTTCCCAGCATCTCCCAATGCTTCTAGCACCTCTCGCTTCAGTCGAAGATATTTTTTTCTTAATATTAGACATGATTTCAATATTGTCTCCACCTCGATCCTCACCCTGCTAAGAATAGCTGCAGGAGGTAATGGGGTGCCTTTGAAAGTGTTTATGCAGATGACTACTAGGTCTTGATTTGCACACATAGCTCTGGCGTTAAGGTAGAAAACAGATGGTAGAAGAGAATAAAGGGAATCGCAGAGAAAGTGGGTAACGTGGAAGTCAAGATGCTTGTCTTGGCGGGGGACTGGGAGAAGAGAGAGGTTCATTTGACCTCTGAGTAACTTTTTGTTTCTAGGGAATTAGATATTGGGTAAAATGACTTGAGTGCTTCATAGTTTATGTTTGACAGACTGGTCAAGACTCAAATCCTGACTTTTCCATTATTGTGTCTATAACCTATACTAATTACATCATCTTTAGCTTCAATTTTCTTATATGCAAAATAGAAAAAATAAAACTCACCACAGAGGACTATTGTCAGGATAACAGAAGCTCATGTATCCTAAGGGCCTCTCATAGATGTCCCATCTAGCAGTAAGGAAGTGCTCACTAAATGGAGTAGTGGCTATTGTTGATTTTGTTGTTACTGATTTCCATGGGTCTCTGGGTTGGGAAATCTCTGAGTTTTTTCAACAGGTGGATAATCATGAGATTTATAGATAGAAAATAATGTTTGGCTAATATATTACTTAGGGTAGATGGTAATCTCTGTAATAAAGTCACTGGAAATTAACCTGGTCTAAACAAAAGAGAAGTTTATTCCTCTCTCACCTCATGACACAGTCTGTGGAGCAGCTCTGGCATCCCCAACATGTGGCTCTGCCTCTGAGTACAAGGGCAACTGCTCTCGTTCTGTCATCTTTAAAACTCATAGGAGTTCTATTGCTAGAAGAGGAGAATGGAAAATGGGGTAGAAGAGAAAGGAGAACAGGGTGACTCTGGGCAAGGGAATTTGAGTGGGAAAAATGTCTAAGACACATCCATCCAGATAGCCTGGAAAATTCTTGGCAAGGCATGGTTAGCCCCTCATTTCCCAAAGCTAAATCAGATAAAGCTTAGTCCATGCATCTGAGTGACAGAAAATGTTAGAACCAAAGACATGGGAAGGTGATTACCACAGAAACCTTGTAAGTGGGGAATCAGGTGGTCCCCAGGTAGGACCATCATCCCAACTAGGGGCTTGATTTTAGCAGTAAAATTCCTACATCTCAGAAAATCACTCAGTCCCAGGAAAATCAAGATGGGTGGTCAGCTTTCACCCAAGTTTCATTTGGAAAAATTTTTTTCAGTGATGCTTCAGTTACTGCCAAGGAAGACAATCTTTCCTTCCTCCCATCTCCATGACAGCAACATTCATATGGGTTGAAATGCTATGCTCAATCTCTTATGGAAATACAGGGATCAAGGAAAAATATTTTATTCATTTATTCAGCAAGTTTCTTGGACATAACGACCCTGAGTTCTTACTTGAAAGAGATACTGATTTCTCAGGCACAGTAAGGTGGAGAGAGAAGTGGGGCAGAAGTATGGAGAGGACCACGTTGGGTAGGAAGAAGAGAGAAGGCAGCTAGCTGTCTGATACAAAGGGCATCTGAATAGCTGGAACATAAACTTTGGAGTTGAGACTTAATAAAAAGGAAGTAAGTCGGTTGAATGATTACCCCCCTTCAAAAATCTCCCCATTCTCTGAACCCTCACCTTCATCACTTCCTTCCAGCATTAGGTGAGCTGGTTGTTAGAACCATGTACAGATCCTAATACATTGATGGAAAGTCCTCTAAGAAAACTTTCTCCTTAACCCTGATGTTCAACGTTCTGGAAAGCAGGTGGATTAAGTCAATCAGAAGAGGATCACACATCAGTCTGTGAGTGTCCCAGAAGTCCTGACTCGCAGTCCTCAGTGTGCCCAGCCAGGAAACATGTAAATAAATACTAGAAAGTATGAGCTTTCAAAGTGCAAGCAAAGCACTTACTAACTTCTCCTTCTCCTCTAGAAGTGTCTAATGTTGGCTGCATATGTCTCTCATATGGAGCTGTGTTAAGCTGGTCTAGGGTCCAGGGAAATTATGAAGTAAGACGTTCTTCCCAATGTTGTCCATGAATAATATTTCAAGTATTAACTAAAATAAGTTATTAATTTAATCACAGATTGCCATGATTGAGTCCAGCCAAAATCCTCTTTGATACTTACATTAACATTTGCCATAACTTAAACTGAGTGAGTTTCTCCTCCTGAAACAAGGTCCTGATCTAGCCAAGGGTTAATGTCCTAGGTCTCTTCTGTTCCAGATACATTATTAGCAACATCAACAGGTACTCATAAGGAACCACCTGGGATGCATTTCTTGGCTCTGGCACAAAGAATAATAAATTGTTCTGTTCTAGACTGAACTGCCCCCCTCCCCTCACTGCCCCCCCCCAAGGTCATAGTTTAAGCTTTAATCCCCAATGTGACTGTATCTGGAGATAGGGACTTTAAGGAAGTCATTAACATGAAGTGAGATCAGGAGGGTGGGGCCCTAATCCAATAGGACTGGCGTCATTATAAGAAGAAGAGATATCAGATCTTTCTCCCTATCCTGAACCTCTAACCTTTACACACACAGAGGAAATGCCATGTTGGAACACAGAAAGAACATGGCTGTCTGTAAGCCAGGAAGTGAGCTCTTACGCTGGCACCTTGACTGTGTGCTTCCAGCCTCCAGAATAGTGAGAAAATAAACACGTGTTGTTGAAGCCACCAGCTCATGGTACTCAAGTGGACTAATTCATCCTTTTGAAAGATGTCTTCAAGTCTCTTCCCCTAATGCCACAACCCAGGCTCTTCACTGAGTGAGAAAGAAAAGAGGAAGGGGTGGCTCCTGCACTTCAATCAGCCAGAGAGCTATATTTTTGCTGGGAGAAAGGGAGTGACCCGATCCTGCACAGACTTCTGCATTTTTGGGGGGTTCCTCTTTGCCCTCAATAGGATGAGGGGCAGGAAGGACTCCTAGGGAGGACAATTAAATGACAATGGCAGGAGAGCACTTGAATCTGTACATCTTAGGCAGGGTTTCAGGTGTGTTTGGGAGACCAATCCAGGTTACATTGTATCTTTGATGGAAATATGTCTTCTTTCCTGTTCTGTGGGCAAATGGGCATCTCTATCTCTAAGACATCCCGGGGGTCCTTTTTTTCTAGAGAAACTAAAGCCCACCTTTTCTAGCCAGTCCACCTGCATAAAGCAGCTCCCACTTCTTAGCCAGCAAGAAGCATTGTCCCAATCATCCACACAACATCCCAACAGAGTTTAAGTGGGAGCATATGAGGAATGATAAGGGATGCATCTGGAAAGCCCGATGGAGTAAAGAATGGGGTGATCCCTCTCCTGCACGTATGAAGAATTCATGGGTATCCTTGCTGCAGCCACTTCATTTAGTCAGAACTTTTGCAAAGGAAGCATGCATAATTGAAAGGTCAGAACCAGCTCCTCCTCTATGAGAGCAGAGTGGGGGGCATGTCTGCGTGCTGGTTGGTGCATGCACACAGCAGTGTAGGGTGGGCACTGTGAGAACAACTTCTGTGGCTTCAGCATTACTTTATACTTAGTGCCTCAAAATTGGCACCCTGTTCAGTATGGAGTATTTCTTACCTAAGCGGATGGATGCTGGATAGTCATCATGGAATGGATGTTGTTGAGAGGCAATGTCCATCTCCTGGGTAGCTGATCTAGAATTTGAATTGATAACTATTTTCTAACTGTAAATCATGGCACATGATGGATCACAAAATCAATGTCCTGGGCCATGGGCAGCATTTTTTAAAATGAATGGGCTAGAATAGAATAAAAACTTACAGTACACACACCAGACTCACACACACACACACACACACTCATACACACAATGTGTCCTGGTATAAAATGTGCATTGCAATAACATTTTTGAAAGCCATTGGAGTCTATGACCTTTAAGTTCCTCTTACACCTGAAATCCCATAATTCCATGATTCTTCTAATTTGTGCTGAGCACTTTGTGAGGTTTTGCAGATACAAATATATTTAAGATGCATTTCCTAAATGGAGGACCTAGTCCAGGGAAGGGAAAGCCAGTTAACACTTCCAGGCTTCTACCCTCGAGCAGGCACTCTGCTAACTCTTTCTGTAGTTACTTCGTTTAATTTCAGCAAAAAGCCTGTGAGATATGTATTTTTCTTTTCATTTTCTGGGTAAGGAAACAGGCTCAGAAAGGTTAACTGACTCCATATAGGTCACGGAGCTCCCCTGGAACACAGGACTTCACATGAAATAATAAGGAACTGATATAATACAATGCAAAATTACATTCCAAAATGTTTGCTATAGGCAATTATGATCATAGGGAATCCATGAGGGAAATCAGTGTGAAATGTCCCATGCAGGCCAACTGGTTCTCAATGGTAACTTTTGTGAAGGACACCATCCTAAGTTTGGGGAAGTGGAATGAAGAAGCAGAGACAGTTCAGATCCATTAAAAAAGAAAAAAACAGAAAACAAAACAAAAACAAAACCCCATTGACTACATTCCAGACCCTGCGTTAGCAAGTGGAACACAGCAAACACCAAATATCCTCATTCCCAGGGAGTATAACCTTCGGGGCAGGTGCTTGCAGAAGGAAGCACTGGGGGTAGAGGCTGCCTGTCTTTATATCCAAAAGCATATTGAAGAGACTCAAGCAATTTTCTGGTGCCTGGAACTTAGAGTTGTAAATAGGTGGCCATGTAAAAGTTATTCTTTTTTTTCCCAAGCTACCAGGTTTCACTGATTAGAGAAAGAACAATTTACTGAATAGCATAGAAGGGCTGGAAGAGCCTGCTTTTTCAGAGCAGCCAAAAATACAATCAGGGAGTTTCTCAGGCAGCGAAGGATCTTATTCAGCAACTTGAATAAAACCAAGGTACATCCAATGAGCCAAAGTATGGATTTGGATAAGATTCAACCACGATGCTTCATGCACAGAGCTAGTCCCGGCACTGCGCACCCAGGGCCCAGTCATCTTATGGGTGTCTCACCTCTGATGCTCAGTCACAGCCCTCTTATTATTCTGAGTCGACATGCCAGGGCTAACATATCTCCTTAGTGTCGAACTAGTACCCACCATGTGGTTCTTTCCAACATTTTCTCATCGCTGTATCACATCTTCTATCAGAGCCAACAACTGTGGCCTGGATTTCATTCTTTGTCCTATTCTGTGTTCCTCTACCAGCTTTTCTGTTTTTACAAAAGCTCAGCAAAATGTGTCTTTGTCCATCTCTCTTTCTCCCACTCATGTCATTCCCAATTCATGCCTCAAAGAATGCCTATAAGGCATCCTTTACACACAGAACACATGCCAACTCTTCAAACACCTGCCATCTCTCCAACTAAGCTCCTTTAGGAAGTTTTCCCTGACTATAGATGAGAGAGACCATCCACCTTATAGAAACATCCTTTTCAAAAAACTATTTCTCAAAATGAATTGAGTGCAGCAGAAACACAAAATCGTTAAGAATGGCAGTTTCTTTATCTTTGCTATGTGGCCTTAGAACAGGTGTTTCCAATGGAGGGAATCCCTTGACTTTCTACTACCTTATCATGTGCCACTCATGGCAGTGTTTAGACAACAGAGGCAACATTGGGATAGACCAATCCATTCACACACAGTTAGTGAATTTCTTATGTGTGGTATCCTGCGCTAGGCATATGTACTGGGGATATAGAAGGTTAAAACAGAACCTATGTCCTTTGGTAGCTTGGTTGAGTTGGAAAAGGGGGATGCAGATATATTTGCAAAGTATTTCTGACAAAGGACAGAATCCTAAGTGGGAGTGACCTGTATGAGTCTGAATTACTCTAGTCAGGTGATCTTGCTTGTTTCTGTTTTCTCTCAGACCCAACAGGCCCACAATCTTTCTGAGGATGATCAAATACCTTCTTGGTTCCTGGCTTCCCTTGCCCCCATGGTATGTCCCCGCCTTTCACCTGCCCTGCCCTTCCCAGCAGTCAGGAGATGGCTCCCCGAGGATGAATAAGAGAGGTGGATTTCATTCTCCATGCACTATGCTCAGTTCTGGGAAGGGCATCCTGATGAGCCAGGAGCTTCGAGCAAGTGCTGAGGGTGTTAAATAATACAAAATGCACTGTTTATGTTTTTTAAAATAACCCAAATAAAAGCCAAATATTTTCTAATACTGCACATGTGAGTTTCTCAGTTCTTTTATTTTTTTTATAGAAATATTTCATGATCATGTTTTCAAAAGAATACATGAAGATGGAAATATGCAAAATGAGATGTGAAAGTCACTCTTCAGCCTTCCTTGGCCCCAACCCCAAGGTGAGCACTGTCTACCCATTGATTCACTTCCATTCCCCTCTCAAGATATATGCACATGTATACTTACCTTTTATCAATAAATGGATATTATACTCATCGTGCTTTGATTTTTTTCATATAATAATTTCATTCAGAGATATTTTAGTACACACAGCCTCACCCCATTCTTTTAAACAGCTATATAGCATTCTGTAGAATAGAACAAATGTGTACTTTAAAACATCCCTTCTGATGGATATCGGGGTGGTCCTCATTTCCATTACTACAATTGACATTGCAGACAACACACTTGTAGATGGTTCTTAGTGCCTCTCCATATTTCTCCAGAGTAGAGCACCTAAACATACTATTGTTGACTAAAAGAAAATGCACATCTATATGTTGATTGACACTGCCCAACAGTGTGTGAAATGTTCTTTTCTTACATCTTCAACAACCCTCAATACTGTCAATATTTTAAAAATATTGCCAATCTATGGCAGGAGGTAGAGTAGAGAATCTCATTATTGTTTAAAATTGAATACCTGTGCATATTAGTAAATTTTTTTTTTTTAAAGATTTTATTTATTTATTTGAGAGAGAGAGAATGAGAGACAGCATGAGAGGGTGGAGGGTCAGAGGGAGAAGCAGACTCCCTGCCGAGCAGGGAGCCCATGCGGGACTCGATCCCAGGACTCCAGGATCATGACCTGAGCCGAAGGCAGTCGCTTAACCAACTGAGCCACCCAGGCGCCCTGCATATTAGTAAATTTGAAGATCTTCTCATATGTTTGTTTATTTATTTATTTATTTATTTATTTATTTATTTGTATTTCCTTTCTGTGTATCTTCTGTTTGCCTGTTTTTATATTGGAGCATTGATGGGTAAGGAGATGCACCGCCAAGTTATGGGGGGAGAGTGCTCTGGCAGCCTCATAAGCATCCTCATCCTATACCCCATCTTGGAGTCAGCATCACAGAGAATCCAACCTGTGGCAGGATGCCTGTCTTTACTGTAATGATTTGTAGGAGCACCTTAGGTATTCTGGTACCAAATAAATGTTGCAAATGTAATGGGTTCCAGACCCCCCAAAAGCAACAAGTGAAAATCTCATTTTTCTCTCACTTAATTTGATTTCAGCCCTTTCCACTAGATGGCAGAAGCTGAATCTGAGATCCAACCATCATCACTCCTTCCCTTGGGTTGGGGCCAAGTTCCTGGGGCAGGAGAGTACAAAGGTGTTGGTGGCAGGATGCATCTGGTCTTCAGCCACCTTCTCTCCACTCTGCCTCCCCTGAGAAATACCTTATATCCTGTGGTTCTTGATCTTTAAGTTAAAGCTGAATCATCCTTTGTTCCCATTCAAGGTGACTTTGCTTGCTACTTCAGTGCTATTACTTGGTGCACTGGGATAATTTGGCTATTTTGCTCATATTGGACAAGAGCGAAATCTGTGAGAACATGTCAAGCCTGTCCTCCCAGACTCATCATGAAGATGTTTTCAATCTAATGCTCTCCCGCAACAAAGGGCTGGGTTAAGAAGTAGGAACACTAGGGTCTTGCTTGGCCCTGGGCTCCACTTGGGAAAAAGAATATAAGCTTCTGTTTCTGAGTTTTCTGTCCCTAGCACACCTTCCACCCACCCCACCCCACCCCCAATATATAGTACCCTCCACCACACCAGGCTCAGCCTGTGGCAGAGTCTGGAGGCAGGATTTCTTTCTCAAGCATCCACCAGCTTGGCCCTTCTCTTTACTTCCCTCTCAACTCCTCTTCTTCCCAAAGCCAATAGAATCTTGATTGATAATCTAGACATTCAGATCTTGAGAATGAGATGGTTACAAACACGTTTTTCCAAATAGTTTTTCTATGCCATGCCCAGGTTTTTGAAATTCAACAACTGAGAACTGACTCCTTTGTTCTCTGCATTATGCTGTGTCATCTGTTCTCTGAGGCAATGAACATAGAACACCCTCGCTGCTGCCAAAACAAGGAGGGGGCAGTTGGTGGGGCTAGGTGGCAGGTATAACATGAAGTCAGAGAGAAATCAGTTCTAATATCAAAATATTATTCTGCTGCACCAATATTTCTTTTACTTGTCTTTTAACTTTGTTTATGGAGTCTTTTGTCATGCAGACATTTATAATTTTTGTACAGAAAAGCCTGTCAATCTTTTCTTTTATAAATTCTAGGTTTTGTATCTTAGGAAAGCTTTCCAATATACAAATTAAAAATATATTCTTTGATATTTTCTTCAAAGACTTAAAGAATTTTGTTTTTTTTTTTTACCTTAAATTCTTCATCCCATCTTAAATTAATTCTTTTGTACAAGATCAAGAAAGGAAGAATCTCTCTCCTTCTCTCTCTCTCTCTCTCTCCCTTTCTTCCTTTTGGAGAGAAAATTATCATTTTCCTAACATCATTTATTTAATAGCCAATTTCTTCCCCACTGATTTAAAATACCATCTTTAGTATTAACTAAATTCCAGTAGGCACACAAATCTTGTTCTAAACTCTATTCCAGAGTATTTCAGACACAGAATAAGGATGAGGTGGGAGTTTTAAGTATGTTTTTCTTTCAGTTGGCTTCCATTTCTGTGTATATTTCATGAAGATGAATGTGATTCACATATCTAAAGATAATATGTTTTCATGCAACGTGCCTCTAAATTTAAACAAGCGACTTCATTTTTGATCCACCTCTAAAAAACCAGTGAATTCTTCCAATTCTGGAGGGGAGAAAAAATGGTTATGCTAGACTCCTAAGAGATTTTAAAAGCTATTTTTGACTGTATGCAATTTTGTATATGATGAAACTCCATTGTATTCTTTTAAAATACTGGTAGATACATTCTGAAATTTATTTGATGATTATTCTTTCTCAGATTACTGCCTACTGGGTCAATGTTAGAATTCCATATGCCTAAGAAATCCTCTATTTCATTTAGATATTAAAAAATTTTGGCTTAAAGATATACCTAGCCTTCTCCCAATGTTTAAAGTTTAATTCATGTCTTCTTTCTTATTTATAATGTTGCTTGCATATTTCCTCTTATCACACTGACCTGAGCTTTAGCTATTATATTAGTCTTTCCAAATAACAACATTTTATTTTTATTGATCACATTTTCTGTTTTGTTTCTCATATATCTTTTTCCTCTTATTGTTATTCATAACCTCCATTGACTCCACCATTCATTTTCAAATTTTCCCTTGTAGCCAACACTGGCCAATTGCTATTGTTTTGGCGATGAAAACTACTGGGATTTTGGGAAAACATTTGCTTTCCTAATACAAGGGGGTGGACAAAGGCTAATGCACTCTTTCTTTTCTCTTTCTTCCTGTTTAGGATATGAACGCAATGTCTGGAGAAGTATTAGGCATCATGAGAGGTAAGACAAAGGCTAATAGAATTGCAAAAACATCAGCCCTGATACTGCTTAACCACTGAACCAATGCCACTAAATGCCCATCTCTGGATTTTTTTTTTTTTTTTTTTTAAGATTTTACTTATTTGCGAGAGAGAGAATGAGAGACAGCATGAGAGGGAAGAGGGTCAGAGGGAGAAGCAGACTCCCCGCTGAGCAGGGAGCCCGATGTGGGACTCGATCCCGGGACTCCAGGATCATGACCTGAGCCGAAGGCAGTCGCTTAACCAACTGAGCCACCCAGGTGCCCCTGGACTTCTTTTTAAGTAAAGAAAAACAGCAACAACAACAACTCGTTCTCTTTTTTTTAAGGCATTGAATTTAGTTTTTTGTTTGTTGTTTGTAGAAATATTCCTAACAGACATGTATGCCTCCTGAATTTATTTCTAATGTTTCTGGTTATCTAATGTCATTTAAGGCTATAAATTTTGTTGGCCACATTCCATATGATTTAATACACAATATCTTAATTCTTTCATAAATATTTTGTAATTGTCACTTGAATTCCTGTTTGAATTAGGATTTTTCTCCTTTCAATTAGTTTCTCTTATCTCTCTGTTAATTTCTAAGTTTATTGTATTTTATCTGAGAACACGGCCCACAGCATTCAGAATATTAAAATGTATTAAGATATTTTGACCTGAAGATAGTTTGTGAAAATTCCATTGTGTTTGAAAAGGATGAACATTCTCTATTTTCTTTTTTTAATTTTTTAATTTTTAATTTTTAATTTTTAAAGATTTTATTTATTTATTTGACAGAGAGAGACACAGCGAGAGAGGGAACACAAGCAGGGGGAGTGGGAGAGGGAGAAGCAGGCTCCCCGCTGAGCAGGGAGCCCGATGCAGGCCTGGATCCCAGGACCCTGGGATCACGACCTGAGCCAAAGGCAGACGCTTAACAGACTGAGCCACCCAGGCACCCCGAACATTCTCTATTTTCATAATTCAAAATTCTGTCTCTTTATGTATCTATCATTTGCCTATTTATGTATCTATGTCTATCTATATATTATTCATGTATTTATTTCCAGATGGTTGATTTTGTCATTAAAATCTTCTAAGTACTTTCTTTTTAACTATTTGTGCACCTATGGTTTTTTTGAGAGTTATATTAATATTTTTACGTGAATTGTGAAATTGCCCATTTATCCTTGCATATACAAAAGCTTTTATTTTGTAACCATTTTGTTCATTTCACTGAAACTCCTGACTATTATTTCTTCTTGGTGGATTGTACTATTTATCCTATGAATACCACCTTTTCTCATGATTAGTCTTTCCACCTGGATTTCTGTTTCTTTTGATATTAATATCATTGCACCTGTTTTTGTTATTATTTTCCTGGCATATTAATAAAACTTCTGTATTGTTTTATTTTATATGTATCATATTAAATAGTCTAAAACCGGATTTCCCCCATATGCAAATCTCTGTTTTAACAGAGAAAGTTAATGCACTCATAATTATTGATGGTGAAATCTTAGTATTTTTTCTCGTTATCTACCTCGCTGTTTTCCGTATTATTCTTTGTAGTTGCTTAGTTAGCCCTGTCTCAGATTTTTTATCTTATCCATTTTTTGCATATTATCCATACATGTTTAAGTCATGAAATTAAATGTACTTTTCTAAAAATACATAGAATTTATCTAGGTGTTTTTCCTTTCCTTAAGAACACAGAATCTTAGTTTTTTAAAAAAATTTTTCTGGTTTCCTGTTCCACGGCTCTCCACCCATCAAAACCCTTGGTCTCTCCCATGTTAAAAGCATCTAATATTTGAGTTTTAGATGTTGTTTTTTTTTCTCACAAAACTGTAACATCAACAATTATTTATATTTAGCTGTAAGTATTACTGGTTTCTTTTTACTATTACTTATAGCTGTATCACTTTGGTGCTTTTTCTAATAATCACTGTATTTGATGAAACTGTCCTGATATTTACCAGCACCTAGTGAAGTTATCATATAGCATAACACCTTAGATGAGGTATTTCTGGAATTCAACTTCAGCTTACTATTTCATGGTATTCCTTAGTTCTGGTCCTTCTCTTTTTTTGTCTAAACTCTACTTTTGACTTCCTAAATGGTGTCCCTGCCCCCATATGAGACTTAGCATGAGCTAAAACAAAAAAAAGTAAACAAAACAAAACAAAAAACCCCCCAAACCCCCTGCAAACAACTGTTTTGCCTTAAGCCACAGATTCTAGAGTTCTTCTTTTGTGTCAGTTAGTGTCATTTACCTTGATTAAATCAATATTCATTGTATTTATAACCGCTGTTCAGTCTCTCACTTAAACTATGACCAACTTCGGGAAAACCCCCCAAATTTATGAATAGTTGTATTTGTAGTACTTGTAAACTGACTAGCTCACAGTGGATGCTAAGTCAGTACTAGCCCATCCATCACATGGATGAATGTGTGCCCGTAAATGGCAAGGATGCATTGTTACTGTATCTGGATAAGACACAGAGCCTATCACCATGCCTGAAGAAAGCTGGAACCCAGTATACACCTGCTGATAGTTTGATTTGTGAATACATGTCTTTAAGTCTCTCTTACTTGGTAGAGAAACATAATAAAGTTTTATATTACATTTAAAGGAAATAAAACCCTTGAACGTTTTTGCAATATGACCAATGTTCTTACAACGTGAGGACATCATTTGCAATCAGTGATTGTAGTGTGAGGACTGGGGGCCAGGCCTCACAAGTTTCCCTTCCAGTTCGATTACACTGCATCACCCTGATCCTTTTGCTTCTCACTTTCCCATTTATAAGATGGGGAAGAAAAATAAAGGTGAGCAAAGCATGCCACAACAAACAATAAAAACATACTAGAATTCTGGTTGTATTTTTAGCCCTTTTACTTTCATGTGTGGTTTAGATTGAACTACAGTTGTAAGTGTGGAAAGGAAAGGGGGAGAGCCTGTGTGTGTGTGCGTGCACGTACGTGCGCACACGTATAACTCTACTTCCAGCTTATATTAAGAATCCCACCTCTTGCCCCATGTAGGTGCCTTACTTGTGCAGTGACATTTCTACAAACATTTCATTTCTAATAACATCAAATACAAACATACTCATTAAAGCCCCTTCTCCCCATATAAGCTTTTGCGATTGCATGATATTTCTGGATTGCTGTAGAAGGCATGAACCATGTCTATGCGTGCATGTTTCAATTAAGATTGATAGGAAGTTGTGCACCGAGAGTCCCAGAATCCCCACTTCTGGGCACAGGCTTCCCTCTTGAATGGGATGGGTGCAGAAGCACCACTCTGCCTGGAGTCATTTCTTCCCCCATATTTTAGTAGTATATATCAATAGTATATATCAATATATTTTGATATTTTGTCGGCATATGCCACCCCCCAGAAACCTTTTCTGGACTAAATACCAAGAAGATGTATGGAAGCCTAATTCTTCTATAGGTCAATAATCTACTCTTCATTTAAAAAGAAAAAAGGAAAGAAAAGAAACAAAAGGAAAAGATAACAATTTTAATGTTAAAATCCATCTTTTGTTTACATAAAAAGTTTCTCTCCAAATAATTGTATTTGTCCACCTGATAGAAAAATAGTGCTATTTTGGTAGGAGAATCAATATATACTCTGTGGCTACTGAGTGCCAGTGGCTTTACATATATGCTGCATTTAATCCTATGAGGCTGTTGTTACGAATGGGGTGCCCACAGCTCAGGCAGCTCAAATCTCCTATTAAAAAAAAAAGCAAAGTGGAGACGCGGGAAGAATCGGCTCTGCCTCACAAAGACTACACATCTATTCTGCCTCTAGGTCTCTAATCTATCTTGCTACTTTCTTCCCTCATAAGATGGCATTTCTGTTAATGTTTTTATTACCGTCATTGCATTATCTCTGGTTTGTGTGTATTTTCTGTCTTGCTCTGTATTAATGTTAACTCATGCCTGAACCAGTGGAACAAGGGCAGGGGGTTAGGGAAGCTGAGTTCCATCTCCACCTCCACTGCTGCCTCATCATTCTTGACCAGAAGCTTCTCTCCTCATTCTCTCTCTTCTGGATATCGGGTTCTATTTCTGTCCCCCTCACTTCTCTAAGATTACTTTCAGACCTCACATGCTATCATTTTCTCTATCTCAGTCTCCCATCCAAAACAGAAATGGCAGTAACACAGACTACAAATATTTTATGAAAACATTAGGAAGTAAATTGTGTCAACATACTTTGAAAATAGAAATTCAACTTTGAGAAAGTTGTACAAAACCGTAGTGTTGTGGTTCTGTCCATAATGATAGTCATAGAATAATTTGTTTGCAAAGGACTTTAAAACTCATTGATTTTATTTCCCTACCAGTTAGCCCTTGTATCATCTTAACCTAAAGCTTATACAGAATGGTGAGAGTGACCAGCACACAAGGGAGGGACAATGGATCACAACTCTTAGAGAGACAAAGGGCAGACTATGAGGGTAGGTGGCTCAGAACACTCAGGAATGATTCAGACAACTGTCTCTGTCTTTCTTCTTCTGGGCATAAATCAAAGACTCTAGCTTTCTAGGCTGCCAATTCAACACCTTTTATAGGCACTTAATTCACTCAGAAATTAAAAATATATACATACTCCTTACAGAAGGTACCATTATTCTTCAGCCTGACACATGATTTGATTTTAAGCCTTTATATGTCTCTTCTATATCCTACTGTGGGTTAGAATCAGTCAAATGTCTGTGATGAATAGCTACTGCTGCCTAGGCTAGTCACCTCCCACATAGACTCCGTTGATACCCTCCTGGAAGAATCTTTATCTCCCTCTCTGAAAGAGTCATCAATGTAGCTGATGGGGACAGCACATGGACAAGTCAGTGGCTTGATAAAAAACACCATGCCCTCTTACCACTAGGTCTTCTGTCTCCTGCCTTGCAGAGCAACATTCAGAATCACTAAGAAAGCTGAGTCCATCATCCTTGCCAAACCCACCCTCTCCGGTTTCCATCCCCACCCTCTCTTTTTCTTTCTCCACACTCCACATACCACATACGCTCTTTTGTTCTTTTGTAACCTATGCTTTATAAGGAAGCTGAAACTCCTTCACCCTAAACTTTCAATAATAGATAATGGTTTAATTTATCTATCCCATCCAGGTATGATTCAAAACTTTCAGTTACAAAGAAGACAATTTGGGGGTAGAAGAGCAAGTCAAGGGTTATTGCTTAGGCAGAAGAGTTTTTGCAAGGAGCCATTTGATCAAACTTTGAACTAAAGCATCCAGATATATTTTGGAATAAAAGAAATAACGCTGGACAGGGAGTCAGAAGAGTTCATTCTACTCCCAGTTCTGCTTCTGACTTGTATAAATCTAAGCATGTTATTGACCTTCTCTGAACCAGTTCTCAGTGTAAAACGAGTGTGGGAGACCAACAGAAATGTTCCCGGACTCTGTTTATTTCACAGTGCTGCCCAAATCCAGCTGACAGAGTTCAGCATGTTTTTAGATAGTATTAAGATAGTATAAGGCCAAGTGATTAGGAAATACATAAATCTTTCTTCAGAACAGACTTCTCCTCCCCATTAAGTCTCCAAATTAAATATGTACAATGGGATAAGTGGTCAAAGGCAATACAGTGGCACTTGATTTGTCAAATAGGCTGAGTCATCAATTCCAATGTAGAGAAGTAGGGTTGTCCCAGGTATCCCTAGAATGCTCCCACCTTCCTCTAAGTTCAAGCTTGATTCCCACCATAGTACTATGGTCTGTTCAGCTGCTTGGTGGACAGTAGACTACCAAGAAGAGGATGCCAGGGCCTGTGTATGTGCCAGAGTCACTCGTGTGTATGACCTGCTAAAAGCCCAGGGGCTGCCGTCCCACGCGCTGCCGTACCACAGTCTGCCCAGTTAGACTAGGAGAAGCAAAGGATGGGAAGTTGTCCAAGTCTACAGGGCCGGGGACTGGATCAGGGGAGCGGGATCTCCTCTGAAGGAGTAATTTGATTTACTATGCATTTTGCCATATAAAGCACCAGAAATACCAGTTATTAGTGTTTTCACTTTCTTGCTCAGAATCAACAGCAGTTATGCTCTTCAAATTCAGTTCAAACCTTTTAAACATTTAAGACCTTCTAATTTTGGCTCAAACTACATGTACTCTCAGTTCTCTTGAACACACAGCCTCAAATCCATCCAAGTTGGATCACCTTGATTCCCACAGAGCTCTATGTTTCCCTCCAGCCCTTCACTGAGCCATTCACTTTAGTTTGAATAAACTCCCACATCGTCTTATATAAAGTTGACCAAGGTAGATGTCTTTCTTATAGCTCTAAGTGACCACACAAAGCTGCCCCGATCTTTCTGCTTTAAGTCTATTTTACTTAGAGTATAGGCAAGTATAGGGAAATAGCAGGGTCTTGGTTGTTCAGAAGTCTTGACCAAATACTACCTGGACAACTGTGGACAAGTTAGTTTACTTCTTTACTTGCAAATTAGGGGTAATGGTATTCACCCTCTAACTTAACTCATATAAGTAGAAGATACATGCAAAATGCTACCACATTCCATGGCATATGAGGTGCATTAAACGGTGGTTCACTCTCTGCACCCCAACATTTAGAAGGAGGAGGGATTTAGTCCATTTTGACTCCATCTATGACCTTATTTTAATCTCAATTTAATAATAACACTGACTATTCATTTTATAAAATATAGAGCCTCAGACACCTATATCTCTACCTAAGATGTCATATTATATACAGATATTTGCCAAAAATCAGGGAAAGTAATGTAGGAAGGAGAAGGAAGCAAAGGAAGTTTGTATTCAACCACCCTCCACATGGACCCTCTCAGTCTGGACACTTTCAGTTCCAAGTGACAGAAACTCAATTCAAAATAACAAGCAAATAGGGGAACCAAGAAGTCTAAGAATGTATGTCTGCCTTCAGGCATGACTCATCCTATTTTCAATAACGCCCTCTCCTCTTGGTTCTACTTTCTTTTCTGTTGACTTCATTTCCTTGCAGACTTTTTCCACCTGTTAGGAAAGATATCCTCCTAATAGCAATGCTTCTTTCCAAAAAGTGCCTATAAAACTCTCAGGGAAGAAACTGATTGGCCAGGCCAGGGTCATTTGTCCACTCCCACACCAAGAGTATAGCAGCTATGATGAAACCACACAGAACTGATTTCCTGATGGGCAAGTGGAAGGAAAGTGTGCGAGGCATCCAAAGACATTGCTCGAGTTCCGATCCAAGATGGTAAGGTGGGAAGATCCTGAACTCACCACCTCATCAAATCTACACTTATTTATAGGGCAATTGCTCCTGAGGAAGAACTGGAAGGTTCCTGAACAGCTTCTGCACAAAAAAGGTAGAGAGAGCATATAGAAAATGGCAAGGGAGACAAAGACACAGTAAGGAAGGGAGTCCCCAACACCTACACTGTGAATTACAGTGGGAAGGATAGTACTGAGGGATGGGAGCAGATTCTCTGTCCTGGGGTATGGACAAAAAAAGTTGCAGTTTAAAAGAGCAACTAGAATATAAAATATTCAGCCTTAGATTCCACCAAATGGTGGGAGAGCTGCTGGAACTCTTTTGGGGTCCACAGTTTGTGCTTCCCTCCACTGTTATAACACCAATGGGAGCAGGGGTCTTAGCACCATGGCTGCCTCAGTGAGCCCTTCTTTGGCTCCAGTGTGTTGGGGAACAGAAAAAAAAAAAAGCTACAGTTTAAAAAGTAAACTAGGTAAATTAATATATGGACACACACACACATACACAGAAATCCTTCTGTTGGAAAAGTCAGCCCAGAGTGCTATATAGCTAGGTTTTAATTGCTTTGTTTCAGACCAGCGCTATATCAACATCTCTGAGTGAAGAGTAGACATTTGAAATGTATAAAGCTGCAAGAAAATGTTGGTGCTCAAGCAGAATTAAGAACTAGAGTCCTAGGGGCTCCTGGGTGGCTCAGTCGGTTAAGCGTCTGCCTTTGGCTCAGGTCATGATCCCAGGGTCCTAGGATCAAGCCCCACATCAGACTCCCTGCTCTGCAGGAAGCCTGCTTCTCCCTCACCCACTCCCCCTGCTTGTGTTCCCTCTCTCACTGTCTCTCTCTCTCTCTGTCAAATAAATAAATAAAATCTTAAAAAAAAAAAAAAAAAAGAACTAGAGCCCTAAAAATATGTTTATTTTCAGGGTGTCAAAAAATGCTTACATTGTGAAAACAAAGTTTATTTCACTATATGTTGACCTAAAGATGTGTTACCAATTTTAAAACATTTTTATGATATTACAATAACAATAATGAAAATAAAACAAACAAATCCTGTGATCCTTACAAATAATAAATAAATTAATTAATTAAAAGTAAATTAAGATATAAAGGAACTAGCCCTAGAAGCCTGCCAAAGGCAGGTGAGCTGCTGGAACTCTCTCTGGGTTGAAGTGGCTGGCAAGTGCCTTGGTTTACATTCCCCCTCCACCTTGAGAGAGTGGATGGGAGCATGTTCCAGGTGCCCTAGCTGGCCTACTGCCTCAGTGAGCCCCAGTTCCTTAGCCCACATCAGCCCGAGCTATCCCACCAAGGAGTCCACAGGGTAGTATACACTGGGACATGCCTGGTCAGCAGTCCCTACAACTCCAGTTGCTATGCTAAGGTGACGTAGGTGCAAAGAACCCCAGAACACTCCAGGCCCTATTTTGGCTTCAGATGGCTTGTTAGAGATCCCCAGCACAGAGTATTCCAGGACCTCTTAGCTCATGCAACTTCGGCTCCAGCAACCCTGTGAAGATGCCCTCTGTGTGGTGTGCCCCAAGACCCCCCAGCTTACATCCTACCTTCAGCTCCAGCCATCTGGGCAGGGAACCCTGCACTGAGCACCCAGGGACATCCTGGCCCATGCCCACTTCAGTGACAGTCCTGCTATGGTGCCTCTTGTGCTGAGCACCCTGGGACTCCCTGGCCTGAACCCCATCTCAGCTCAAGCCACCCTACCAGGGCACTTTCTGTGCAGAGAGCCCAGGACCTCTTCCCTTGTATTCACTTCACCTTCATCTATCCTGTCCAGGTTCCCTCTGAGCAGAAAGCCCAGAGATTGCCTTGGCCCATGCTCACTTCAGCTTTAGCTACCCTGTCAGGGTGCTCTCTGCACAGAGAGCTCCAGGAACACCCCCAGCCATGCTCACTTCAGTTCTGGCCATCCCAGAGTGCTCTGGAATCCCTAGCCCATGCCAGATTCAGCTCCAGCCAGCCAGCCAAAGTCACCAGGCACACACAGTCTACACAGGGGATTACCGTACATGAGACCATGTCTTCAAGTATAGAAGTAGCTGCTCCACCCAATTCATAGAAACAAACACAGAAAGGTAGAGAGAAAGGGGCAGAGAACTTATCTGAAGAAATAATAGCTGAAAACTTCCTTAACCTGGGGGAGGAAACTGACATCCAGGCTCAGGAAGCACAGAGAACCCCAAATAATATGAACCCAAAGAGGTCCACATGACAGTACACAATAATTAAAATGTTAAAGTTTAAAGGTAAAGAGAGAATCTTAAAAGTAGCGAGTGAGAAGCAAAAAGTTACTTACAAGAGAAACTCCATAACACTATTAGCTGGATTTTCAGCAGAAACTCTGTAGGCAGGAAGACAGTGGCATGATATATTCAAGAGCTGAAAGAAAAAAACCTGCAACTGAGAACACTCTAGTCAGCAAGGTTGTCATTCAGAATTAAAGGAGAGATAAAGAGTTTCCCAAACAAAAGTTAAAGGAGTTTATCATCACTAAACCAGAAAAACATGTTAAGAGGACTTCTTTAGGTGGAAAAGAAAAGGCCTTAATTAGAAGTAAGAAAATTATGAATAAGAAGTTTTAAAATATGGCAACGTATAATAAAACATGGGCTGGGGGAGTAAAAAAAAAAAGTTCTTCTAGAAAAAAGTAAAACAAAAAGGAAAGTGTAATGAATGGTAAATTTCTTGAGAAAAGCAAATAGTGAACTTATACAAACTTATTTAGAAAATGACAAAGGAGAATAAACTTCAGGAAAAGTAAAGCAAACAAATGATAGAGTACTTAGCAGTGTAAAGGAAGAGGTTAGGAAAAGCAAGTAAGAATAGACATAAAAAGAGAGTTATGTTGGAAATTAAATAATTATAAGAATACCACTTGATTTTTTAATGTAGGTAAGAATAATTATTAGCAGAATGTGTACATATACAAAAGAGATGAAACAATTAGGTAAGTATGCACTGATCAAGAAAGAAATTATATACAAAGAGAATTAAACTATGTTGGAACAAAAAAACAAAGAGAAAGAAAATAGATCCTCAGTCTCCTACAGATCCCAGGGAAAACTTTTTGGTAATATGCATCCTGAAGGTAGTGGTTCTTTCTGTGAAGTTCTTATTGAATATCATCCAGCATGGTGGTTTGTTTTTTAAGCAAGCTGATTACAAAGACAGGAGCCAATGTGTGCGTTTGACATTACAGGAGGGCTTTCCTAATGTTCCACTGGGTTAATGCACATCAGCTCTGTGAAGTAGATATTACTATTGCCACTTTAAGGACAAGATGGGAGGAGATGAGATGAGAAAATTGAGGATCATAGAATTGAAGCTGATAAGTGGAATTAGACTCAAATGCAGGTCTTCTGATTTTAAGTGTTAAATTCTTTCTGTTATACTACTATGTCATATTGCTTCTTTTTGAGATGATGATGATAATTCATAGAAATCAAGGCCAGATGACTGTGCCTATAACTCCAGTTAGAAAACACTGAAATTTGTAGGAACGCAGATTTAAATCTCTGTGTCCTTAATCTCTGTGCTGTGAAGATTAGGCTTTCATTTTTAATATCAGCTTAGGCAATTTATCAATAAATCAGGAAATCTCCTGATAGGAGTCAAATTCTCAAAATGGACCCCACATAATTCCAACATTTATACCCTAGACCGATTCCATTCACATCAAAAATGATCGTATGAAACGGGAGCCACATTCAAGATGGCTTTTCAGGGAGAGCCCCGTGAAAAGGTAGAAGGCTGCCTTCTTCCTGCCTTTTTCTCCCTCCCTGAAGTGACACCGCAAGTCAGAGCTGGATCCTCCTCAACCCCAGGTGTGTGGAGCGCAGGCCAGCTCCCTCCCTCCCTGGAGGCAGGGCCCTTCCCCGCATCTGAGTATGTGAGATCACCCACCGCCCTGAGCCTCAGCTGAGGCAGGCCACAGCGGGCAGACAGGAGAGCAGAGCAGAGGCTTTTGTTAAGTCCTGAACATTATTTCAGTGCTGCTCTTTAGATTTAAACTCCTGCAGTTCTTTCCATAATAGCTGAGAGAAATAAAAAACACCGCCCCACACCCCCTTCCTCCCTCCTTCCCACACACCATTCACACCTACCTCCTCCTCCTCACTGGGGCTTTCTGTCCACCAGTCCTTTGGGCCTGGAGCACCATGTGTGAACCATTGCCCATCCCGCTTCCCAGGGCTAGAGGGCTGCTGTCAGGGCTCAGATGGTATTTGGACAGTGGGAGAGCCAGGCCCCACAGTGGCCTTCCTGGACTTCCTGTGTGGTTTGGCGGGGTGACAGGTGTGCATGGGGGCAGTTTACAGAGAATCAATCCCTATTTGTACTAGCTCACTGCACACCATGTAGAATCTTAAGCTACCTGATGATGAAAGGTTTATGAAATGCCATCTTGGTTGCCTCTTCTCAGAAGTTAGAGACGTCATCTATTTTCCCCTTCCTTATTCCTTATTTCTTATGCCTTTTCTTTATTCCTTACCTACAAACAGAAAAATTATTTCTGTCATAAAGAAGTTCTCTTATCTTCAAGGAGTGTGAAGGTGGAGAACACCATTCTGCCTCAACTTTGAGGTCCCTTTCCTGACATTAATTTTGTCTTTGGACCATTCATCCCCCTTTGACCCTGGAACTGAGAAGTAAATGATGCATAATGTGCGCCTAGCTAATCCCAGAAGCAAATTGGGTCCTGCAGACACCTGATTGTAAGTACTTGCAACTCCTAATTCAGAGGAAGAAGCTGCGATTGTTGAGTAAGAAACAGCGATTTCAAAGTATCTCCTTCCAGTCAGAGCTTCCCCCAATCAGAGCCTCTTTAGTCATTCCCTTACATCTAGTCACAAAACTCCCAAACACAGCCATGGGCTACCCCAACACGAAAGGGCCAAGTTACCTGCTGTTTGGGGCAGTTGCAACAATAGAGATTTCCAGCTCTAGGCCTGAATGACTCTGAGACTAAAACAGAAAAAAGGAGAGGAAAAATTCTGACGGTTTTGATGAAACCCATTTCATTAAGAGATGGGCCTGGTTGAACAAAACCCTTCTGCGTACAGCCCACGATCAGCTTTTCAATCTGTAATTATATCAACGAACTGCCAAGTGACCCAACAGGCCTAGATAGGTGACACTGTGTTAAACCCCATGACAAGGGAGAGACAAAGATGGCTTCTCTAGGAGCAGGTTAACTGTGTGCTTTTGTGAAACATGAAGGCCATTGGGAAATTACTCTCTGTGGTAAATTCAAGCACTGAAAGAGATATAGCTCTCTAGATAGTTTAGCATTTAGCAGCGCTCAGAGCCCAAATTAGACTTTTGGTTTGGCAATCCCTGAGGATATATTTTGCCTTAGTGAATGCACAAATTACAATTCTGAAACTACTCCCCACCTCCCAGAATCATAGTCCACAAGCCCTGGTAGCTCCTCCCAATGGCACATGGGAGACCACATCAGTCTCATTTGGTTAAAATAGTAAAACAAATGAAAATTAGTTGATGGTTATGGTGTATAGTGATGCTTAAAATGGAATTCGAATCACTGTCTCCATTTCAGACCTGGAGTCGATAGCACTCAATGAAAGGCCCATAGCTGGGATTTGAACCCAGTTAGATTCAACACCTGTGCTCTTAGCCAACAGGCCACATGGATGGTGACAGGTGTCTGTTGAGTGTTCCTGTCATGTGCCAGGGATGGACACATTATCTGTGTGTAAAGAGTAACTAATATGGATCAAACATTAGACTACGTTTCCCTTTTTTTATCCTTAAAATATTTTATTGCAACACAGTGGGACAAGATGGGAGATCTCAGACAGGTCTCCAGAGCCCCGAATTTATGTGATGCATTTCCACCTCTAATTTTTAATTTATGGTTTCCCTTGCCTGCAGTATTCTTCCTTCTGCCTTAGATTTAGTTCCTACCTCACTTTCAAGGTGTATCATGACTTTTGTCATCTCCATAGAACTTCTAAAAACTATCAGAAAATCCCATCTATCACGTCTTTGCATTCTGATAAAATTAATTATGTGTACCAACCATTTGCAATTCAATTAACACTAAAGACAATATAAAGGTTTTCTTATAGTTTCTCTCTTGATATATGTGTTTCATATAATTTGCAATCTCATATGCTATTAAAATAGCAAAGACATCATATATAAGAATGATATCTGCTTGGGTCCATCACAGTTTTTAGCATAGGTAGTATTTTAGAGGTTAGTCTGAGAGGTAAATGCTTGGGCTCGAATTCTGGTTCCACTGGGTGCCAACTGTGTGAATGTGGACATGTTTCCTCTGAGCCTCAATGTTCTCATCTATAAAATGGGGATGATAACAGGTGAGGACACTTCATAGGTAAGGATTTAATGAGAGAAATGCATGAAAAACATTGAGCATCATCTCTGACCCAAAGCAAATGCTCAATAAATATCACCTAGAATTATTCATTGATTGCTGTTGTCACACATACAGATGCTTAATAAAAATGGGGCAGTGTACAGATTTATGGCAGTTTAGGGTGAGGACATTTACAAATGTTAATGTCTCTGCCTCTCCGGGGAGGGACTAAAGACTTCTCAATGACTCATGGTCTTTATCATCATTCTGGAGGGCAGTGGGATGATGGTAAGATGAAGCCCTCCTTCCTTCTGGACTGTACCGTTCACGGTTGCCACAGCCATTCCAAGGCAGTTAATTGCACATGTCACTCTGCTGAGCACCACACAAAAAGACTAGTAGAGAAATAAAATTCTCGTCCACTGGGAGCTCACAATATCAAGGACATTTTGATGGACATGTGAATTATAACATAGTGGCAGGGGGAAAAAAACTCTGTTAACATAAAACACCTTTAAAATGGAGAGATCCTAGAAATTATTCCAGTTCTCTAAATTTACGAATGAGAGGCCAAGGATCACAGAGGTAAAATGAGCTACCCACGGTCCTTCGGTTTGTGTGAGCAAACCTCAGCTCTCCTTCCACGCCATCGCTGTGCTGCACACCTCCAGGGGACCACCGTTCCTCTTCACACACAAGGCAGGGTGAACGCACCGCTTAAACTTGTGCAGCATGGCAGAACAGTTCCCATTTTGCCCGTATGCCCTTAAATATAAATGGACAAGAAGTATTTTTGTTCTATGCAGTTCAAGAATATATGCATTACCGTTATTATAGGGGTCACAAAGAAATATAGTAATTAGCTGTGGAGATTTGGGAGAAATATTTCAAAAATGTGTATCAAGGCATCGTGATGGTATGTATTTGTGAGAATCAACTAGGAAAGGTTCTTTGAGGGGCTGAGTGTTCCAGAAGTTTATTCACATCCCATAACTTCCTTCGCATAAGAACAAACCAAAAATTGACATTAACCTCCTGGTCCTTAGAGTTAGAAGTCCCTCTAGAAGTCATTATGGCCATTTGACTATTTCTGTCTGATTTTTCTTCTTACCCATTCCCAAGGAGATGAATGTCTGCAACTCTCTGAGGACATTTTATAACCACATACAAAATCCACACTCCGAAAGTCCTTCAGCATGTCTAACTTCAATCTGTTTTGCTGCAGTTTAAGCCACAAGCACTTATATTACTCTTTTTAATTGATGTAAATTGACTGAGGCATGGAGAATAAACTCATTTCTTGTTCTCTCTTGAAGAAGGTTCTCCTTATTCAGACTGCAGCTCTCCAAAGATCTCAGAAGCCTCATCCTTTTCCATGGTATTGTATATATATGGATGACTTTAGGAAATAAATGAAGTGAATGAAAAACAGGAGTAATACAGGTATTCTGAAACAGGAGTGACAGCAGAAAAAAATAGAAAGTTATTTTCAAAGCAACTAAGTAAGAAGTTGATTGGGAAAAGATGAAAGATGAGAGAGAGAGAGAGAAACAAAACTGTCACTGAATGATATTTTCATCGGAGAGGAAAATAGGTACCAACAAATGAAATTTGACTCATCTTTGCAAGTTTCACTGAGCATGAAAATGTCCCTTTAAAATTTCCCGTAAGTCGTTGCTGGCTCTGGGATTTTTCCAGTGCACAGGGAATCTGAGTTCAGGAGGCCAGGGAACGCCAGAAGGAAAGGGATTTTTTGATGCTTGGGGCTCTGAGACTGTCAGTTTAAAAAATGAAAGTAATATAGAAGGGGCAAAGTGGCATTTATCATCCCATCTCTCCAGGCTCCTGTCTCTTTAATCAGCTAGCCTGATTTGCCCAGTAAATGATTCCTGAGTGAGTGAGTGTGTGTGTGTGTGTGTGTGTGTGTGTGTGTGTGCCGGCGCGTGTGTGTTGTAGCTCTGTCAATCCTTGGATTAGAACCAATGATTGCAGCTTGTAGGAGGGCTGTCCAGGGCCAGATTGTACGATGTGTCTCAGTGCCAGAGTATGAGTAGAGATAATTACTGAGAAGTCACACTCTCTCACACCCTCGGCTTTCTTGTTGTGTCCTTCAGCAAAACAGTGGATTTAAATCTCCTTCCAACAGCTTGAGAGCAACGCAATCTGTCAGGAAAGAAAGAAAGAAAAAACCGAACCTGACAAAAAAGAAGAAAAAGAAGAAGAAAAAAAATCATGAAAACCATCCAGGCAAAAATGCACAATTCTATCTCTTGGGCAATCTTCACGGGGCTGGCTGCTCTGTTTCTCTTTCAAGGTAAGAGCTTGCTATTGATTTGCCTACAGTAGACCCAGGAATCGTACAGGGTGCTTTATATGATTCGCAGGCTTCCCGAGTCGGCTGTGCTGCACGGTTTGCAGGTGGAGGAGAGAGCGTTTAAACAGCATGGCTGGGACTTCATTCTCCCTACCAGGCTGTGAGAATATTGATTTGATTCTGGCTGCTAGCGGAATGGGGGAATGTATATGCATAAGTAAAATGTGGTGTTCCTGTTAGGTGCGTGGCTATGTACTGGTCTCCCTGGCTTTATGTACATTCTTGCACACATACACAACGGAGCACACAAATAAGCAGGGGAAAATTACAGATTCAGAAGGCAGGGGGGTTGCTAATGTGTTGCTTATGTTACTGGGAAGAAATTACAAGAGGAAACTTTAAATATCGGCCAGTAAACTTGCAAAGCTTCTAAAAGGAGCAACTGAAAAATGCAGGCTAGGAAGAACCAGGTAACTGCATCCTATAAGATTCTGGTCAGAGACCTAGCTTGAAGGGATGAATCAATTTGTGGCAGTGGTGGACAACTGTATTAGTTTTTAATGTGTTTGGGGGTGTGTTTGTGGTGGGGGCGGCGGGCTCGGGGGAGGATAACCAGCTGATAAAAGGCAGTGGGAACACTCAGGGGGTTCTGAAATTCGGGAAAGATTTTCCAAGTTGAAGGGAGAGAGGCAAGAAGAGTCGAATGCTAATTTTCTGTTTATTTATCGGCAGGAAGCCAAGGTGCTGGGGAGGCAGTTGAGGCTGGGCTTGCTCTCTAGCACAGGGCACCCTTTGATGTTGGTTGTGCTGTGTTGGGGTGCATTTGGAATCTGCTTCAACCTTGAGTCCATTTGCTGCACCGTGTGGCCCCACGCTCTGTCCTAGCTCTGACGTTCCAGCAGCGATATCATCTGCTCACCTGCTTGCTCTCACCCACCCGTCCTCTGGAGGGTCTGACTTGCCTTTTTATGTCAAGGGTGCTTAAACTCATAAGGATTGAGACAGGCAGAGAAACTTTCCCTGGGTGGTCCAGCAGAGCTCACAGACAGGATCCCATGCAGAAGCTCAGCCCTGTGCCTTGTATTCCCAGAGGAAAGTTCGGTCTCACAGGGCGAAAAAGGATGGGGAGTTCCACCCACCTCATTCTCTTCTACTGCAGTATGGAGTGCTCAGGGTCTTGTCTGTCCCCGCCTCTTGTCCTGCTGACCCCTCTCTGAGGGTAGGCTTTGGGGGCTGCCTCTGTCCCCTTGACATCGGCTGCAGTGTGGCTACCATATACACCCCCACATGAAGTGGGCAGAGAGGACCAGGATGGGAAGAATCAAATGCGTGTGTACCCTTGGCTGGGGCTCAAGGGGGAAGGCAAGGGGTGCTGGAGGGATGGGAGTCCGATGACAAGGAAGTTCACAGCGGTGGATTTTGCAGGGATATCCTTGATGTCGTCTGCTGGGCTCAGTCTCAGAGGGTCACTGGCCTCAGTATCTCTCTCCTCTCCCATGGGAGCGTTGGTGCGTGTAAGAGTAAAGGAGCCAACTTGGAGGCATCCTCGACTGACTCCTCTTACGTAATATGGAGCAGCAATGATGCGGATGCACATGTACGTGTGTATGCATGTGTGTGCAGAGGAGGGTTCGCACCCCTGCCTGCCTGTTCTTGGTGCTTAGGGGCTCACCTGAGAAGAGCAGAGCTCCAACACTAGCAGTGGGGAAACTGAGTTCAGGGACAGGCTTCTGTGATGTGAACAACAGAAATGAAAACCAAGTAGACAAGAGGGTAGAGTGAAGGGTCAGAGGAAGGGAAAGGGAAGGTCCCAAGTCCTCAATAATTTCCATCTGTCCTCTGGTCCCTGTCTCTTCTATCTATACATCAAATTAGAGACAATGGCCAAACTTCCACCACCAACAGCCCTATTGGCAGCATGCCAGGAGCCCCAGGGCCGTACTGAATTTACATATAAATTAGCATACATGATTTTTTTTTTTCCGTCAGAAATAAATGCAGGGAAGCATAATATTTGCTCATACTTTGAATCATCCCTAAATAGATGAGTAGAAAGTGGCGGTACAAAATTCTCCACAGTGAAATCTGATTTTGTGGTCTTGTTCCTATATTGGTGTGGGACTAGAGGTGACAGGTCTATTCCTCACATTCTGCCAAATTTGACTTTCTTTAGGAGAATAATGGCCTTATTTGTGCTACCCACCTTGAGCCAGCTCTGAATAGGCTTCAATGTGTCATAATAAAACAGGCTGCCCAATTTTAAGGAGGAATAACCCCCAAAGACCCCCACACCACATGCCAGTTGGACTGGCAGAGGTGATGTCTGTTTCCTCTCTCAGGCGAAGGAGGCTGGAGTCTACCAGCTATCTCTTATCAAACTTACAGAATTACTGAGGCAGCCCGGGTCTTGCCTGCAATAATCCACCCCTATTGCTTTGACCCAGTGGGGCTAGTTAGAATGCAGTACACATTCCAAGGCAATTTTTTCTTCTCTGTTTTTGTTTTAAGCTGGCTCTTCCTAGAGCTGCTACTTCCTGGGTTTCTTGCCTTCTTAAAAAAGGTGTCCAGGGCTAGTGGCAGATTATGGACCCCTTTCTGACCCTCTCCTCCCCCCAACCCCACCAGCAACCATGATCCAGCTTAGAGGGGGAGGGAATTTCCAAGGGAATCAGCACTGATTAGTGACAGGCAGGAGGGAGGGGGTAAGAGGGCGTGATTAGCGCCCTGGGGCTTCAGCCCTAAGACACATCAGGGTTGATTAACTAGCAGCTCCTCTTTCCTGGGAGCAGGAGCCGGGGAAGCTGGATTAGGCGGCTGTCCTTTTCAGCACACCGCCCACCTTCTGCCACTGAGAGGCTTTGAAAGGAATGGCTGGTAGTGCTGCAGCCTTTCACTTTCTAGAAACCCAACCATTTCTCCTTCGAAGAATTAATGCTCCCTTTAACACCTTCCAATGAGCTTGGCTAGATTCCTGTCTTACCTTTCAAATTTTCTCATCTCCTCACGTCCCACATCAACTTATATCTGCCCACTTGAGACACAAACAGGCAGAGCAGAAGGAAAAGGACCGTGGGGCTAAGTTCATGCTCTCCTTCACTCGGCGCCAACAACATGGACACTGTTCCGCTGGGCAGACCGGCCAACTTCCTGCCATTCACAGGAAACGTTTGGGTGCCAGGATTAGCCTGAGTTGGGTGATGCTTCAGGGATGTGAGGGAGGCAGATGAGGCCACAACCATGTTTACTGGCAGAGTGAAAAATCAGTGTGGGATGATGGGACCCTGAGCCTGATGTGAGCATTGTGAGCACTTGCAAGCATGATCCCCCCCCCCCCAAAAAAAAGGCAGGGCAAAGAGACAGAGGAGCCTCATAAAGTAAACCCTGGCTGACATGCTTGCTGCTACCAACTTGGGGCAAGTTAGAGGCAAGCCGTGCACAGCGCAACAAACGCAGCTCACCTTCATCCTTCATATTCAGTGATGGTCTTCTGAGCATTTGATCAAGGGTGCCTGGAGAGTCCCAGCACTGACCAGCAGGCCTTGCTGCATAAAGACCATTCTTGGGATTGCAGCTTTAGTGAGCCGGTGCAAAGCCTCGTCCTGGTGCTGGTTCTTCCTTTGTGGCACTTTTAAAGCAGAATATAAGCCCAATAGTGCCTTCTTATGAGCTGGACGCCTAGCCCCTGACTTCTGTTGTTTCTCAGTAAGCCTCTCCCATAATGCTGGTATTAGAGGTGCTCAACTGTGTCCTTGAAGAGATGGTCTCTCTTGCTTCCCTTCTCAGGTGCTCCGTTCTGGAATGTCTGGGTTCTATTTTTGGCGTGCCTGCATTCTGACTGCCTAGAGTTATAGTGACCTAGGCTGGGACCGCCTACTGGTCACAGATGCCCCAACAAACCTTTGGCCTTCGGCCACAGTTTATCCATTGGGATGCGGTGATCCCTCTTCATATCCTAAGAACGGATGACATTTCTAAATCAATACGAGCCACATGCTTCCGGCACGTACAGGAGACACATGCTGAAAAGATCCGCAGCATCTTTTCATGCCTGTCTACTCATGATGAACACACTTTGGGTGGGATCATCACGTCTGGGAGCTGGCTCTGTTCCAGGTTTTTTTGGTTTGGAGTTCATGCTTGCTACCAACCAGAATGCCAAAGATGCAAACAAACTTTGCTTTATATCTGACCTCAGCAGAAGCCCTACAGACTCTTCAAACACTCTCATGAGCGTGCCTTCCAGGTTTCAATCCAGTTCTGGTGGCCTGTGCAAGGCTCAGTGGGGAGCAGGTACATCTGAGCTCAAAGTTGCCTATGTTTTCTGTAGGGGAAAATCTTTCCCTCTGTGAGCCTGTCTCCCCACCTGCCTGCCAGGCTGGGGAGCAACTCCCCTGGGTGTTGTAAGGACTCATTAATGCTTGTAACACTCCAAACATGTGGTGCTAAGTGGAACTCCATGCTGAGACTGGTTGTATTTATGCAGTTTACTTCCTTTCTGCTCTATTGGCTTGTTAAATGTTTACTTTATGTCTGTAGTCATTTGAAATTCAATAAAACAAATTAAACATAAAAGATGAAAACACGCAAAAATAAAGTAATCGATGGTATACGGGTCAGATGGGGTCTGGTGGCATCATTGTAGACTTCCTCCCTTGGTGGTGGATGCTTCCATTCCATTCCACTCACAAGTGCATTGGGGAAGGGCAGAGGGGCTTTGGAAGGAACATGAAGGAGGCCTGCCTCCCATCCATTTGTAAAAGGAGAGTTCTGCGTGGAGGTGCAGTGCTGGCTGGAGGGGTGAGTAGATGGCAGAAAGGAGGAGGATTGGGTAAGAAAGCCAGAGCTGGGAGTTTTAGAGGGTAAAAACAGTTCTAGTCTGGATTAGAAAAAGTGGGGAAAAAGAGGACTCAATCCTCCGCTTTGACTGTGATTTTGGTCAATAATCTCTGAGAGCTTTCTTTTTTTTTTTTTTTAAAGATTTTGTTTATTTATTTGACAGAGAGAGATACACAGCGAGAGAGGGAACACAAGCAGGGGGAGTGGGAGAGGGAGAAGCAGGCTTCCCGCAGAGCAGGGAGCCCGATGCGGGGCTCGATCCCAGGACTCTGGGATCATGACCTGAGCCGAAGGCAGACGCTTAACGACTGAGCCACCCAGGCGCCACCCTCTGAGAGCTTTCTATTTTATTTTCTGTATTTCTGTATTTATTTATGCAACCTTCTGGATAAAGCCTGCTCGTGTTATCACCTGCTTAAACTTAAAAGATCTGTGTGTTCCTCCATCTTCCCTCTCCTTCTGTCTCTCCCCCTCCCACCCTCCCTCCCTCTTTCTGCCCTTTCTCCCCCTTTCCTCTTTTTCTCCATTTCCCTTTTTCTTTCCTCCTTTAGTTCTTCCTTCTCCTCTACGGGAACAATAATTGATCAGTTGACAGATCTAGGTCATGCTGGCAGGGGTTGCTCTGCTTCATGCAGGCTTGCCCAGGAGAAGGAGGGAAAGTCTGTCTTCCCAGTTCACAAGGAGCCAGATGATAGGGCCGCAGCAGGGGGAAGGGGAGACCCACGAACTGGTGGGCAAGTTCAGCCGTCCCCAGCAAGGGTACCTGGGGCCCCGTTGATTGATTACAGAGTCCTCAGCTCTTTGATATCTCTGCCATTCTAATTTTCCATATCCGATTTACCTTTGCCACTTGCCCACGTTTCACTCAGCTTCTATACCCTGCCAGTTCCAGTTTTCCTCATTTTCCTTTCTACTTCCCTCTCCTGTCCTCTTCTCCTTTTTTCCTCCTTCCAAAACCATGACAGATCACAGATACTCCCCCACTTAAGTCATATTAGAGAGATGGCCTTTTGTTTATTTGCAAGAAGAAAAACAGAAACCCTGCCAGAAGAACTCTGTAAGTCATTTGCAAACTGCAAAACAAACCAACAAAGATTCACATTTTCGGTGCTGAGAAGAGAATATTTCAAGAGAGACTGTCAAGCTAAGAAATCAAATATTGGAAAACACATTCTTTAGCACTGTTACTAAGGACATCTTAGGTTACTAAATTTGATTTTTTTTTTTCTTCTCTGAGAGTATTGCCTTCACAGTTGTAAAAGGCTGTTCAAAGAACTGGGCTGGTTTGGGCTTCAGTGCCTCATTCAGATTAACTCTCTGGAGGTGCTGACTTTGCCTTATCTTGGTGGTGCCACCAAACTCGAACCCAACACAGACTGTAGCTGTGTATGTGTTTATTGGTTCGGTCACCCAGCAAGGGTTTATTGAGTGCCTATTATGTTCCGTGTATAGTTGTAGGTGGTGGGAAGAAATATATTAGTGACTAAAACAAACTAAAGGATGAGACCAAAGACAGAGTAGAATTTCCAAGATTTGACTTGGTTTGCCATCCTTTTTAAGCATTCAGAAGCACCAAAAGGAGTGCCAGAAGCAAGGGGAAAGAGTGAATGACACAGCTTCTGGGTTCTCATGGAAATGATGGTGGGTGGCAAGAAAGCAACTAACCCTTGATCCTTGTTTTCCCTAGAGAGCACTGGGAGAGGGTGCAAGACTCCAGTTATATGTTAATAACACATAAGAGGTGCTGCCTTTGCTTCTCCCTGCTGTCTCCTACCAAGAAGGGGCTCATGCATGTTTGATGTGCCCTCAGTTAGTATGTGGATGATGAAAGCTGGTGTAAGTTAGTTGGTTTTGTGACAATTGTCTTTTGTCATTCAAGTTATTAGCTGATTCTTGGCACGATGCCACCCTGTCTGGTAGCTTACCCACCTCCTTTTTGCCCTGCCTTCTGCACAGAACTAGAGGGCCGAAGAAGGTAAGGGGAGCCGGGTGGGGAGACACTTATATAAGACCAGGGAAGGATTTGCCTCTGGCAGCTAGTCTGGATGAGGCAAATATGTGCAGGGGACCTGTGTGAGGGATTCATTCCTCAGGGCAGATCTAAGATAATCTCCCTTCTGAGAACGCTTTTATTTGCTACCCACTTATCACACCTAACTTAGGGTTCCTGGAATAATAAAAATGCATCATGATTCATTTGTTCTCCTCTTGTCATATACCACAGTTGGGGCACATGCCTTCTTCTAATCCATCAACTTGTGTTTTCAGTCGTATGTACAAGAGGGAATATAGCTTCTCTTAGGCTCACACTGTGTACTAGCCGTCTCCTGAATGCTCTAGGATGATTGCTTACCTGGCTGCTTCTATCTGCATTCCCATAGTGGTGGTGATGATTGTTCTTAGCTTTTCTCATATAGGAGAACAGATTAACTGCTTTGTCATGGATCCCAACCCTTCCAGGTCAAGCAGCCTACAGCAATTCAACATCTCCTGACCCCATCTCAGAGCCTGAAAAGTCCTCAGGGGGTAGGTGCAATGTGTGTTTATTTGCAATATTTTCATTCCCTAAATCAGTGGTTCTCAAACTTGGTGTATCAGATTGCCTGAGAAGCTTTATAAAAATACCAATGACTGAACCTTAACCCAGACCAAAAAAATCAGAATTTCATCACCAATCTTATTCAGGCTCTGTAAGAGGTTCTAATATGTGGTCAGGCTTAAAAATTGTACGTCTAAAGTCATCTGAAGTGTTCTATGATCTTGGATAAGGCATCTCCTCTATATGAACCTCAGTTTCCACATCTCTAAAATAAAGAAGTCTGACTAAAATAATTTTGAAGTTTCATTTCAAGTTAAACATTTTGTAATTCTGCAAATAGTCTTTTTGAGTATAACACTTGAAAGATAGTGATGTTAGAAGAAAGTATTCAGAAGCAGTTTCTGCTTGCAGGAGGCTAAGAATATAGACAGTTACAGACAGATGACCAAAGTCAGAATGTATGAATGGTGTGCGTGCATGCAAACGCTACATGCTGTATGATATCTACTACATCACATACCCATTTATGCATGTATTTCTTTATAAGGCATCCTTAGAATGGGGGAAAAGGATTAACAACATTTTAGGTATAGGCCATCAGGAATGATAAGGATTCTTAACTGATCCATCTTATAAGAGAAATTCAGGAGCCATTTGAATGTGGGTCAAGAAAGAATGTGTTAGTGCTGGATTTAGAGAGTGCTAAGTGATGGTGAGCCTTGGAAGAAGCTCCATTCCTTAGTGTGAAGATTCGCATGTTTCTCTTCTGCTCAGGCTCCACTTCTCGTCCCCAAGAGTCAGTTAGCCAACAGTGTTGCTTCCATTGCTCTCCTTCTCATGGGCAGCAAAGGCTCAGTGCTGAGAACCTCAGTGGCAATTTTGCAGCTAGTGCGTTAGGCAGAAGTGATGCTGCTTCCACTCCCCAAGCCAGGTCAGTTCCTGCAGTGCATGCAGGGGTGAAAACTTGGTCTGTTTTGATGGGATACACAGGATAGGAGGCACATGGGGAACAGAGCTACCATGCAAATTTGTGCCCAGGGCAGTCTCTGGTTAACTCAGGAAGTACTCACATTGAGGGCTCCCCAGAGTGCTCACACTGCTGTGTCAGCCAGTCCCAGAGTCACAACCAGCTCAAGCCCAGAGGAACTTTCAAGATGACTTATTTTAGTCCCTTTCCTTGAGCTCTGATACCTCAACAGCGCAGCTGCAGTAGTCCCCTAGCTTCTATCTCCAATAAGGGGGAACATGCATCTCTCCAGATAGTCTATTGTACCTGACCATTGGATTTCAGGAAGACAGGAAGAGGAGGAAGACAAGGAAGACAAAGGAGAAGGAGAATCTGTGTTCTTATATATTCTGACCATTTGCTCTAGGTCTCCTTCTCCCATTGGGCTCTGAGTAGCCCAAAATATTATAGAATATGACACCTCCTGGTTCCAAATCCAAAGGGGATGAAGTCTCCGCTCTTTAGAAAGGTATTGGAAACCCTGTGGGTCTGGCCTGGGTTTGCCAGCTTCTCCTAATCCTTTGCACTACTGTTCCATGGACTGCTTGAGGTCTCATCCTCACAGCATGTGTGCACATTGCTCCCTCTGCTGAGCGCTGTTCTCGTCTACCTCAAAAACACTTGTTATAATTCAAGAAGAAATTCCAGGCTCAGCATCCCTCTGAAGTCTCTCATTTCATCCTTTATGCCTCCATTTCTCTTGTACTTACCTCTATTCTTAACATCCATCACACACAGTGTAGTTATGTGCTCACATGTCTATCTTCCCTTACCGGACTCTGAGCTCCTAGAGGTCAGGGACTGCCTTATGTATCTTTACATTCCTAAGGCACCTCACACAACCCCTGGCATAAATTCAATACTCAGAATTTATGGCTGGAAAGAAAGGACAGAGAGAGGGAGAGACAGAGGGAAAATGGTATGAGATCCCCTTAGGGATTTTTAGAAGCCATATGACCCTGTCAACTTACGGTGAACTGTTGTCAATTCAACCCTTCCTTATCCTATGCTTCTGGTGTTTTACTATGTGCACAACAACTGGTCTCAGAACTTACCCTTTCTGAAGTTATCTTATCAGACTCAATTGATACCTTCTTTCTGACAAGATCTTTCTGGGACTCTGAATCTGTGATCCTATATTTTAGCAATCCCTCCTGGTGATAATCAGTCATAAAACATATGTTGTAGGCACATAGGTAGTGGTGGATGAGCTCAATATTTATGACTAAACTTATTCAAGAGCAGAAAATATTGACTCTAGTGGTCAATAGGTCAGATGAGTGGAGGACGGGGTGGCTATCTGAACCTACACTGGCATCAGGAGGAGTGAGACAGACAAGGGAAGTTTGGATCTAAGAAAAGAGGGAAGTGACTGGATGGATTATATTTAGTTGGAGAAGATGAAGTGGTCAGGTGTTTCTTATCTTCAGATCTACTTCTTCTTCAGACCTACTTTTTCTTTCTTTCACAAAGTTGTCCACTAGGGCATTTGACTCTCCTCCTAAACACCCAAGAAGAAACTTGGCTCAGACATGGAAAAGGTTAATTGACAGCTTTTTTCTCAATGCAACTGGTGATGCATAGACATCTGCAGTTGGATAAACCATTTTGCTAATTTTGAAAACAAATAAGAATTAATTAATTGTTCTGCATTTCTCCTTCCTTTCCCCCTAACACTTCTTAATAGAAGGATCTAAATGCCTTGTCACCATTTTTTTTTTCATTACTTTCTTGCACTGCTGAAGCCTTGTCAAGGCCAAAATAATTTAATCATCAAATAAAAAAGCTTTTTCACAGACTCCTAGAGTTGTGAGATATCATAGAATTTTCTCAGTCTCCCCCCTAAGGCAACAATCCCATCTGAATGATGTTCACCAATTTCTGCCCAACAATTCCAGAGACTCCCAGTGAGCAGACACTAACCACCTGCGTTGTGGTCCCCAGTTCTGGCTGCCTTTCAAAATCACCTGTGGAGATTGTTATAAGCAGATGCCCAGGCATGACTCACAAAAATTCTCATTGAATAGGTCAGTATAGGGCAGAGTCCCTTCTACTTTGAAATAACTATAGATGATTCTATTGTGCAGATACAATGAAGAATAAATGATATTAGCATCCCTTTCCATAGTTGATAAACTCTGTGAGAAAACACTATTCTGGTAAGCACTTTCGATATCACCTCAAAATCAATTATTATCCTTTCTCTGTATAAACAGTGCTCTAAACTTGTTCAGGGCAGCAATGTGCCCATTTAAAATATTCACCACCAAAATTCCCTTATAGCTGAGTATGGTCATGTAATGCAGTTCAGGTTAATGGAATGTAACCATAAGTTTACTTGGAGTTTTGAAGATTACACTCAGGAAGCCTGCACTTTTTAAACCTTATCATTGCTGATTCCTCTTGACTAAGAGGATGGCATACTACCTGGAGATCCAGGAAACAGCTTGGAAACAGGAGGACAAACAATACATATCAACGGCAAAAGGGCACGTGGTGGTTCAGTTGGTTAAGCATCCAACTCTTGATCTCAGCTCAGGTCTTGATCTCAGGGTTGTGAGTTCAAGCCCTGCACTGGCCTACACACTGGGTATGGAAGCGAATTAAAAAAAAAAAAAAAGAATGGCAAGGAAGGAAGCTTTTAGGTTGAACCAAATGGACTCCGCTGTTTTGGTAAATCAAAAATAGTTGAGTATAGGCAATTTCATATGGCTTAATCTAATTAAAGAACCTTGGGTTAGGGGGACATAGCAGTTGTACCAGCACTAGAATACATGTTCACATACTCACTATCACTTATGAGAAAAAAAAATCTTATTTAATTAGGTTTCTATTACTCACAGATGAATATAATCCTAATGAATCTATGTTGAACAAAAATTTGCCTCTTTCTAACTTCTGCCAATTAGAGCTGCTCAAAAATATAAGGAATATATGAAATATTATGTGATCCTCTTTCTAAAAGATGGCTATCATGAACCCTACTTATCTTGACATTCTTAGTTCCTTCTTATGATTATCATATGGCATAACTTTTAGACCATTAATCATACTGATCCTTATCTTCTGAACATACTCCAGTTTGAACCACTAAAATGCATTACCAGACAAATTCTCCCAGATGTAGTTTGATTGCTAAAGTTGGGCATGGACTATTACCTACCGCATTTTGGACTTTATAGTTACATAGGTTCACTTTATTATTGTATTCTTTTCTGTTTTTTGTTTGTTTGTTTGTTTTCAGAGATACCACACTATTGGCTCATATTGATGTTGTACTCATTCCTCTGACAAAAATGCTATTATGTAAGACCTCTCTTATTCTGGTTTATGGTTAATTTTCTTTAAATATTTCTTCCAAGTATTTGAAATTTTACTGCACCTTGGGTCCTTTATTTAAATCCACTGAGATTATTTTTGGATTCTGATGAGTTGTCACCACCAGCTTTATGTCATCCTCAAATGATATAGACATGAAATCTCCACATCATCAAGGTGAATAATTAAAAAAAAAAAAAAAGCAATATAATAGACCCAAGGGCATGGCCAAGTTCTTACTTACATTTGTATTTCACCCACTCCAGAATGATTTATTCATACCTTACTGTATGCAAGCCATAAACAACAACAAAACAGATTTCTTATACTCAGCGAAGTAGACAATTCAATACAACATGGTAAGTGCTGAGATAAAAGCAAGTGTTGTTTGCTATGGCAGCAATTGGGGGTTTTTCAGGTCAGAAAATTCTTCTAGAAGGAAGAGATGTGAAAGCCGAGACACAAAGATGACTGTATGTAACCAGGTAAGAGTAGAGATAAATGTTACAAGTATAGCAGACTGCATATGCCAAGGCCTAGAGTCAGGAGAGTATGGTAGGAATTCAGGAATCCAATATCCAGTCTGGCTAGATGGAGTGTGTATGTGTGGTTTTGGTGCTCAAGGGGATGAAGGAGAAGGGATGTAGGTAGAAAGACAAGAGTGTAGGTAGAGATGTAGGCAGAGGTCAGAGCTTGAATGGCCTTATGTTTCCTATTAAAGATTTTATATTGAGAGAAGAAAGTGTGTTCAAGGGTTGCATGTCCAATAGTAACATGATCAGATTTGCAGTTTTACTTGTTGAGTAACATTTGGTTTACTTAAAAATGTTAAAATGCTGTTCTAATGACAGTGTGGAAAATGAATTAAATTGGGGGCAAAACTAGAGGCAAAGGAGACTTCTAGAGGATGTTGCAGCCTATCAGGCGTAAGTTAATGAGAGCATGAGTGCTGCAGAGATGGGGAGATTTGGGAGTATTCAACTGTTATGGAGGTAGAAGGGTTATGACTTGGAGATGGAGAGGAAAGAGGGATGATAAGTAATAAAGGGAAGTGAAAGAAAACTTTTTGTTTTGGGATAAATGATGCTCAGGTGGGTTTTAGGGAGATGGTGATGAATGCGGTTTGAGTCATGATGGGTTTGAAGATGCCTAATAGGCATTTTTGAGGTGCTATCCAATATGAAGTTAGCTACACTGATCTGGAACTCAGGAGAGACCTCTGAGCTTCAACAAAGATGGTCTTCTGTCCCCTTGGGAGAACAGTTTTGTGGGGTGGGGACCTAGTGTGGGGAGACAAAAGTAAGGTGAGAATATAGAAAATGTGGGCAATTATTTCAAAAAGATTTTTTTTTTTTTTTGGTTGTTGTTATTGCTGTTGTTAAGAAAACAAGAGGGAGGAAATGGGGAAACAAAGAGGAATTGCAGTTGGAGAGGATGTTGCTGCTTTTCTAAGATGGGAAAGACCTCTTTGAATGCTGAAGGGCAGGTGCTCCTAAAAGGGAAGGAGGAAAGGAAGACCCAGGAGATGACTGACCAAGCGAGGTCCCTTAGGGAATAGGAGAGGGTGTGAAGGGTGGCGAAAGTTGGGCACTGGTAAAAGAATGAATCTTGAAGACAAGGAGAAAGACAAATTGCATTACTATATAAAGTAAGGGGGGCACCTGGGTGGCTCAGTCGTTAAGCGTCTGCTTTCGGCTCAGGTCATGATCCCAGGGTCCTGGGATCAAGCCCCTCATCAGGGTCCCTGCTCAGCAGGAAGCCTGCTTCTCTCTCTCCCACTCCCCCTGCTTGTGTTCCCTCTCTCATTGTGTCTCTGTCAAATAAATAAATAAAATCTTTAAAAAAATAAAGTAAGGAAGAAGAAACTTATTTCAGAATTCCTATTAGGATTGGATTCAACTGGAAATGACAGAAACTACACAATAAAAGTGGCTTAAATATGATAGAAGTTTTTCTGTGTAACCACAGAAACATTCCACTTTGTTCCTGGCTGTTGTAATGTTTTATTCTCATGGAAGAAGAGGAGTATGAATGTTAGGAGGCAATTAGCATGTTGTATGACAGGAGGGAATGTTAGCTCTCCCCTAGACAAGGGTGGAAGAAGCCCTTGGGCCATACAACACACATGTGGTTAAGGTATCACCACATACTTTGTGGCATCTAACCATGGGTTTTCAACATTTCTAGTCATTAGGGAAATGCAAATGAAAATCACAATTAGATATGACTTTATACCTATTAGGATGGCTATTGTTAAAAACTTAAAAAGGAAAATAACAAATGTTGACGAAGATATGGAGAAGTTGAATTGGAACCCTCCTGTGCATTGCTGGTGGGCAAGTAAAGTGGTGCAAACATTGTGAGAAAGAGTTTGGTGGTTCCCCCCAAAATTATGAATGGAATTATCATATGATCCAGTAATTCCACTTCTAGGTATATACCAAAAAACCCAAAAATTTGAAAGCAGGGACTCAGATATTTGTACAGCCATGTTCACAGCAGCATTATTCACAATAGGCAAAAGGTGGACACAACCCAAGTATCCATCAGTGGATGAATGGATGAAAGAAATATGGTGCACACGTACAATCAAGTATTATCCAGCCTTAATGTAATTAATGAATGAAATTCTGACACGTGCTACAACACGGATGAACCTTGAAAACATGATGCTGAGTGAAAGAAGTCAGACATGAAAGGACAAATATTGTATGATTCCACTTATATGAAGTACCTAGAATAGGCAAATTCATAGAGACAGAAAATAGAAGTTTCCAGCAGCGGAGGGGAGGAAGAAATGGGGAGTTATTATTTAATGGGTAAAGTTTCTTTTTGGGATAATGAAAAAGTTTTGGAGATGGATGCTGATGCTGGTTGCACAACAGTGTGGATGTACTTAATGCCAGTGAATTGCACATTTAAAATTGTTAAAATGGTAAATTTTGTGTTGTATAGAACTTACAGGATAGAACTTATAGAACTTTATCAGAATAAAGAAAAATGGAAAAAGAGAGAGAATCAGCTGTCCTTGCACAGTTTGGATTCAGGTAAACCTTTCACCTTGGTTGCGGGAAGTTGAAGGAGTCTGCGTTCAATGGCTTTGATTTTCTCTGAGTGTAATTTGGGGAAGATGTGTGTTTGCACACATGTGTGTACATGTTCACACATGTGTCCATAAACCTGTAGGCTGTGTTTTCCAGAAAGCAGAAAAAGACTAAAACAGTGACTTGTGTAATGGGCAAAAGGGCTGATTCGGGATTCCACAAAATCTCCCTCCTTTCCTCATGACATTCTCTTCTCTCTGGATGTTAATATACAATCTGATCCACTCCTACCTGATTTTTTCATCTCTTTTTATCGTTCTGGTCCTACCATTTAGGAGATGGTAGCAGACTATCTCTCAAACATGTGCTCACCTCCCAACTCCTTTCTTGAGTTAACTCTCGAAGGAATTACACCAGACACAGTTTTATATTTACGGTTTGCGGAGCATGTCCACATAGACCATATTTCTTGATTCTCACATCAGTCAGAATATTCTTTCTCATCCCAGCCCTGTCATTAACTCTGACTTTTGGAATTGAGGTTTTGTGTGTGTGTGTGTGTGTGTGTGTGTGTGTGTGTTTTCCCTAGAGCCTTTGTTTTCCCCATCTGTAAAATAGGATATTTAAACTTCCTTGGAATGTAGCTTCCATGTTTCACTGAATTATGCTTGTGAAACCTGGGGACTGCACTTCACCCTCCACCCCCCTCCACCCCTCTTGCCCCTATAATCACTCCCCAGCTCAGTTCAGGTCTGCCTCTGAGTGACCTTTTGTATCTATCTCTCCCTCCTTTCCTACATGTGGGCCCTGTCTCAGTTCAAGCTCCAGCCATGTCTTGCTAAACTAATGCAGCCTCTAAATAGGTCCCTTGCTACCACTTTTCTCCTCAGGTGAGTCCATCTTCTCTCTTGCTAATAATTAATTATCTTGCTAAAAAAACAAATTTCGTCACCTCAGTCCTTTCTTAAAATATCTGTTAGCTCCACATGGCTGGCTTTCAAGACAAAAGCCCAAGTTCCTTAACTTGGTACAGGAGTCCCTTGCCTATCTTGCCCCAGCCCCTTTCTTGCTCTGTCTCCCGGCACCCTTCTGCTTCTGCCCTTTTGCCCCACTGACCCCAGGCACTGACCCTGAATACTAACGCCCTGCCACAACACAGTGCCTTTGCACACACTGATCTCTGTCAGGGATGTCCTTCCTTCAGGATTAGCCCAGTGCAACACTGTCCTAACTTGTTTCAATGTTGAAGATGGAATGATGGAATAAATAAGGCCAGGAAAAGAATTTAAAAGGCTGAAAGGGAGGACAAAGATTTTTGAGATCTACTCTATTTCATCATTTCTATACTGAGCCTTCAAGCAGATCCCTCACAGCAGTTTCCTTGTGCCTCGTCTGCCCATGGGGAGGAAGTAGGGGTTTGTTTTTACACAATGTCCTTAGAGTTGTGGCTGTTCAAGTGTGGTCTTTGAATCAGAAAGTCTGGGGCTTTCTGAAACATAGCTACGTGCATTTTAATAGGCACTTCAGGTGGTTGATGCTGAATTTGGAGAACCACTGACTTAGAGAAATGGTGAACACAGATGGAGGGAGCTCTGACTGGAAGGGCCACTCCTAGTCTGGGCTCTGGGGGGGGTGTGTGTGTGTGGGGTGTATAGTTCTGCCCTCATGGGAGGGGTGGCAGTTTCTCTTGAATATACCCACCTCAGGAAAAAACAAAACAAAACAAAACAAAATATCAGGACAAAGCAAGCTTGGTGGTATGTAAGCTATGAAAATATCTAAACGAAGAAATTGAATATTCCCTTTTGCTAGGATTGCCAGATTTAGCAAATAAAAATCCAGGATGCCCAATAAATTTGAATTCCAGATAAGCAACAAGTAGTTTTTTATTATGCACAGCATATATTTATACTAAAAAAAAAAATTTGCTATTGGTCTGAATTTCAAATTTAACTGGGCGTCTTGTTTCTGTTCTGTTTTTATCTGGCACCTTCCCTTTTGTCCCTTAAGGGCTAGGTGTGCAAGGAAAACAGCCTGGTCGGAATTAGGTGTTTAAAAGGTAAAAGTTATAGTAGTCTATTTCTTTACTCTTTAATGAAGAGGAAAGGGGCGCCTGGATGGCTCAGTCGTTAAGCGTCTGCCTTCGGCTCAGGTCATGATCCCAGGTCCTGGGATCGAGCCCCGCATTGGGCTCCCTGCTCCGCCGGAAGCCTGCTTCTCCCTCTCCCACTCCCCTGCTTGTGTTCCTGCTCTCGCTATCTGTCTCTCTGTTAAATAAATAAAATCTTTAAAAAAAAAAAAGAAGAGGAAAATGATTTGTCTGGGAAGAAAAAGAATGGCTGTTCTTTCTGGCTCATTGGGTTATTTGTAAAATCTACATTTGAAAAAAGGGGGGGGGAGAGAGAAGAGAGAAAGAAACAAGATGGTGGTTGAAAGTGGCCTGCAGGCCAGAAAGTTCCTCCCTCTTGAAGTAAGGGAGCACCCATATAAGGGCCAGGCCCTGAATCCACATCCCCCACAGCCAAAATATGGAGCAAGCTTTAGGGAGATGGAGCTCCCTCCCTCAGGACTCTGTCTCCTGGGCAGGTTTTCCACACCACCTCCTTACCTGTCCCAGGTGACAGGACGCCACCTCAGAGGTGGGACTGTGGTGCTGTGACTGGGGAATGAGTGACAGACTCCCTAACAAGATGCAGCTGAGGGAGCGGCTTGCTGACAGAACAATTTGCTGGTGCCCAGAATATCTGCCCAGCCCCAGCAAAGCGGCAGCCTCGGCGTCAGGAGAAATTTCAGGATTTCTCATTCGCCTTGGTGTCAGGTTTTCTGAGAGCCTGCATACTTCCCACGGCGCTTTTGCGGACCTGCAGCCTTGACGTGCTGTCCACCGAGGCTCCAGGGCCCCCAGGAATCACGTGTAAAACTATTCCATTTTTTCTCCCTCCTGATCCGCTTGTGTTTATGTAAATGACTGGAAAAGCAGTTTTTGGCCTATTTCCGAAGCTTAAGGGCTTCGTGAGAAGCCTATTATTGAAAAATCAGAAACTGAAAAGCAACTTCTTAGACAATGAATTAGCAGCTCAATGACTGTGTGTAATGCCAAGTGTACTGTAACTGGCTGCATTACAAATCGGAACTCCCCTGGGATTCAGTAATCAAACACGTGGCAACAGGTTGTCTGTTTCAACAGAGAGTGAGTAATCAAAGGAGATTTGCAGTTAATCCAAATATAACAGAGAAGTATCCAAGAGAAGGGCCAGGAAAAGGAGAAATTAGAAGGGTGTGGGTAGACTGGAGCTTCGTGACCTGGAGTTCCATGTGCAACTGAGGGGACATCGGGGGGACAAAGTGGATCCATCTGAGCACTTGAGGCACCAGCTAGGTAAAGGGGAAACTGAGGCTTGGCTACATACCGCAGCAAGCCAGAAAATTAACTCCAGCCCTTGCCTCTCCTGCTTGGCCAGTGATGTAAAATTGGGAAATGAATTAACTAGAACTAAGTGATTTGCCTCAAACTTCTGAGTCCAATACTGGTTTGAGGGGGTGTGGGTGAGTCAGGGGTGGGGAAGGACTTGTCGCTTTATCTGGGCGGCGCTGGTTAGACAGTGGGGCTACACTCTCTCAGGAGACAGTCGAGTTTGTATGCTTAACCTCTGTGTTCCCAAAGTGTGGTCCCAGACCAGCATCATCAGCATCACCTGACAACTTATCAGGAATGCAGAGTCTCAGGCCCTGCCCCTGGCCTATAGACTTTCAGAACCTCTGAAATGAGGCCCAGCAGTCTGTGTATTGAAAAGCCCTCCAGGGGATTCTGACGCTCACCTGATGTTTGACAACCACCGGCTAATCTGATCACCTGGATGTTGTAGATGCCAGGGGATGGATGCTCAGGGTTCTGACGTGGGCTCGTGCGTGAGTGCACCCACGGCAGGTTCCAGATCCTGGAGCAATTCTGTGTTGACCTGTCCTGTCCTGACCCCCTCACAGAGCTATGGGGCTACAGAGAAAGAAATTTAACATTTATTAAACATGTACTGGTACTCAGTGCCAGGCACTGGTAAATGTTTTATGTGTGATATTTTATTTAATCCTTTCTACAACCTTGTGAGCTAGGTGTTACAGATATGATTTTAGTGCTGAGAAAATCTTGGCTCAGAAAGATCAACTTACCCAGGTCTGGAGGTTTCCTGAGCCCATGCTCTCTGCCCTGTCCCACCCAGCATCTCTGACACATGCGGCCTCTGCCCCCAGAACGCCTCAGGTACCGCCCACACAAAGCAACTGCCAGCCTGGCAGGGCCCCAGTTCTATATTCCTCTCCCTCCCCCCACCGCACCCGACTCCTTGCCTCATGTTAATTTCCCACCTGAGTACTGAGTACTTTATAAATAGCAAATCTAAAATGAATTTTCTACCAGCGATCATTAGCTCCCTTGACATCCATTAAACATTCTCGCAAGCAGAGTGAAGTGACAAAAGGGATTGATTTTTACAGTATGCTTAATAGGGAAAAAGAAAGAAAGGTGTTGACAAGTCCTTTTTTTTCTGTCCTGATATCACGAGGAATTTGAAATCAGTCAAATGACTTTTATCTGAAAAAAAAAAAAGGAAGCCTAGGACTGGGGGTGGAAGGAGAGAGAGTGGGGAGAGGGAAGCAGCTTCAGCCCATTTCTGTATCTGTGACAAGTAAACATGAAGTTAGTTAGCTCGTGCCAGCCACCAAGATGAATATGTCAGATTTAATGCTTCAAAATATATAGGGTCCGAGCCAGGGGTGGGCTGAGGGGCTGCGGGAAGCAAGCAAGCGGTATGAGGAGAGACGGAAAATAGCCAATCTTCTGCTGAAACTCTTGGAAGAATAAACGTGCTTGTGCAGTAGTCAAAGTCAGAGAAGGGCTGGCATATGAGGCACTGTAGCTGAAAATTTAACTTTGATTTCAATTTTCATATTTGTCAGCAATAATTAGATTCACGAAATGTTTTGCCACTGTTCTAAAATACTAATAAGTAGAGGCCCTTGTAGTGTGGTTAATGGAGTCTTTTTTCCTAGTGGTCTAGAAAAATTCCATTAAAGCGAAAAGTCATACTATATTACATCGCTCCAACATACATGGACTCTGCTGCTGGGGTAATGCTCTCCCTGAGACTGGAGCCCTCTGTTGAACCACAGAGCCCCTGCCGGGCAAGGCACTCTGGGCTTCATGTGCCTCAGCTGTCCGGCATTTCAGACCTCACAGACCTCCCTGGGTCGTGGGAGAAGCCAGCCAGCCAGAGACCAAGGGAGGAGCAAATTCAGCAGAGCGTCACTGTCAGAAGGATGAGCTTTCATAAGCATTACCTCATGGAGCAGGTTGAAGGAGGACAGGAGAAGACGATGGTCCGGTGGGCACTGGCCCTGGCTGGGAGGTGTGGCTCCTGCCTAGGGAGAGGAAATCCGCTCCCTGTCCATCAACAACTTGGACTCCCTCCCAGGGGCTTGATGCCCTACATGTCCCTCCTCCCTGTCCCCATCCTGTTCTGGAAAGGAAAAGCTAAACTCTCTGGAGATAAGGTTTGATGAAAAGGTCCAAGTTCTAATATTTTTTAACAATTCTTCCTTGGGGTGTCCAAGACTCTCTGATGTCTTGGGGAACAGTAAGCCAGTGTGTGGAGGAGGAGTTGAGAGTCTACTATGGCTCCCCTCAGAGAGTCCGGTGGATAAGGAAGGGCCTGGAGCATCCTCACCTCCCTCCTACCTTGCTTTCACCACCACTCCCCTGCAGTCAGGGATTATCATTCAGATGGGCTGGCATCTCTCCCTGGCACACTCATTCCTAGGCAGACTGCTGCGGACAGCTGTCTGGGGGTTCATCTTTTGGAATCCAGGGAACATAAGATTCTGCCGTGATGCTCTGCATTTTCCTTCCCAAGTTTTGGAGAGAAATCCCAAGCTGTCAGTTCTAAGTTACCCATACCAACAGAAAAAAAAGGGAGCCAACTGGACCTACGTGATTTCCTCCATCCCCCGCACCGCCCCCCCCCCCACGCCCCTCCATGTCACACTGTGCTTGGCTTGGCCTGGTAGTAGAGTGACTTGGAATCCACTAGCCTTACGTCTATTCCCTAAGCCCTAAAGGGAAATGATGGAGGAATGTGTAGATGGGCAGGGAGCCAGATGAGGATTAACAAAAATGCAGCAGCCTGGATAAAGGACAACTTGCAGAAGTCACTCGTGGCACAGGGGAGGGTGCGTCCGTCCCACGAAAGCAGGGCAACTGCCTCCTTGTGCTCCTCCTGCCCTGCCACTGGGACCTTGCTTTCTTGGCCTTTGTCCCCAAGGTGCTGCTTCTTCCCAGGTGAACCTCTCAGGGTAGGCGGAAAACCGGAACCTGTGCTCCTTCTCCAAAGCGCAAAGACCTTCTTCTGGCCCAGGCCTCTCTCTCAGCCCCTCCTTCCTTCCTGCTTGCCCACCAATGGCTGTTTCGCTGCCGCCTTGCTTTTCCCTAGTGGCATGTGCCAGATCTTATCCCTATGCAGCACTTCAGGATGAAAGAAGGAGGGGATATTAAATCCACCAGTGATACGCGTGGCCATCGGGAGAGGCTTTTGTTGTGTCATTTCCTACCTCCTTCAGCCTATTAAGCAAACAAAAGTGCTTGTGGAATGAGAAATGTAAATGGCCAACGCAAGCCGATTAATCCTAGATGTACAATTCCATTAATAAGGCCGCTTTTTAATAGGCGGTTCCAGCGGCAGCGGCGGGCAGGCCAGGAATTGATGTATCCTCTGTAATTGTATTGCAACTAATAGGATATGAAGAAAATTGTACCAGAGAAGCAGGTCTTTCAACACCATTTTCCAATCAGCTGAAATAATGACTTGCAGCCGAAAGCCTTGAAAAGTAACGACGCACAAAAAGTATCACATCGTCCAGAAGTACCCATTATTCCAAATCCTAGTTTGGGGGTGTTTCTTTCATTCTCTCTCTCCCTCCCTGTCCCATCTCCGTCTGCATCTCTTCACCAGGGATAGTAAGCAAACCTTGAGGAGTCTTGTCGCGGGTAGATGGCAAAGGAGGACACCCCGGGGGAGAAGGGCCCAGCCCAGGCTCCCGGAGCTCTCCGCCAACGGCCGTGCACATGGGCTGAGATGGCAATGCTTCTCCGTCTGGAAGTCACGGGATGCGTCTGATGTGCCAGGCACCACTCTGGGTTCTGGCGGTGAATAAAGCAGACCCCAAATCCGTCCTTGCCCTCATGATGCTTGCGGTCTGTCAAGTCAGCACAATTTGTGCTGAGTCCTCACTGTCTATCCTATCAGGCCGTTGGCCTGTTCACTGAGACCCTGCCAGGATGAATGGAAAGCGCCTCTGCTCTTGGTGACTTTGCTGTGGGCAGTGGAGGGAGCCAGGGCCCCCAGCCAGCGCCTCCCACTCCCCCTGCCTGCCTTTCCTGGTCACTGGAGCTCTCTCCTGCCCATTTGTATGCGGACCCTGACCCTCCCTTGGTCACAGGCTGGAGAGTAAATATAAAAAGAAAAGGCAAAGCACATTTCAGTGGAAATCCCCAAGGAAACTGATGTGATTGCTCTACAGAAATGGCTCCAATAAGGGCAGAAAGGAATATTGCTTTTATAGCTTTTGGGACATAAAACATTTAGAAAATGTGATTGACTGGCAGGGTCTAATTTATCATTTATCTCATTCCCTCTGCTCTCTCCTCCTCCCCACAACACATGGGCAGACACTTACAGGCAAACTTTTTTCCCCTCTTTGCTTTCCTTTCTTCTTCTCTCTCCGAGACTTGGATTTATCATCATTCTGTGAAGCAGGAGAACTCCTGTGGCTATTTATAATTAATGCTCAGAAACCTGCCAATCCATTTAATGACACTAGCAGGTCATGGCCCCCTTATAGCTCTCCATTAATCATCATTAGAACAGCTCTGAGTTTTTACATTCTTTTTAAATGTTAATTCACCTCTGTAATGCTCCTTTTAGTTAAAACTGTAAAGAGGCAAGTGGCTGGTACCTAGTTGCTGCCCACCAGGGGAAAGGCATGGTGGAGTTGATAAAGCCTGGTTCATTTCCTCTGTTCTTTTGTCCTCCACCCCCTATCCCCACCACCAGATGTCAACCCAGTTTGTTCTTTGGTTGCCTGTATTTATCTTTAAAAAAATGCCTAGTGGCTTAAAGTTCCAGGCAGATACACACACTCTGATATCTTTGGACTCCCAGGGCCAAGGCAACATCCTGAGCGGAGTTACTGACCCAGTGTCACGCCATGGTTTTGTAGCTCCTAAACCTGACGGACCACAGAGAGCTCCAGAGGTAAGTCACGCCAGAAACTATCCATGTGACTCTTCAAACACTCAAGAATAGGCTCCAAATGAGCGCGCTGGAAGAGGTCATGTAAGGAATTCTCTTTCTTCGGGTCAAGAAAGCTCACCACTTGCCCCCCTGTTGCCACAAGAAGAACATTTAACTTCCCTCCTCATCTACAAAATGGAGGCACAGGCTTCCAGTTATGGACTGAATACGTCATGGGGATGACGGGCACAGCACAGGGGATTGAGTCGACGGTTTCCTAATAGCATTGTATGGTGACAGGTGGTCGCTACGCTTGTGGGGAACATAGCACGGCCTATAGAGCTGTGGAATCACCGTATTGTACACCCGAAACTAATGTAAAAATTGTACCAACTCCAATAAAAATAAATAAATAAATACTTCATTTATAAATTTATTTATAAAACATCTGTCCCACCCAACTGATAAGGTGAAATCTGTAAGGATTAAATGGAGCTGCAATTATATTAAACTTTTAAAACTGGTAATATCAAGGCAAGGTGTCATGATTGATAATCAGTTCTTGCCTTTATCTGCCCCTCCGCATACATATCCCGACCTCTTGCTGAGGCAGTCCCCTGTCATCATTCATACCTATGAGTATGGATCCTTTCCAACCTCCATACTGCTGCGTTCATATCATATTTCTCAAGCCAGAAAAATGTATTTGAATCATCAAAATATGTCATAGAAAGTATGTTAAACTGGGAATGGGGAATCTAAATGTGAATATCCACTCTGCTATTAGCTGTAAGATTCTGAGCAAATCTCTTCATGTCTCTAAGCCTCACTTCTTTTATTTTTGGATTTCGTATTTTTAAGGCTCCTTGATCTTAGTAAATATTGTGATTTTATTGTTTGATCCATGAGTCTGCCCAAAGGGCCCTGCCAGTGACTCAGGCCCCTTCGACCAGCTGTGCTCTTAAATTCTTGTCTTGTCAAACATGATGTCCTAGAGCTTAGAACTCTAAAAAAAGCAAACACAAATAGATGAGGAAAATAGAAAATGTACATTTAATTCATTTTTGACTAATCACCTGATTTCTCTTGAAACCACCCATTTTTGTACTAGGCATTTGGAATTATAGACTTGAACTTATTTTCAAGGCTGTCTCAAATCCACACATTAAACTGAGATGACCCCTCAAGGCCTACCAGGAACCAGGCACCTCATAGATGATATCATTTAATCCTTTATAATACTCTTCCAAAGTGGGTTAGCCTCATTTTATAGATAAGTAAACTGAGGCTTAAAGAGGTAGTGTGCTCAGTCTGAGATTTATGGACACTGCAGGGTCACAGGTCAAACCCAAATCTCTTGAATTTAAGTCCAGGCATTTTTTTTTTTCAGTATTCATCTTGTTTTGCCCACTCCCACAGCTCTTAATGAGTAAGGATGAGGTGACACCCCATCTTGCATAAAATAAAGACCTACTTTTTCAGCTGCTCCTGTTCTGGCGGGGATTATAACCAGTGACCTATGATTTGGGCTAAAAATCTACTTTCCTGGGTTGATTCCCCATTGTGCTTACGTTCACATTGGCATCGCAACGTATAAATGAGCTTCCATGTGGTTTCCTACAGGGAAGCCAGCCAGCCACTCCGTTTACATTTTTAGTCTCCCTACCTGTGCGGTCCCAGTCCCCATTCCTTACAGGGCCAGCCATACCTCTATTACCCCTTCCCTGCGAAGCATCACTGACACTCTAAGCAGACACCAGTCCCCAGACTGGGCTTTGGCCATCTGTTCTGCCCATCACTTGAGAATGCAATAAAACCTGCTTGACAATTATGTCAGCACAAAGGGCAGAGAGGGCTGCATGGCAGAAAGCTGTGTAAAATTCATTCTTCCAAAGGTTGCGTCAAGAATATTCCAACCAAAAAGAGCTTTCACAGCAAGTAGAATATGGTGTCATCTGCCTCTTTCTTATTTCCCTACTTTGCTTTTGTAATGGATCTGTGTCCGTTCTTGCTTGGTGCGAGTTAATAATAATAAGGCATTATAATTGTGTGGTGCTGGATGCCTTTGAAAGGGCTTCCACAAACCTATTAGGTCTTTAAATCTTGAAGACTGCTGCTGGATTTCAGAAATGAAGGGGCCTTAGAAACATTTACCCCAACTTTCCCAGCTGATTATTATTGATGTATTTTGTTTAGTTTAAGTAATGTATCCTTATTAAATATAATTTGGACACCATACAAAAGTAGTTTTAAAAGATTTAAAGTCACTCATGCACAATTTCATTTAATGTATTTCTTCCAATTTTTTCCTTATTCTCTGCCATGGTTTTTATTATAGAGTTATAATCATATCATTTATATCTCATTTTTTCTTTTAAGAATAGATCAGAAGCAATTTTCCATGCCGTTACATAGTATTAGTGAACATAATTTTAATTGGTTTCATTACATTACATCAAGTAGATGTACAATACCATTACCCTATGTTTGGACATTTATGTTGTTCTAATTTTTGGCTGGTATAAATAATGTTTTAGTGAATGTCGTCATGAATATAGCCTCATTCCAGTTTTACGATTGTTTCCTTAGACCAGGTCACTAGAAATACTATTACCACAAAATCTCTTGACTCAGGGGAAACTGAGGCATAGAGAAGTAAAGTGACTCTAGACCCCGTGGTGGGTTAGAAGAGCAGTACTCTGACCAGAAGTCAGGTCTTTTCTCTCCTGGTTTTACATTTCTTCCATTATATGATGGTCTTCCATATTTTTAAGTAATAGGGCTTGAAAAATGTGTTGGATGTCCACATAGAATTAATTTGATTTTTAGTGTGCAATAATTGAGAAAAAAACACAGTAAAAGCCATCCTAAATTATGTAGCATTTGTAAACTGTGTATGCAATTAAATACAGCATCATCCATATGTCTTTAGAAAATGTGAGTGGTATATGTTGAGAAGTATCTATTCCATCTGCCCACAGTGCTCGATATGCATATGGATCCCATACCCTATTAAAACTCTTGCCTCCCTCTTCACACCCCACCCCAAACTAGGGTCCATTGTACTTTAAAAGGAAGGCACCCTTAGTTTTTTCCCAGCTAGAACCTCTGGGAACGCACAGTTATCGCCCTCTGGATCTTTCCTGCCCTCTTTAATTTATAGGGATATCCAAGTGGCAGAAGAGAGATGGGGTGACCCTTCTGAATATTGAGAGCTGGAACAGGACTGCAGTAAGTTTTAGTAAAGACTTGAAGGCTTTACAACCCAAAGGAATAGTCTCCAATAATAACAATAGTTTAAATTTACTGACTGCCCATTAGTTACTAGGTATAATCCTAATTGCTATGCATGTATTATTTCTGTTAATTTTTACAATGTTTCTATGAAGTGGGTGCTACATTTACCATAATTTTACAGACAAAAAGACTGAGGTTCAGCTCATGCAGAAGCTAGTGATAGGATGGGATTCAAGCCTTGGAAGTATGGCCACCAAGCCTATCTCTTGCACTATGCACATACCACCTCCTTCACCCAGTGTCTTCCTGAGATTTGAGAAGAATGATGAGTCAGGTTATGCTCCTTATTTGTTCAGCTCTTGCTCTCATCCTAACCACCCATTCACAAGTCAGTTATGGGGTGAGGGAGAATGTAGGACTCTCGGAACCCTCTTCTTTACCATCTATCTGGCTCTCCAGAATCACTGGGTTGGCTCTTCCTGCTGCACAGAAATGGGTGGGAGGCTCTGTGTTCTGGCATGATTAGGGAAAAGTTTATGCATAATCATGATTACAGTGTTAAATTGGACCGTGCAAATTTGCCAATATTCAACCATTTAGATGTCCCATAACATCATTTTCATAAGGCTTATCCTAGTACATGTATGGGACAGAATCTCCTTAATATGTCTCTGTTGATAGCACATTGCAGTGAAGGAAAAAAGGTGGATATATAACCATCATGCCCACCCCACCCCCCGCCCCCAGTTAGCACAGGGAAGCTGCAAAGGGACCCAACAAACTTAGAGTATTGTAGGATAAGAAAGCTGTAATAAATAGATGATTAGGATATCACCTGTCCCTTTTCTTCAATCTTTCTTCAGGTTCCCTCAGGTTTACCAGCTATCCTGAAGCTATGGCAACCCAGTTTCTGTTTCTACTAGCTTTCCTGAGGATTCATGTTAGGGTACTTATCTCTTTATGCTAAAGACCATATGCCTTTTCTGAAGTTTAAAGCACCAGAGGAGCTCCTTCCAGATGCACAATGTTTGTCTTTAGACAGTGTCTCTGTTCTAAAATCTTGCAGTGTCAATCAAAAGCACAGAACTTGGGAAGCCTTGGTTTGAATCCTGATTCTACCACTTATTATCTGACCTTGAACAATTTATTTATTCTCTGTCAGCTTTAGTTTTGTCAACTATGAGATGATTTTGATGATCAAATGCCAGAATATACATAACAGTATCCATACATTATAGACACAGAACACATTTTTGCTCCCTCCTTTTTTCTTTCTTTTTCTTTTCTTTTCTTTTCTTTTCTTTTTTTTCTTTTTTTGAAATCTGGTGACCAGGGAGGGATGCCAGAGAAAGAAGTCTGAGGTTATCTGTTCCCAGAAAAACCCCATGTGCTGAACTATTAGTTGGCCCCAAAGTTCCAACAAGTACAGATATGTTTATGGGGATGATAGACCACAGGATTTAAAGTAAGGCATATTTTAGAAAGTATAGGACATGTGTTCCTTATTATTTAATTTCTCTCCCTTGAGCTTGGAGTAAAACTAGTTTCTTCTTCCTCTCTCTGGGCCTAGCCCTGGGCCTTTTAAGTTTCTGAAGTCTGTTACTAAACCTCCTCAACCATAGTCACCTCTCCCACACCGAGACAGAAGATAAAAAAGTGAGGCACACATAGAAACAGACAGGAGCTTAAAGACAGAGAGAGAAAAACAGGGTAAGTGGCAGGGAGAGAGAGAGAGAGAAAAAGATGATAGATGATACATAGATAGATAGATAGACAGATAGATACAGATAGATGTTAAAACCCTTAAAAACCTCAAAAGCCAAAAATATTTAGTGATCAGAAAATTCTTTAATTAACAAACAAAATCCTAGAGGCCATATAAAGCATCCCCAGGCCACACACAGAATGAACTCCCAGGTCAAGTAGCTTTATCTATTCCCACCAAAGGCCCAAATCCCATCAAGGTATCTGTAGTATTTGAGATAGTGTGTTTGCTACACTCAGGGAAGACTTTTGGGATGTCTCTTTCGATTGTTTCCTTTGGTTAAAACATAGGTTTTGATAACAAGTAGACAAGGGTTCAAATACTTGATGTGCACTCTGCTGGCTATAAGCTATTTAACTTTATTTAATCAGCTATAATACTTAAGTCTTTGTGGTGCTACAAAGATAAATGAATATATAGTGGTGCTTGATATTAGGTATTCAATATAGAGAGACACTACATTTTAATATCTGATGTTTAGAAGTCTCAGTAGCAGCTATTTCCTTCTCCATGTTCCACTGGATGTCCTTAGTGCTCACCAATGTCTCTCCTCCCTGAGGATATTGGGCATTCCGGCAAGATGCTTTAAATGGGGCAATTAGTAAAAAAAAAAAAAAAAAAATATATATATATATATATATATGATTTTATTTATTTATTTGAGAGAGAGTGAGAGAGAGCAGGAGTGGGGAGGAGAGGGAGAAGCAGGCTCCCCATGAGCAGAGAGCCCGTTGTGGGGCTCGATCCCAGGACCCTGGGATCATGACCTGAGCCAAAGGCAGACGCTTAACCGACTGAGCCACCCAGGCACCCCTACATATGTTAATTTAAACTAAAAGTTTCACCAAAAGAGGAACTAAACTGTGACTTGTGGCCACTGCTTGATGTCTTAGTTGCAGATGGAAGAGAGAGATGAAAGCTGTGCCTTTCTCAGTCATCAAAGTCTTGGCAGAAGTCACCTTGCTACTGTGGGATAGTGTGCCCTGTGAGCTGAGAGTCCTTCTCAGATGGTTTCTGGACTTAGTGCCAACTTTGGAAAGGCAGCTGGCAGGAAATGGGTAAAGGATCTTCATTGATTTATATGGATGTGAGAATTTGGCCTCACAGGGTCCTAGAATAGATTATATTCCATAAATAATGTTATGGATGCAATACCATGAAAACTGCATGCAATATCATAACTACAATGATCAGATATTGGATCCACGATTAGCAATTACTGTGATCGCTGTTACATTTCTCAGTTCCATATACAGAACATCTCCAGGATTCAGTACCTTATACTGAGGTATTTGGAAGAGAATGATCAATGGAGACAATTCATTTTTTCCCCTTAGTTTATAGAGAAAACAGAACCAAATTTTAGAGGATCCTGTTTGCCCATTGACCAAAAGGAGTTTGGTAGATGAGATCTCCAGAGAGAGGTCAAGAGATGAAAAACTAAGAGAAAAAGTTACATGAATATCCACAAAAGATGGGCCCCATTCATGGGAGTTGTAGAAAGGAAGCACAGGCCAATAGGTGGTAGAGTCAATCAAGATATAAGTGTCTACCTATACAGGATCGAAGGATTTTCTGAAACAAACAAGAATTGAACTTAAACCTGGAAGAAAATGCTAGTTATCTGAAAGTAATCATTAAAACAAAGCATATAATCCAAGGTAAAAAAAAAAAAAAAAAGTATAGACACTATGGGATATCCTGTGGTCATACTGGTACTATTGAAACTTTATTAGGACCCTTATTATATTTGTATGGCATCTGCTGCAGTACTCCAGAGGAACTCAATGGAAATGATCAAAGGGCCATATCATAGAGCCTATGAGGACTGTCACAAGGAACTAAGGTTGTTCAGCAGGATAAAGAAATTTAAAGGGTGAATTAATACAAGCTCACAATTAAAACAAAGGATTCTCCATGTGGATGACAAGCAGCTGCTCTTCATTAGGCTTTGGGGACTGGAGAAGGTGAAACCTAATTTAATTGCAGTAAGAAAAGCTTAGATGGCATAAAAGGAAAAGCCAACCAACCGGTTCACACTTCTTCCAGACGCTGGGAACTTTAGGCCTCCTGGACTGTTGCCACTCTCTGAGAAGAGACACCTCTTATATTCTGATCTCAGATGGACTCACCTCCTTCTTTCTGGAGGTTGTCTTTGTCTCTTCCATGTAAAATTACAAGACCCTCCATTGCTCACCACGGACTGTCTTCCTCCCCTTGTCCCAAAGGTTACAGCACATAAATCATGCACCCCACAGGTTTTCATCCCTCTCCTGTGTTCACTTCACTCCTTCCTTACTACAGATGCTTTGTCCCCATAAGCACTCCTTTGCAAACACGCTCAACTCTCTGGTTCTCTTTCTTTCTGTTGTGTTTCCCTGGCAAATCCTCAAGCTGAGCTAAAACCACCTATCTACTTTATTTGATCCTGGACTTGTGAAGCTGGAACTTTCTGGGAAAGAACAAAGTGATCTGATGCCATTTTAAAATTAAATTACTTACCAATGTCCATGAGTCCTACTATGCATTCCTGGGAGGTTTGCTTTTCTTTCTTCAGACATCTGATTGGTACTTCCACTCCTCTCCTCAACATGTTTACAGTCTTCCAAAAAATCTTGCTCCCATTTGGGGTGGATGACTCATATTTCATTGAGGAAATAGAAGGAATCAGGAACTAACCCATCTTTAAGATACCAAATCTTCTAATATACCTGCCTCTTATTTCTAAACCTATACTTCAGTCCTGTTATAATAGAAAAAAATATCCCATTTCATTTCAAAATTCAGTTTCTCCATGTATGCTCTGGGTGGATTCCTTCCTCACTGAAGGATTTCAACCCTATAATTCTCTTTCTCTTTCTTTTACATCATTACTTCTTTCCTCTCCACTGGATCATTTCCATTGGCACACACCTGCTCTAGTATCACCTATCTTTAAAACAACTGTAACATCAACAACTTCTCTAGGCTTCATATTCTCCCTCAGCTTCAGCCATATTTTTCTGCTCCCCTTCCCAGTAAAGCTTCTCAGAAAAATGGCCTTTACTTTACCATCTGTACTTTTTCTCCTGTCACTCTCTGGTCATCTCTCCTGTCTCGCGTTGGTCCATACCACTCTGCTAAAACTGTCCTTGTGGAGGTCATCGGCAACATTTATATTGCCAAATACAGTGGTCAATTTCCAATCTTTAGTCTACCTCTCAGCTGCACTTGACAGAGCTGACAATTTCTTTCCTTTTGAGAATTTTCCTCCTGGCTTCCCTGGCATCACCCTCTCCTGGTTTTCTTCCTACCTCACTAAATATCCCTCTTCTGTCTCTTTTGCTGATTGCACCTTTGCCTGATCTCTGTATCCTGGGGTGCCAAGGGCTTGGTCCTCAGGTATTTTCTGTATCTGTTCATTTTTCTGAATCTCATCTAGTACTAAGGTTTCCAATACCTCTATCTACTGATGACTGCCAAATTTGCATCTCCAGTCGAGACCTCACTCATGGACTCCAGATTGATAAAGATACTTCAAACTTATTATGTCATTTCTTTCATTAAATTGCTCCTATTTCTGCACATTTTTATATCTCTGCAATTAGGATGCATCTTATGTTCAATGGCATCTTATAACCTCAGTCTGCCAAGTGAAGAGGTGTAGTCACTACTGCCCGCAAAGACACAAACTCGCTCCCATTCTCTTCACTTCTTTGAGTGCTATGCATTGTTGGTAAAACAGGAGTTAGTTTAACTGCCATTTAAAATATCTTCAAGAAATGATTCTTTGAATCACACAATGCTTCAGCATTGAAATAATTATTTTGTGTACAAAAATGCATGGAAACAAAACAGTAAGGTGCAAATTTGAGAGCAGAGAAGTACATATTTGTCTATGGAAGAATGACCACAACAGTCAAGTGCTCTATAGAACCTAAGATAGAAAAGGATGCTCACAGCTGATGACCTTGTTGTTGAGATACATAAATAAGGTTGACCATCACACTTTACCTTAAGGCAGAGAAAATTGCCGAGTCCTGTGCAATACAAAAAGACTTCAAATCCATAAAGGCTGGTAGGACCAGTTGAAAGCATTTTGTCTTGTTTTTCCTTTCTAAGTAGTATGTAAGCTAATTGTGTGTCTTAGAATAGATTACATCTGCCATTTGATATGTCCAAAATGAAGCTTATTGTTCCACCACCTTGCACCCCATGGGGAGGCTGTTCTTCCCTCAGTCTTCTCTAAATCGCTTGATGGTACCCTTTTAAACATATTGCTCAAGCACAAAACTTAAGAATTATTCTTGTTCCTCCCTTTTCAGAACTTCTAACTTCAAAACTATCAGCATTTCTTGTTAGTTGTACTCCAAAGTAAATCTCCAACCCATTTCCATTCCCCTTCACTCAACTACCTTTGTCCATGGGACCAAGACATCTTGCCTAGACCATCGTGGTAGTCAGTTTTGCTGCTTCCATGCTTTCCACCTATGCTCTGCCTCATGCCTCCTACAATCCATTCTCCAAACAGTAGCTCAAATAATACTTTCCAGCATAAATCAGACTTTGTTACTTCTCCTTTACATTGACTAAAATCCACACTCCTCCTCATAGTCTCATAGACTCTGAAGCCTTGACCCTTGCCTCCATAGGTCCCCACATATCCCCATCTTCCTCATTAATTTTGCTCCCGTAACCATCTGCCTTTCTGTTTCTCAGACTTGCTGACTTCAGTCTTACTTCAGGGACTCTCCCTTTGCTATGTCTTCTGCCTGGACCTTTTTCCTTCCAGACCTTTCCATGCAGGGCAGTTTTCTATCATTCAACTCTTAGAGAGGCCTTTCTCATTCAGACTATTTGAATGTGCTCCATCTTTCTCTATCACATCACTTATACAACTTTCCGTAGAGCACCTCCCACTTTCTGAAGTCATTTTGTTAATTTGTTTACACTTGTATTATTTATTTCATCCAATGAAGATGTTAGTTCAAGAGGGAAAAGAATCATGTCATTTATTATTGTATCCTTGAGACTTAAGGTGGTGTTTGGTAACACGTAGATGATTGATCAATAATGTCAGAATTAATGAAGGAATACATTTTGATCTTCCACCTTTTCTTCTTCGAAGTGGTACCTCTGAATGTAAGAGTGCTACCATCCTTCCAAAACATGAAATGTAACACCCTTCTGGAAATTGGGAAATTTGTTAAACCTCATTTACCCTCTGCTTTCTTATTTCTATTGTGGCCGTACAGAAATCCTTATATGCCTGGGTGATTTTAGAACTAAATGAAATAATTTATGCAAAAAAATATTTTACCAAATGGGAACCCTTATTATATTACTCATTGAGAACCAGATAGATGCTCTACCCCAGCAATCCAAGTGCAAATCTGTGGTCTAGGAATATGCATAGATGAACAAAGGGCCCTGCATTGAACAACTCCGAACATCACAGATAGAGATATCTTTCCCTACACAAAATTGTTACGTTGGTCTACATTAAACCAGTTTTTGAGTTGATTAAAACAATTGGGAAAATTAAGATGTTTACTTTTAAAGTTAGTGAGATGGGATTAGCATTTTAGGTTGTAAATATTGAAGACCCTGGCTTGTCCCCTGTTCCAGGTACTGGTTCACTCTGAAAGGCACATTCCACTTTCTGTTGATATCAGTGGTCTGTGGGTTTCTAGTGAATAGTTACAAGACTAGATTTAAACAACCCCCCCAAACAAAATCAAACAAACAAACAAAAAACCCAAGACTCTCAGGAGAGGACCTTAGTGACTCAACGTGTCTGTCATGGGATTCAGTGCATTTTCATCCTAAATAGATGTTATGTGGTCAGAAAAAAAGTGTCACAAAAGGGAGCCCTGTGCTCTGTGCTGTCCTTTGCTTGTCAGTTTTTATACAAGGGTGGCATGCAATGCCCTGGAAAGCAATGTCATGGTGGAATTATGAAATATTTTATAGCAGCATCCAGTCTGCATGCTCAAAAGCCCCAGTGACAGAGAACAGAAATGTGACATATAAAATTTATGTGGGAAACATGCCCCAGGTCCAGGCAAGACTTACCAAAAAACCAGAGGAGGAGATCTGGGGCAAAGAAAAATAGTCAGTGGGGGTGGAAGGCAGGAAAAAAAGGCTTTGGGTACCTTCAAAGCTCAGGCTTTGTCACACTTTCTGCCTTAATTCAAATACTATGAGACATGGTCCCCATGGACTGGATATTGAGGAGAAGGAGTCATATGGTCAGAAACACTGCCCAGGACACCACAAGCAGGGACTTCTTGGCCTCACTGCCTGGATCTGCTTGGCTCCTAGGCAGGGGTTTGGGAGGGGGGAGAAGGTGACTCCTGATGGGGTTTGGACCTGCCCCTTTCTCTGAGCAAATAAGCCAGTAGCATTTGGGTTAATGAACTGTGCCTTTTAATAAATGGTTCTTATCTCGCCAGAGTGGTGCTAAATTGTCAGGATTTTAAATTAACTTAATAGTTTCATGGATGGTACTTATTCACTGGTTACTCGGGAAGTGAATGCAGCCCCCAGCCTGGGCTTCTTATTGAATTATGCAACAGTTAGTTATTTCATTTGGGTTTAAGGGGAAATGTTTAGGATTAATGTGCAATGCCTCAACACCCCCCTTAATGGGCATTTCCAGGCCTACCCTAAACTAAAAGCCAGTTATTTATCATTAGGTCACTCAGTGTTCCTCAGGCTTCAAGAAGAGATTGCTCTCACCCAGGAATGGCCAACAGGTCTTGGAAACACCCTTCCCTGCTGAAAGAGGGAAACAAAATGCCTTGTGTTCCTTTTGTTCACTTGTGCAAAATATTTACCGAGATGGGCAAACCCCTATCTTGTCTATAAGGAACTTATAATCTAGAAGTGCCATAGGTAGAGAAGAGTGGTAAAATTCAGGGCCTTCTGAAGAAGAAGGAGAAATTACTTTTGTCTGGGGGGAGGGAGAATTGGGTGAAGCTTCTAGGAGGTAGTGTTTGAAGAGGGTCTTGAAAAAAGGCATCAATTTATATGCATAGAAATGTGAAGAGCATTTTAGGTGGAATTTGAATCTTGTGTCCCTCTCCCTTATCATGATCAGCTTGTAGGTAAAAAGAATGGTCACTTTTTGAACATTTGCTGTGATATTATGAAAGTTCTTAGCAAGAACCTTATGAGATAAAAAGCAGCATTGTTTCCATTGTACAGATGAGAAATCCCTGCCTCAGTTTTGGGAAATCCCTTGCCCAGAGCCCCACAGCTTTGGACACACAAAGATTCTAACTAAAGTTCAAGTTGGTTAGTAACATTGTTTTGAGGCAATTCCTTTATACAGAAATTAACTGAAGCGGGATCCTCACCCCACAAAGCAGATTCCTCTACCTGCATCAGAACCTATGTTTGGAAAAGAAGGAACAACCGCATGTAGCTAGTGTCCATTCTGTGCAAAGCACAGTGCCTGCCAGGTACTGTAGCAGATACCCCTGTGACTAAGCCACTCTTTGTGCTCTCCAAAGCTGTCAGGACACACAGAGAAGGAGCCCCATCCCTAACCACTGGAGACATGCGATCCACGACAAATCACTAATGTCGGCAAGACAGTAACAGGTGCACAGCCTAAAATACTAACTGCAAAGTGAAATGTAATAAGACTGCAAATTATTAGTATCAAAGGCTGTCTGAGAAGCAGAAGGACACAAGGTGAGTGTGTAAGGGAGGCTGAGCATGGGCACTTCCCTGTGTGCACATTCAAGCTCAACGAGTGAGTGCTGCATCTATGGACCCCACCAGTGGCGGAGTAGCGTGGAGCTGGTTAGAAACAGCCAAGGGGCCTCTTTCCACAGAGTGGGGCACAAGTCCTATAGTAACCGACTGGGACCACCCTGCTGGGAACTTCAGGTGTCTCTGCCCCCGGGCAAGGACTCTACTGTGACTGAGGAGAAACAGAAAACAAAACCTGGCCCTTTCAGCTCCTCTGCAGGTCCCTGGGAGAGGCACAAGGGGGCCTGCTGAGTGGAGTGACCTTGAGAAGGTCAAGCTGGCCTCTGAAGTGGTGCAGCATCACTGGGGCAGGAGGAGCCGTGCGAGCCATAAAGGAAATATTGTATATAAAAGATCTGTTTTCCCTTTCTTGTGGAGCAGACACAAGGCACTGACTTCATTTTGCATTCATAAAGCCTTCCTTTGGAAGCGCCTTTAAGTACTGCTGAGGGAGGCTTGAAGAAGCATGTTGGAGGGTCAAATGCACATCTCCTTGGGCTTTCTTTCATCTGCCTTAAAAACAAAAAATCTCTCCTTTTTTAATCACCTCTTCCTGTAAAAAGGGCTAATCTTTTGTTAACAGCAGCTTCCCATGGCACAGAATCTAAGCAATTAATATGGGAGAACAAGAGAAAGACAGGTGGAGGGGGACTCAAGTGAGACAAGAGAAGAGAAGACAGTGAGTCAGAAAGGGTGAAGGGCAGGGGAACTGGCTGCTGGTCACCCAGGGAGGGAAGGAGGGGTGGCGACTTCAAGGTGCTCACGGAGGAGGGTCTAGGCTCAGAGGAAGCTGCTTTTGGGGTGCAAGCCTGCAAATGTGGCCAGTTGATTCAAACTAGTCCCTTCAAGGAGGAGAGATTTCAACTGGTCGTATCCTTTGTACCTTTTCTTCCTCCTCTTACCCTTCCGTGGTCCCTCATGCCAACCTATTTTTGGTAATTAGTTTGCCTTTGCTAGAGGGCCGCATCCTTCAACTCTGTTGTAAACAGATTCATTATCTTCCCAATTTCTGACTATGGTTTTTGCTTTAGAATGACATTTCTTAAAAAAATATGCTACTACTCTGCTTCAGCCTTCAATGGCTCCCCATTTCTCCCGGGATAAGGCTTCAAACACTACAGCAAGGTTTAAGGTTCTTGTGTCCTGAATTTTATAAGCCTTTCCATCCTTATTTGCTGTCAGTCCCATTCCCCGATGCCCTGCATGTTTGTCCTTTTGAGCGAGCCATGTTCTGACATGACTTTGCCCCCAGGAGTTACTCTACCCACTGGACCTTCACTTCATTCTCTGCTGGCAAATCCCTCTAGGCCTTTAAAACTCTGCTCAAAGATCACTTCTTCTGTGAGCCTTCATGAGCTCTTCATGGAGGTTTTCATCACTTTCTTTGAGATACTTACATGGCAGTCCATGTGCACTGCAAATAATGTGCTTATTATATTCTTTTAATGATTTGTTTATGTGGACATTTCTTGTACCTCCATGAGATTTTTAAAAAGCAGGGAGTGTGCTTTCTCCTTTTTAGCACAATGCCTGGGACCTAATTGACACTGAACAGATGTCTAAGCTAAAGATTGCCAAAGATATAATAATATAATACAAGAGCCACCCCCTAACATTCAAAGCTAGGAAGGGAAAGAGGAGGAAAAGATTTCTGGATTTTAGTCTTTTTTTTTTTTTTTCCATCAAGGAATAGTAAGGGGATGGAGAGAAAGGCCTGCTGGAGGATTTAAGGGAGGCTGTGTGTGTGTGTGTGTGTGTGCGCGCACGCTCTCACACATAGTTGGGAGCTGATGAAGCCAATCAACAATAAGGAGACCCCAGTTAGCAACTACTGGGGATCCCCAAATCAAAAGGACACAATGCTCTGCTCCCAAACTTGGGGGAGGGGAACCCCAGCAGCCCTGAATCTCAGTTGCAGGTGGAGGTACCTTTCTGCCCACTGTGCCAGATTTACAGAGCACAAAGAGCATTTGGGGCAAATCAGAGCACATGGCTGTCACTTTTTTATTCTTCTTCCCTGATTATGTGTTTGGAACAGAGCCCTGAGGACAGTTTTATGCAGCAAAGGGAACAAAACCATAAGCAACATTTGTCTTACTTATGTCCAAAGAGCTGTTGCAAAATCCCTTACATGGCTAGATCCGAAAACATAGCTGGCTCCTTTCTGTTCTCAAGCCTGGTGCTTCCTGGCCCCAGAGCTGCCGTGTACCCTGCCCCTTCTCCTAGGGAGAGCAAGCTGGCTGCCTGCTCAGTGAAGTGTCACTCGGTGCCACTGCAGTTCTAATAGAAATGTCCCTTCAGTTTATTGAACCCTAAGAATTATGTCTTTACCTCCTCCTTTCCTGTCCTGTGCTAGCCTGGAAACTCCTGCCAGAAGGGATGTGGGAGCTAAGGAAGCAAGGACAGCTTTTGTTTTGCCTTCATAAGCTTGTAGATTCTAACCATGGAACAATGATGAACTAAGCAGTTACCAGACATTTGTCAGGAAGTCTAACCCTGAGATTTAGCGTAAATCACCTTTTGAGTGTTTTGGTTTCATGGAAATAATATGGTGTGGAAGGAAGAAAGGAGGAAAAAGAGGAAGGAGGAAAGAAGGAAGAAAGGAAGAGAGGAAGGGATGGAGAGTAGGAGGGAGGAATGAAAGAGGGAGGGTGAGGGGGGAGAAGAGAAGGAAGGCAGGAAGGAAGGAAGGAAGGGAGGAAGGAAGGAAGGAAAAGAAAAAAGAGAGAAAGAGAGAAGAAAAGAAGGAAGGAAGGAAGGGAAAGAAGGAAAGAAAGAAAGAAAGAAAGAAAGAAAGAAAGAAAGAAAGAAAGAAAGAAAGAAAGAAAGAAAGAAAGAAAGAAAGGAAGGAAGGAAGGAGGGAGGGAGGGAGGGAGGAAGGAAGGAAGGAAGAAAGAAGAAGGAGAAGAACAAGAAGAAGAAGAAAAGGAGGAGAAGGGAGAGAGGGAGGGAGGAATGGAGGAAGGAAGGAAGGGGCGGGCTAGGGAGTGGTATGGAAAAGGAAAGCAAAGTCTATTTGGCTTCATCAGCTCCCAAATAGACAGTTTGCTTATCTGTGCATTTTCAATTCAAAGCATACATTTGTGATGCTAACATTCACCTCTATAATCTTCGTCACCTGACTTCCAAATAATAATCTGGAATATTAAGACAAAATTGTCCTCCCCTCCCCTCCCCACTACATCAAGTTAGACATTTCAATACTTAGCCGAAGTAGAAGAGTTTTCTTAATTCCCCAAGTAACTGATAGCCATGAATTTGTTTGCTGAGTAATATGGTTTATTGGTGACACTTGTGTCTGATCTACTCCCTGGGTTACAAATACAGGATTTGTGCTTAGCTTCTGGAGTTAGTAAAATCTACAAAGTTGTTTCAAAAAAGAAAAAAAAGGAATGTATACTTGAATGTAATTCTCAGCAAAGCAGCTACCTCTTTGTGGGGAGTATGTGCGTGCGTATGTTTCTGAATCATCACTAATTACAAGAAAGGGAAAATGTCTCCTTTCTCTTGGTTTGTTTAAATGGAGAACATCTATGATGGGAGAACCATTGGTCCTAAGATGGTTGTAGATCCTGAGTGGAGTTTGCCCTGGTTCAGTTACAGAGCTCTTAGGCCAGAGAAGATTTAAGATCTAATAAGATTTAATGCTGGATTTGGGTGAAAGCGAGATAGGATTTTTACTCCCTTGGTTTGTGAGCTGAACACAATTGTCTGTGAGCCCCAACCCTTCCCCTGTGACCACTGAATGGACAATGGCTCTTTTTCCAAGGTGTGAGGAATAGAATCGATGCCACCTTGTAACCTCCTTGGAGAAGCCACCGCTTGCAAAAATATTGTTATCAATGTTAGGGAAGTAATTAAAATGAACTAATCATTTCCCAAAATATTTATGTATTGAAGGTAATTCCGACTGATTGCCTTTAAATAGCATTTTATTCTGTTTCAGTAATAAACAGTATGAGCACGCTTCCTTTTGCTTTCTGGAACTCCAGCCTAGCTACTGTGGGCATGACCCTGGAGTAGCGTGTGTCCTCTTTTTGAGTACAAGGGGATGACAGTCCCCAGCCAATGCCCTGACCGAATCCGCTAACCCAGACACAGCCCCTGTGCTGCGCTGTCCTGCCTCCAGGGCTGTTTTGGGGAGAGCTCTGTCCTGTGGGTACAACTGGTATCTTCTCTCCTGGATGGGAACTGTTGTCAGTTTGGTGTGCTTCCTTTGTACTACAACCTGAAAGAAACAGTAGTCTGATTAAATGAGGCCAGACATGCAAACAGCTGGATTGCCAAGCCAAGGGATTTTATTAAAAATGATAGCGTTTGCAGCAGTATTGCCTTCTGAGGTTGCATGAGGTTACCGGCTCCTGGCAGTCCAGACCCTCAGAGACAGGTGGGAAAAGTTCCAGGGATCAAGAGGCAGGGAAGCCAGTTGGCAGGGTTAGGCGGTGATCTGGCTGTCAGGAGGATCCGGGACATCAGGAGAAGGGGTCCTCTATGTCATGAAAGTGGAGGTCAACCCTGGGACAAATCCAGGTCAGGAGGAAATGCCAACCCCCATGGCATTCCCGTTTCTTTCTTCCTGCCCAGGACTGAGCCTGCCTGTTGCCCAGGCCTCTGACTTGCCTCTGTGGAACTGGCCCTCTGTGAGGCCCTAGACCACTGAGCCCATGGAGGTACCAGTGCTAAAGGCCACACCAAAGTCCGTCCCATGAGGAGTGACACTGCAGAATACCAGGGCAGCAGGCTTGGGGATGCCTCTACACTCAAACATTTTCTTTCTGAAGTTCAAGAGCATTCAGAAGTTTACAGGGTTCTTTGGAGGAGGAAAGAGCAAAGCCAATGGTCTGTGAGGTTATTTGGACAAATACATCACTGTCTCCCATGTGCTAGCCTGGCCCTTGGCTGAGTGTCCATGGGTTTTGCAGGTGTCTACCTTTGCCTTTTGCCAGGTGATGGATGGAGGTGCATATCGTGTTCACTATCCCTTCTCTAACTTGATCACGACCCACATGTCTAGTCCTCCAATGAGAATGCCTTGCCCTCCCCATATGTGCACTTGAGTTCTCCTAATTTCTTACAGGATCTTTCTAACTTTTCATAGGCTTGCGTGCTATGCTCTCAATCTCCAAACAGAATCATCTGTACACTGCAGCTGCCCAAGGTCTTGGAGAGCAAGTCATGCATTCCCCAGACCCATCAGATTCCAGGCTGCCAGTCTTGCCACTTGGTACCTAGTGTGAACAATCATGATGACTTTGGGGGTGATCCAGGTGTCATCCAGGAGCTGATCTTTCCCTTGAGACTGAGAGGACCCTTTATTGACAGCAAAACCAAGGGCAGGCTGTATGGGAAAAATAATAGAGCCTGGAATTGGAATGGAGTTGAGCTGTAATCCTAGACTCTTAGAAAGGATCCTAGGTGATTTTCTAAGTCAATGGGTTGCAGACTTTTTTTTTTTTTCTTTTTTTAAACTAGTGGCACCTATATACACAGAGAATCACCTTCCAGTATACAAAGCAGATAAAGAGGACCTGCTCTGGTGGAAGCAGACTCAACCCAGAGCCTGGTATGCTCAGCTCCTCATGGTAGCCTTGCAGACCTCCCCTATGCCCCGGCGACCGTGGGGAGCCCATTCTGAATGCTACTGATCTAAGCTAAACTCCACTACGAATGAAGTCACTAAGAGTAGTGTTTCAGTAACTTAACTTATTTCCATACTGCTTGATTTTGTAATTCTAAGGCTCTAGATATACAACAGGGCACCTGTTAGGAAGGTGAATTCTCAGGCCCAACTCCAGACTGACTGAATCTGAGACCATGGAGATGGGGCCCAAAAATCTGTGTTTTAACAAGGCCCCCAGTGATTCTGATGCATACTGAAGTTTATGACCAACTGCCAAGGCCTAAACCATGCTGATCCTTGAATTTTCTCAGCAATTTAGGACATTCTTAGTGTGGTATGGGTTAACGCTTTGGGTGCTTTCCCCCTTAGTATTTTTATATTTTTATTTTGGTAGTGGGTGTGAGAGGTAGAAGAGATTTAAAATATACAGAATGCCTCACATTTCTTTGGGACTAAAGTTGTTAGATGTAGCAAATAAAAATGCATAACACCCAGTTATATTTGTTGTTCAGATGAACAATGAAAAATACTTTATTTGGGACATACTTATCTTAAAAAGTTATTGGGATGCCTAGGTGGCTCAGTTGGTTAAGCGTCCAACTCTTGATCTCAGCTAAGGTCTTGATCTCAGGGTTGTGAGTTCGAGCCCCGGGTTGGGCATAGAAAAAAAATAACAGGGAAAAATGAAGGGGGGGAAATCGGAGGGGGAGACGAACCATGAGAGACTATGGACTCTGAGAAACAAACTGAGGGTTCTAGAGGGGAGGGGGGTGGGGGGATGGGTTAGCCTGGTGATGGGTATTAAAGAGGGCACATACTGAATGGAGCACTGGGTGTTATATGCAAACAATGAATCATGGAACACTACATCAAAAACTAACGATGTACTGTATGGTGATTAACATAACATAATAAAATAAAAAAAATTTTATATGAAATTCAAGTTTTATAGGCATCCTGTATTTTGTCTGGCAACCCTATTTGGGACAGATCACGAATTAGGATAATTTCCTTTTTCAGTACTTTTCTCCTCCTTTTTCAGCACTCAGAGTCAGACACACATCTTAATACTGTGCACTTATTACCCAAGTCCCTTTCTGTGTGGTGGGAGAAGCTGGGAGAGAGAGGAGCTAATGTGTATGAAACAGGGAAGGAAATAACCTTCAAACTCATCATTTTTTACCATCATTATTTCACTTGCACATTCACCACAGTATAAAAACTGCTGAGTAAGAGGTCAAGAGAACCTTTGCAGAATCACAGGGCTGCCTCTCTGCCCTTGCTCCCAGCTCCCAGCCCTAGCAAGTTCCATAGCCTGGCTGCCACCCCCAGTGCTTGCTGATGAACTTGCCATGCTGGCGAATGAACTGCTCATGGCCTCATGAGCAGCTAGACTTTACCAGCAAAACTGAGTTCATGTTTGTAAGACACAGGGTTAGACTCAGCACAGAGACTCTCCTGTGTGTGGAGGCAGGAGTGAGGAGGATACTGTGGGAGGCAAAGAAAGTACCATTGGCCTAATAGATCTAATAGATCTTCCCAAGGAACTTGAAGCTCCAATTGGACTTGATTTGAAAATCAAAGGAAATGGATCTATAGTCTTGTTTTGATGTGCTGTCCAATTAACAGAACTTGAATTAGGGAGGGGATTGGGAGATGGGGAGGAATGTTGGCAGAGAGGTGCAAATAGAGTAGAATACAAAACAAAATGTTTTCTCATCATATCCCCTGTTGAGTCTCCTTTGGTGATGGAAAGAGTTAGGGCTGGCTGTCAGCAGACCTGTTTTCTAGTCTCCATTCTACTTCAGTATTATCATGTGAACTTGCCTTAGTCCCAGAAGCTTTCTTATTCTCAATCTTCTCATTTGCAAAATGAGGGTATTTTTATTTTATTTTATTTTATTTATTTACTTTTTAAAGATTTTATTTATTTATTGGACAGAGAGATAGAGAGAGAGCACAAGTAGGCAGAGCGGCAGGCAGAGTGGCAGGCAGAGGGAGAGGGGGAAGCAGGCTCCCCACTGAGCAGGGAGCCCGATGCGGGGCTTGATCCCAGGACCCTGGGATCATGACCTGAGCCGAAGGCAGACGCTTAACGACTGAGCCACCCAGGCGCCCAAAATGAGGGTATTTTTAAAATTAAACAACTTTTAGTTTGATGATTCAAATTATATCCTTTTTTCTTGGGATCAGTTAACCTCCTTCCCAGACCTCCATTTATTTGTAGGCAGCTTAAACCCATTGCTGCCCTGGCACCCTGAGGCCAGGGAAGATGTCAACTGCTCAAACACCATGTGCTTCATTTAGAAGATTGTGTCTCAAACACCAGAAAGGAGAAATGACAATTGATCATTTTTTCCCCTCACCCTTTACAGTAATAATAGCAAATCCTACTCAAATTGTGGGTTCAGGGCAGACTCTAATGAAATCTGAGTTTGCACCAGGGGTCCCTTTGATCAGATCAATGTAGTCTATCCTTGGTGGGAGGCCTTCCTGGCTCCGGAAAGGGCTGTATTTTTTTTTTTTTTTTTTACACATGAAGGGACTTGTTATTTGATATTAGTGGGAACTGAAGAGATAAGTTCATTGGTCTAGAGGAAATCTGAACAACTCTAGAGCACCTCTCTGTGCGTAGGTTCAAAACTTAATCACTGAGGGAGAACAATGTTCTAATAAAAGCAAGAGACTTATGTATTTATGTGCACTGTGTGGTTGGATAGTGTGTCGAGTGCTTGCCAGCTTCCAAGGCTGCCTATGGTCTTGTGCGAGTCTCCTCTGGAGCAGACCTGCAATGCAGAAATAGACACAGCACCTATCTATGTGATCGGCTAGCTGGATCCCTGCAGAGGCCGAAGAAAAGGCAGGGCATTTTGAAACTACAATAACCCAAAGGCCCCCAAGTGCCAGTTCACACGGGACCAGATCAACATTTAATTTCTCTAAATGTCCCAGGGTTCTTTCCACGTAAGAGAAGGATCCAGCAGTTAGTTCCGACCTGGAGGTTGGGTTGTTCTGAAAACAGCTTAGCTCTGCAGAGAACTTATGTGAAGAAACATTAGAATTTCTGCTGTTCCAGGCTGAAATTTTTTATTTAGAAGGAAAATGGCATGCTCATTATCTTATTCAGGGTGCTCAGTGTGGCATTTGTGATGGCAGAGTTTTTGGAAAACAAACAGTCCATGGTGGAAAACGTCCTCAGCTTTTGGCTGTCCCCTGATGGGTTTGGGTACAGGTTTCATTTGAGCTTTTAATGGGATTTCCTACTAGTTATTGGCAGTCACGAAGGCTCAGACAACTGGCTGAACAGGAGGCATCATAGGATCATAGAATTTCTGAGCTGGAGGGAACGTTCGGGCTTGTCTTCCAGACCGCAATCGTTTTGTCTTAGGTTCAGCTAGGAGGTAGTGAGGCAGGGGTGATTTTATCCAGCCCTTTTTGCCACACGACTAGACTGATGGAGACCTTTAAATGTCAACAAAGCAATTTTGAGTGGAATTTGGAACTCACTGGGAAGCTAATATCAGAGCTGTGATGTAGAGGAATCCCAGGAACCAAATGCCTTGTTGTACCCCTGGTGGAAGCATTCTACCTGGACTGCGGCCTGCCATGGCTTTATCAGCATGTCAGAAAATGGCCGATCAGAAGCAATGTGAGCTGGAAGCTGTCTGCACAGATCACAATCACAGTGTCAGTATGGGTCAGACACCACCCACAGATATCCAAATCTCCTTTGTTTCTCATCTCCCACTCCCCAGGGAATTGGTAATCGTTCTTCCAAAGACTGGGCTTTGAGCGAAACCAAGCACGTAGAGAAGGAATAAGCACCCTGCCTGAGCTCACCTACAGTGTGCAAATGCAGAGCGAGCAAGGGAGTGGAGGCACAGGGAGGAGGCGGGACATGACTGAGTTGGGCTCCAAAGCCTGTCCATCCAACCACTCAAAGACCAGATGAGATTCTGTTCCTATTTTGCCTCTTTGCCTGTGCAAAGCCAACAGCTTATACCCTGGCAGGAGTCACTGTGGAAATTAGGAGCAATGACGTGAACGTAGAGATTTTCCTGGTCAGTCTATTGATTCTCTATTAAACTGCAAGAAAGTAAAACAACTCACTCAGGTTTTGTCAGCTTGTCTATTGATATTTGTGTGTCACATGTGTATAGACATATGGACCAGGTTCTAATATGAGGAGAGTCTGTGTCCCACACTGAATCTCCCATGCATTAAAATCAAGGTATACTTTAGGAGCTATTTAAGTTTTGTACTCTCATCACCAAATGGGCAAAGGCAATCACCAAGGTATGCACTAATTAGACCAGTACAGAGAGACCCCACGGGTTAGGGTGAGCAGACCATCTCCCTTGGACTAGCCTTCATAGGTCCATCTGCTCTTCCATTCATCCACCCATACATCCATCATCCATTCATTTATTCACCCACCCAACAGATAACCCAACCTACCCTAGGTGCTCAGGGTACATTGATGAAGAAAAAGGGCCTGCACTTGGTCCTTGTCATTAGCTTATAGTCTTGTGGGGGAATCATCAGTCCTAGAAGGGACAACTAAATTTCTCATAACTTGTTTGTCTGATTTTATTATATATAATATATATATTATTTTTACTATATATGAAAATTTGTTATTATATGCAAGTAAATAAATATAAAACTATAATTTGTGCTAAGTACTATGACAGCATATAAAGAGAATGGAGAGAGAATAAGGTGGGGAACGGGGAAGATTCTCATAAATAGAGTGATCCAGAGAAGGGCTCTTGGAGGAGTGTCATTCAAGCTGAAACCTGAAGGTTGAGAAGAGACCAGTGGTGAAAGAGAAGGCAGAAGAGCATCTTAGGCAGAGGGCTGACAAGAAGGCTATGTGGTGGGGAATAGCTCAGCATGTTTCAAGGGATTGAAAGAGGCCATTACAACTGGGCTGGCTAGGGGAGGGAGAGAGTACAACCAAATGAAAGGGTAGGAGACAGATGCCAGATTGTGTAGGGGTTTGGAGGCCTTAAAAAGAAGTTGGTTTTTATTTTAAGTAAAGGCAAGACATTGGAGGGAGGGATGGTTTAGTTGCTATGTGTAGATAAAATTGGAGGAGGGTGACCATAGTAGCCAGGACAAGAGATGCCAGCAGCGTGAACAAGAGAGAACCTGGGTCAGGACTGGTTGTATGCCATTCTTGGGGACATAAAGCTGAGTGATCTGTGCCCAGGAATGTCATGGGAGAATTCTATTATGGAAGCCTTCCTCGACTTTCTCCCTTCCTTTGGTTGCTGGGGGCAGGCGATCAGCACCAGGTACAGTGTCCTGCTCTGGGAAGGGCTTAGTTGTTTGCTGGAATTTTATAAGTGAAAGTGCAATAGGCTATACAATTGGCCTCCAAAGATGTCCACACCCTAATCTGTGGATCCTTTGACTCTGCTACTTTCTATGGCAAAAGGGACTTTGCTGGTGTGATTAGGTTAAGGGTTATGAGATGGAGAGATCGTCCTGAATTATCCAGGTGGACCCAATGTAAAGACAAATGTCTTTAAAGAGGAGGCAACAAGGTCAAAGGCAGTAGCAGCTGCAATGGAGGCAAGAGGCTGGAGAGATAACATAAGGGACCACAAGCCAAGGCATACTGGCAGCCTCTGGAAGTTGGGAAAAAAAAAAAACAACAACTCAGAGAAATGGATATACCTCTGAGGCCCCAGAAAGAACCAGCCCTGCAGACATCTTGATTATATTTATTATTTTAAAAGATTTATTTATTTACTTATTTATTTGAGAGAGAGAGAATGAGAGAGAGAGAGTTGGGGGGCAGAGAGAGAGAGAGAGAATCTTCAGCAGACTTCCCACTGAACATGGAGCCTGACATGGGGACATGGGGCTTGATCCCAGGACCCTGATATCATGACCTGAGCCCAAACCAAGAGTCGGATGCTTAACCAACTGAGTCACCCAGTTGACTTTAGCCCAGTGAGACAACTATATCAAATATTTGACCTATAGAACTATTAGATAAGAAATTTATGTTGTTTAAAGCCATGAAGTACATGGTGATTTGTTACAGCAGCAATAAAAATTAATACAAAAAGTAATAATAATGAAACCGTATAGGCACAAGTCTGACTCAATGTGGTAAGCACTGTTTTCTGCACCCCCAGGCCTTCTGTTTTGCACCCACCCAACTGAGACAGGCCTCCCATTATCATGCATCTAAAGTTTCTTTCCCTCAGCAGGGCAGCCAACTGAGGACGCTGAAGCATTGGGCTTCTGGAATGGGAGAGGCTCAGGAGACATGACCCAGATAAGCTCACAAAGAATGTATTTATTGTATTGCTGTTTCTGTTTTATAAAAGTTAACTTTATTAAAAATAGGAAACAATGGCAAGAATCATAACTTGTTAGAACTAGCGAGTGTTTGTTGGCAAAAGCTTGGTCTAACTGTCTTACGTGATTTAAAGCTTTTTCTATTCAACTCTGAACCATGCTCGGGAGCCTCCCACCCCATCTCTGGCACTGGCCTTTCTCTCTTGTGCCTTCATCCCTACCTTCAGCATCTCTCCATTCTGAACCAGTTGGAGTGTGTTGGCCCTTGAGACTCTGGAGCAGAGTATGAGGATCCCTGTGCAGTGTGACACGGGCTAGAAGCTTGAAGAGGACTCTACCAGAAGAGGGAGTATACCAGTTTTGCAACTGAGGAATCAAGCGTTTGCCCTCAAATAAACTTAGACATCTACCTAGCAGCAGCTCTTCCTCTTCCATGGGCACCGCCCTCCAACAGGTCTTCAGCTGACTTCCAAGCCCAGTGGCATGGCTGGCTAACCAGCTTCCTGGGCTGGCTGACAATGGACCTTGCCTAATCTTTTTCTCTGTGAAAGTGACGGGACTCACCATAGAGGAAAGGACAAAGACATCTAAAAAAGACTTAAAATACTGCCTTGCTCAATGGTCCTTTCCTTGCATGGGCTGCCAGCATGCTGTCCTGCCTGGAGGAAAGAAAATGGGTTGGACAGTGCTGAAGGTTCTGCTGGATCCTTTGACCTTTTCCCCACATAGACTCTTTCTCTGAAACCAAGACTAATGATCTGGTCACCCTCCAGACAGTCCTCCCAGAACAGGGGCTTAATTATGGCTCATTTATAGGAAGATACTGCATATGCAGTTACAGGCGACTTCCCCAAGAGCTCAAGGCCAAGATGACAGCGGGTGACGTGGGTCAAGATTTAGACTCTTTCTTTCCCAGAACTGTTGCCTCTGTCCTGCCTTGTTCGGGCTTCCCATGTTTTACCTCAGATTTAAACAAAGAAATTGCTGGCTAACCTACATATCTTTATTAGGAATGCTCCACCTTGGCCTTGGAGAGATACATATTTAGCATTGTGATTATTTGGGGTTAGTTATTTTCTTCCTCTTATGAATACACATGAGGATTCTCCTTTTCCTCCTAACTTTGTTATTATGATGACCGCCTTGCTAATAAGGGTTGTGTCTATAAATGCATTTTACTTCTATAATTACTGAGGGATTTAAATGTTCTCTAGAGAAATTAGCTGTTCCTATGTCCTGTGAGCAGGTGGTGGTCAGGAGCATAAACTGTTGAAGAATCAATGCATTGAATAAACCAGAGAGTTTTGATGTTCAGATCTGAGCCCCATATTTTAGCCACAATGTGGTGAAGTTGGTGTAGGTATCATGTTTTGTCCTAAGGGAGGAAGGAAAAAACTGTGGTCCCTCTTGGCTGAGCAGAGAAAAGTTTAGGATTCTAATAGGCCATTCAGAACAATGATATCTGACAGCAGTCACATCTGAACATTTCTTACCAAATATTTCGGAAATTGATGTTTGCTCAGCTCCAATCTGCTGCCTCCTTTCTGATGCTTCTACCAGATTCTCCATCTAGACACCTGTCATCGGTCTGGATGTCTGTCTCATCTCCACAAGTTTTCTGCCTTTGGCCCCTTGCCCTGTCTAATCTGACTGAGGAAGGTGCTAAATGACCTGTTCTACTGGCCCCATTCACCGCCTCCTTTCTTTCAGTGATCCCTCTCGTGGCATTTCCTGTCCCACTGTACCCAATTCAAGCTTCTGACCATGGATTTGTGTTGGTGGTTACCCTCCAGAATTGATACTTCAGATTAGGACCTCTAACTTTCTCTACCTGGCCAGTAAGATGCTACAAAAGAGATGACAGAAGATGGGGTCCATCTCTATGAGTGTGCCTGAGCTGCCATAACAGAATGGAAAGCTGGAAGACTAAGATCAAGGGGGCTGGCAGGGTTGGTTTCCTCCGAGGCTTCTCTCTTTGGCTTGCAGATGGTGTCCTCTCTGTGTCCTCATGCCTTTACTCTGTGTCCTCATGCCTTTACTCTGTGTGTGCACCCATCCCTGGTGTCTCTCTGTGTGTCCTGATCTCCTTTTCTTTTTTAAAATTTTTTTGAATATTTTATTTATTTACCTGATAGAAAGAGAGTGAGAAAGCACAAGCAGGGGGAGCAGCAGAGGGAGAGGGAGAAGCAGACTCCCCGCTGAACAGGGAGCCCGATGTGGGGCTTTATCCCAGGACCTGAGCTGAAGGCAGACACTTAACTGACTGAGCCACCCAGGCACCCCCAGATCTCCCCTTCTTATAGGGATACCAGTCAAGTAGCATCAGAGCCTGGCTCATATGACTTAATTTCGCCTAAATTACCCCTATTAAAGACCCTATCTCCACCTACTCTGAGGTCATATTCTGATGAACTGGGAGTTAGAACTTCAACATGTGAATTTTGGAGGGACACAACTCAGCCTGCTACCTATAGACATGAGGATGGTGATAAGAATTCCTAAAACAGTGAGTACTTACTGTATACCATGCACTATTCCAAGCCCTTAAAAATATCTCCTTCAATCTTCACAACCCTTCAAAGTAGGCATTATACATAATCTCATCATCTGAAGCACAAAGAGCTTAAGTAATTTGCAATAGATGCTCAGCCTATAAGTAGTAAATATAGGACTTGAACCCAGAAATTTGGCTCTGAATCTGTACTCTTAACCTCTCTGCTATACTAATACTATTAATAATGATCACATTTATTGAGAATTTGTATGTGACAGGCATGATCCTAACTGCATCATGAATATTATCTCATTTAATCACTACCATGACCCCTCGTTAAATGTTTTGAAATCACTCTCTCATAGGAGGAAATAGACATTGGCTAGATAAATGAGCTGGCTCAAGGTTACCAAGCTAGTGAATATCCCAGTCAGGATCTGAATGCCTATGGCTATACAAAGCAAAGTTCTCGACCACCATACCATGCTGCCTCCCGACTATCAGGAGGTAGGAAATCATGGAGGCATCTCTAAAGATAAATAGCAGGCATGACTCTACTAACTTGGCTCTGGAAGAGCCATTTTAAGCAAAAACCTTAACTTTCTATGCCTTCGTTTTCCCATAGGGGAAATAGAATTAAACTGATCAAAAGATGAAGAGAGGAGTAAAAAAGCTTTTCTTATTTGAAATGCTGAAGAAAGAATACTTTATCAAGTACCATCAAATGTTCAGTTTCACTTTGGGAAGAAGCCGTTTGCTTTGGCTTTGAAGTTACAGGACATTACCACTGGAACTGGGTGCCTGGAAACCAGTGTTAGAGAAGAGATGGCTGCCGAATACCTGCGTCTTTAAAAAGACCATTAGTTTTTGATCAGGCACAAATTAAAAAAAAAAAAAAAAACAGAAGCTGTGAGGTCCTCCTGAAACTCCCTGGGTGACAAATATCTAGGGTAAATCTCAGAATCCCCGAAGTTCGCAAGTATCTTCCAAAGTAAATTGGCCCATTTCCCCTCTTCCAGATCATATGGAACCTGAGCCATTTTAGACACTAGTCTGGGGAGGAAATCTTGTCAGAACACTCTTCCCTCCCCTGTCCTTCAAAAATATGTATTCCAGTATAAATCAAGAAGACAGCATGCAGGAAGTCATTGCAGATGGCTAATTTTACTCCTTTCTCCTACACTATAAATCCGCTTGCTTATTTGATGCATTTTACATGTGAAATTTATTTCTCCTAAATTTTAAATAGTTGTTGAATATTGTATAAATTGTCAGCTTAAGATCAGGGACAACATCTCTTATTGTTCTTGTTTCCACTTTGTAACAGTGAATAAAGTAGCCCACAAGAAGCAAAGGATCAATAAGAAGATCTATGTGTGCTGAGCTTTTGTTATGTGCCAGGCATTGTCCTCGGTGCACTGCATCTTTGCTAGTCAAAATGTGGTGCCAGGACCAGCAGCATTCTCTTTGCTTGGGGATATTTTAGAAATGCAGCCACTCAAACCCCAAGTGGACCTCCTAAATCAGAATCTGCACTTGGACAAGACCTTTGGGTGATCCATATGTACATTGTAGTTTGCGAGGTACTACTTCACATCATTTCAGTTATCCCTTACAGTAACTCTAGAGGGTAGGAATCATTACACCTATTATACAGATGAGAACACTGAGGTGTCAGATCAGGGATCTAAGTTCAGTTCTCTCTGTCTCCATAGTTCATGCTTTTTCTGTTCTGTTATGATGATTTAGAGGAGAATCCATTTGTAGTAAAGATTCAGCTCCAAGATAGTAGAGTTTCCTAAGTTTTGATACTTGCTGGGATAAAGCTGATATATTTTAAAATATCTAAAGGTGCTGATCAGTAGGATCTGTATAAGTGCAGTTTATTTATTCATTCAGCGAGAGATCACATTGTTGTTTAGCTTCTCCTGGTATCTGGCTGCATGGTAGGCACTTCCAGGGTACAAAGAGTGAAGGGTTTAACACTCACCCAGGAGGAGTGTTTGCTGCTGAGCAGACAAGAAAGCACTAGCTGTTTGGAAACCATGAGAGCTTTCTGATACCAACTCAGAATTCTCAAAAATGGCAGGCTACCAGAGGTCAACAAATCCAACTTACCTCCAGGTCAGGAGGTAGCATCTTCCCGCCTCTTGTCCAGGAAGGGAGTTGTACAGAGCACTCTGGAGTTCCTCCAGGAAAATCAGCAGCCTCCACATTTCCAGCTGGGGTCCCCAGCCCGAGGGGCCATTTCCATCTTTCCGAGGCTCTGCCAGGCAGAGGCTAAATGTAGTGTCCACTTGGCCAGCTGGTTAGGGAGGTAGACCCGGCCATTGACTCCCACTTCACACCCTGAGTGGAGAATGAGCTTAAAGCTGCCATGCAAATAAACCCTAATGGCTTTTCTCCTACATTTACATTATTAGGAGTTCCTTTGACTGGCATTATGATGATAAATGAAAAATGCTTTGCACCATTACATCAAGCACTAAAGCAGAGTGGAATGAATTTCTGCACTTTTTTTTGAAAGAAAGGGAGAAAGAGAGAAAATAGCAGATGGGAAAGGAATTGACTCCTGGTATGCTGCTAGGTTATTTGCATAGAGGCCTGGGTGGAGGCTGTGTGGAGGGTGGCTCTGCTCACGCTGCACTGGCCGGGTCCATGCTGACTGCCTGCCTCCATACTGCAAAAGTTTTGCCAGCCTGAATTTTCCATTTCTTAGGGAATGCACAAACCAGTTAGACCCATCTGACAGGCAGGCAAGTTATTACAGATAAATGCCTCAGGTACCTAATTGGCCTGTGAACAAGCATTTTCCTCAGAAGGCACATCATGATAATTTACTGTCTGGTTTGCAGTAGTTTAGTTCTATTTGTAACCTCTTGTTTTTTTTTCATTTATCTTCTCAGATTTAAGTGCACTTTGTTGTAAAAAACACTGGGCTAAAGAGGAAAAGGTCTGAATTGGAGTTCTTATTTTGTCCCCTCTCTTTATACCTTGGGGAAGCCATTGTAGTACAGACTTTTCTCATTTTTAAAGTGGAGATATTTGCTACTCACCTTTTAAGGGTGTTTGGTTTGGCTTGGTTTGTTTTTTGGGGGGTTTTGTTTGGTAGGTGGGAGTTAAGAAATAATTTAAACAAAATTGCTTATGCTCAAGGTTTTGTTTAACGTAAGGCCATAGTCTCCAAACACCTTCCCACAGCTCCCAGCTGAGAGTCACACACAGGCAGTTCTAAACAATCCAGGGTCAAGTATCTCAATCAATAGCAGCCTTTTGATGTTAAGACCCCCAAAACACTAAAGTAAATGATAAGCACATTTAAAAACCTACAACATGGTAATGAAAACCTAAAAATGAGTGGAGAGAGAGTTCTGAAGTGTTCCTCTGAAAAGCACAAAAATCAACTGAGTAACTTTGAAGATCTAATTGGCTTTATTCAGTGATTCATGAAATGGACAGCATCCCCTCTTGCAAATAGAAAGGAGGTCTGGGGAGCTGTACAAAATGGAAGGATTCTGTAGGCAGAAGAGGGCAAAAAGGAAGTTGCTAAGGAAGAGTGGATTGTTTCCTCTGTAGGAATGCCAGGGTCTCTCACGCAGATCACTTCACTAGTGGGGACCAAGTAATTCCAGATCAACTAGTTAAAGGTCACATTCCTGGGAGAGGCTGAAACTGCATTTAGGTTAGATATTAAGTCATGGTTTGCTTACATGGGCATAGCACAAGTGACTCCACTTTTGGCCTTTTCTCTCTCTTTTTAACAATTCCCCCATTTTGATCAGATTCTCAGCTTCACGGAAATATGTCATTAAAATTTAAGACATTATCACCACTCTCAGGTACCCTGCTCTGATCACAGTTTTTTTTGAACCTCTGTGTGGCATTTACAGGTCATGATGTTTTTTGTTTAACCTCTAAGATATTCACAGGCCACAACTTCAGAGACACATATATTGCATTATTTGTTTCAGAGGTACAGATCTGCGATTTAACAGTCTTGCACAATTCACAGCGCTCACCATAGCACATACCCTCCCCAATGTCTATCACCCAGCACCCCCATCCCTCCAACCCCCCACCACTCCAGCAACCCTCAGTTTGTTTCCTGAGATTAAGAATTCCTCATATCGGTGAGGTCATATGATACATGTCTTTCTCTGATTGACTTATTTCGCTCAGCATAACACCCTCCAGTTCCATCCACGTCGTTGCAAACGGCAAGATCTCATTCCTTTTGATGGCTGCATAATATTCCATTGTATATATATACCACCTCTTTATCCATTCATCTGTCGATGGACATCTTGGCTCTTTTCACAGTTTGGCTATTGTGGACATTGCTGCTATAAACATCGGGGTGCACATACCCCTTCGGATCCCTACATTTGTATCTTTGGGGTAAATACCCAGTAGTGCAATTGCTGGATCGTAGGGTAGCTCTATTTTCAACTTTTTGAGGAACCTCCATACTGTTTTCCAGAGTGGTTGCGCCAGGTTGCATTCCCACCAACAGTGTAGGAAGGTTCCCCTTTCTCCACATCCCCACCAACATCTGTCGTTTCCTGACTTGTTAATTTTAGCCATTCTGACTGGTGTGAGGTGGTATCTCATTGAGGTTTTGATTTGGATTTCCCTGATCCCAAGCGATGCTGAGCACTTTTTCGTGTGTCTGTTGGCCATTTGGATGTCTTCTTTGGAAAAATGACTGTTCATGTCTTCTGCCCATTTTCTTGATTGGATTATTTGTTCTTTGGGTGTTGAGTTTAAGAAGTTCTTTATAGATTTTGGATACTAGCCCTTTATCTGATATGTCATTTGCAAATATCTTCTCCCATTCTGTCCATTGTCTTTTGGTTTTGTTGACTGTTTCTTTTGCTGTGCAAAAGCATTTCATCTTGATGAAGTCCCAATAGTTCATTTTTGCCCTTGCTTCCCTTGCCTTTGGCGATGTTTCTAGGAAGAAGTTGCTGCGGCTGAGGTCGAAGAGGTTGCTGCCTGTGTTCTCCTTTAGGATTTTGATGGACTCCTGTCTCACATTTAGGTCCTTCAACCATTTAGAGTCTATTTTTTGTGTGTGGTGTAAGGAAATGGTCCAGTTTCATTCTTCTGCATGTGGCTGTCCAATTTTCCCAACACCATTTGTTGAAGAGACTGTCTTTTTTCCATTGAACATTCTTTCCTGCTTTGTCGAAGATTAGTTGACCATAGAGTTGAGGGTCCATTTCTGGGCTCTCTATTCTGTGCCATTGATCGATGTGTCTGTTTTTGTGCCAGTACCATACTGTCTTGATGATGACAGCTTTGTAATAGAGCTGGAAGTCCGGAATTGTGATGCTGCCAGCTTTGCTTTTCTTTTTCAACATTCCTCTGGCTATTCGGGGTCTTTTCTGGTTCCATACAAATTTTAGGATTATTTGTTCCATTTCTTTGAAAAAAGTGGATGGTATTTTGATGGGGATTGCATTGAATGTGTAGATTGCTCTAGGTAGCATTGACATCTTCACAATATTTGTTCTTCCAATCCATGAGCATGGAACGTTTTTCCATTTCTTTGTGTCTTCCTCAGTTTGTTTCATGAGTATTTTATAGTTTTCTGAGTACAGATTCTTTGCCTCCTTGGTTAGATTTATTCCTAGGTATCTTATGGTTTTGGGTGCAATTGTAAATGGGATCGACTCCTTAATTTTTCTTTCTTCTGTCTTATTGTTGGTGTATAGGAATGCCAGTGATTTCTGCACATTGATTTTATATCCTGCCACTTTACTGAATTCCTGTATGAGTTCTAGCAGTGTTAGGGTGGAGTCTTTTGGGTTTTCCACATAAAGTATCATATCATCTGCAAAGAGTGAGAGTTTGACTTCTTCTTTGCTGATTTGGATGCCTTTGATTTCTTTTTGTTGTCTGATGCTGTGGCTAGGACTTCTAATACTATGTTGAATAGCAGTGGTGATAGTAGACATCCCTGCCACGGTCCTCCCCATAGGGGGAAAGCTCTCAGTTTTTCCCCATTGAGAATGATATTCGCTGTGGGTTTTTCATAGATGGCTTTTATGATATTGAGGTATGTACCCTCTATCCCTATACTCTGAAGAGTTTTGATCAAGAAAGGATGCTGTACTTTGTCAAATGCTTTTTCTGCATCTATTGAGAGGATCATATGATTCTTGTTCTTTCTTTTGTTAATGTATTGTGTCACGTTGATTGATTTGCAGATGTTGAACCAACCTTGCAGCCCAGGGATAAATCCCACTTGGTCGTGGTGAATCATCCTTTTAATGTACTGTTGGATTCTATTGGCTAGTATTTTGGTGAGAATTTTTGCATCCATGTTCATCAAGGATATTGGTCTGTAATTCTCCTTTTTGATGGGGTCTTTGTCTGGTTTTGGAATCAAGGTAATGGTGGCCTCATAAAATGAGTTTGGAAGTTTTCCTTCCATTTCTATTTTTTGGAACAGTTTCAGAAGAATAGGTATTAATTCTTCTTTAAATGTTGGTAGAATTCCCCTGGGAAGCCATCTGGCCCTGGGCTTTTGTTTGTTGGGAGATTTTTGATGACTGCTTCAATTTCCTTAGTGGTTATAGGTCTGTTCAGGTTTTCTATTTCTTCCTGGTTCAGTTTTGGTAGTTGATACGTCTCTAGGAATGCATCCATTTCTTCCAGGTTATCTAATTTGCTGGCATAGAGTTGCTTATAATATGTTCTTATAATTGTTTGTATTTCTTTGGTGTTGGTTGTGATCTTTCCTCTTTCATTCCTGATTTTGTTGATTTGGGTCATTTCTCTTTTCTTTTTGATCAGTCTGGCCAGGGTTTATCAATCTTGTTAATTCTTTCAAAGAACCAACTCCTAGTTTCATTGATCTGTTCTACTTGTTCTTTTGGTTTCTATTTCATTGATTTCTGCTCTGATCTTTATTATTTCTCTTCTCCTGCTGGGTTTAGGCTTTATTTGCTGTTTTTTTCTCTGGCTCCTTTAGGGTTAGGTTGTGTATTTGAGACCTTTCTAGTTTCTTGAGAAAGGCTTGTATTGCTATATACTTTCCTCTTAGGACTGTCTTTACTGCATCCCAAAGATTTTGAACAGTTGTGTTTTCATTTTCATTGGTTTCCATGAATTTTTTAAATTCTTCTTTAATTTCCTGGTTGACCCATTCATTCTTTAGTAGGATGCTCTTTAGCCTCCATGTATTTGAGTTCTTTCCGACTTTCCTCTTGTGATTGAGTTCTAGTTTCAAAGCATTGTGGTCTGAAAATAGGCAGGGAATGATCCCAATCTTTTGGTACTGGTTGAGACCTGATTTGTTACCTAGGATGTGATCTATTCTGGAGAATGTTCCATGGGCACTAGAGAAGAATGTGTATTCTGTTGCTTTGGGTTGGCATGTTCTGAATATGTCTGTGAAGTCCATTTGGTCCAGTGTGTCATTTAAAGTCTTTATTTCCTTGCTGATCTTTTGCTTAGATGATTTGTCCATTTCAGTGAGGGGGATGTTAAAGTCCCCCACTATTATTGTATTGTTGTCGATGTGTTTCTTTGCTTTTGTTATTAATTGCTTTATATAACTGGCCACTCCCATGTTAGGGGCATAGATATTTACAATTGTTAGATCTTCTTGTTGGATAGACCCTTTAAGTAGGATATAGTGTCCTTCCTCATCTCTTATTACAGTCTTTGGTTTAAAATCTAATTTGTCTGATATAAGGATTGCCACCCCAGCTTTCTTTTGGTGTCCATTAGCATGGTAAATGGTTTTCCACCCCCTCACTTTCAATCTGGAGGTGTCTTTGGGCCTAAAATGAGTCTCTTGCAGACAGCATATCGATGGGTCTTGTTTTTTAATCCAATCTGATAGCCTGTGTCTTTTGATTGGGGCATTTAGCCCATTTACATTCAAGGTAACTATTGAAAGATAGGAATTTAGTGCCATTGTATTGCCTGTAAGGTGACTGTTACTGCATATTGTCTGTGTTCCTTTCTGGTCTATGTTGTTTTTAGGCTCTCTCTTTGCTTAGAGGACCCCTTTCAATATTTCTTGTAGGGCTGGTTTTGTGTTTGCAAATTCCTTTAGTTTTTGTTTGTCCTGGAAGCTTTTTATCTCTCCTTCTATTTTCAATGACAGCCTAGCTGGATATAGTATTCTTGGCTGCATATTTTTCTCGTTTAGTGCTCTGAATATATTATGCCAGTCCTTTCTGGCCTGCCAGGTCTCTGTGGATAGGTCTGTTGCCAATCTAATGTTTCTACCATTGTAGGTTACATATCTCTTCTCCCAAGCTGCTTTCAGGATTTTCTTTTTGTCTCTGAGACTCGTAAGTTTTACTATTAGATATCGGTGTGTTGACCTATTTTTATTGATTTTGAGAGGGGTTCTCTGTGCCTCCTGGATTTTGATGCCTGTTTCCTTCCCCAAATTAGGGAAGTTCTCTGCTATAATTTGCTCCAATATACCTTCTGCCCCTCTCTCTCTTTCTTCTTCTTCTGGGATCCCAATTATTCTAATGTTGTTTTGTCTTATGGTATCGCTTATCTCTTAAATTCTGCCCTCGTGATCCAGTAGTTGTTTATCTCTCTTTTTCTCAGCTTCTTGATTTTCCATCATTTGGTCTTCTATCTCACTGATTCTCTCTTCTGCCTCATTTATCCTAGCAGTTAGCATCCCCATTTTTTATTTCACCTCATTAATAGCCTTTTTGATTTCGACTGGGTTAGATTTTAGTTCTTTTATTTCTCCAGAAAGGGTTTCTCTAATAACTTCCATGCTTTTTTCAAGCCCAGCTAGTATCTTTAAAGTCATGATTCTGAACTCTAGATCCAACATCATACTAATGTCCCTATTGAGTAGGTCCCTGGCAGTTGGTACTGCCTCTTGTTCTTTTTGTTGAGGTGATTTTTTCCGTCTTGTCATTTTGTCCAGAGGAGAATAGGTGAATGAGAGAACAAAATGCTAACAGGATAACAACGTCCCCAGAAAATATACTCTAAACAAATCAGAAAAGACCTGAAGCCAGGGGAAAGGAAAGGAAAAGAAAGAAAAAAGAAAAAGAAAAAGAAAAAGATAAAAACAAAAACAGAACAAAACAAAAAAAACAGAATATGATCAAATATGATCAGGCTGGTGCATAGATCAGTGCCACACACTAGATTTTGGGTGTATTTTGGTCTGTTAGAAGAAAGTGCCTCCCAAAATTTTAAAGAAAGAAAAACTTATATATGTACAAAAATAAGGGTTGATATGATGAAGGGATGGAATGTGACTGTAAAGATGAAAATTATAAAAAATTTTATAAAAGGAATTGATAAGAAGTTGTTTGAAAAAAGAAAGAAGAGGATTAAAAAAAAAAAGGGAGAGAATGTGATCAGGCAGGAGACTAGAAGAAAGTCATACACTAGAGATTTAGGGTATATTTTGATCTGTTAGAAGAAACTGTATCTCAAGATTTAAAGAGAGAAAAATTTATATATATATGCCAAAAATAAGGGTAACTACTATGAAGGGATAGAATATGACTCTAAAAATCAAAAATAAAAATGTTTTTTAAAAAAGGGATTGATAAGATGTTGGTTGAAAAAGGGAAAAAGAAAAATTCAAAAAAAAAAAGACAGTTAAAAAAAATTAACTTTGGAAGACTAAAGAATCAGGGGGAAAAAGCCATGAATTCTATGTGCAGTATTCCCCTAGCGCTGGAGTTCTGTCATTCTCATTGATCGGTAAACTTGGTCTTGGCTGGCTGTTCTCGCTGATCTTCTGGGGGAGGGGCCTGTTGCCGTGGTTCCCAAATGTCTTTGCCGGAGGCAGAATTGCCCCACCCTTGCCCGGTCCAGGCTAAGTAATCTGCTTGGGTTTGCTCTCGGGAGCTTTTGTTCCCTGCAAGTTTTCCGTACAGATTTGGAGGCCGAGAGTGAAAATGGCGGCCTCCCAATCTCTGCTCCAGAGGAGCTGAGAACTCGGTGCCCTGCTCCTCAGTGAGCCCCCAGAGAAAAGCAGTCAATCACTCCCATCTCCCGGTCTCTGGCCGCACTCAGTGCTCACCCGGCCTGTGACCAAGCGTTTCTATCTCTGGCACCCGACTCGGTGTGGAGCCTCCAAACCCAGCAGATCCCTGTGGTGCGCTCCTGTGCCACTCCTCCCGGGGGAGAAAGGGGAGTCTCCCTGGATCTGCCGCTTGTTGGGTCCCTGCTGGAGGAGCAGTGGCCCGACTGCGCCGCGGATCACGGTTTATGGCAACCCCGAGCTGAGAGCCCGCTCCTTGGCTCTGTCTCTGCAGCCAGCTTCCCCGCTCTGATACCTGGAAGCTCTGCCGCACTCAGGCACCCCCGTTCTTTCTGTGACCCTGAGGGTCCTGAGACCACACTGTCCCAGCGAGTGTTCCACCCCCCGCTTAGCCACTGGAGCAACGTCCCTCAGCGGAGCTGACTTCTAAAAGTTCCAATTTTGTGCTCCACTGCTCTATCACTTGCCAGAAGCGGCTGATGGAGGCCCCCTCCCCCGCCGTCTATCCTCCCAAATGTCGCCTCGGATTCACTTCTCCGCACGTCCTACCTTCCAGAAAGCAGTCGCTTTTCTGTTCAGAGAGTTGCTGCTATTCTTTTCTTCGATCTCCTGTTGAGTCTGTAGGTGTTCAGAATGGTTTGAACCCTATCCAGCTGAATTCCTGAGACCAGATGAAATCCAGGTCTCCTACTCCTCCTCAGGTATCATTTTATGACAATGATTCCCAAATGATATTTTTGGCCCACCTTTATCTTGAGTATCTGACACACCATATGACATTTAACACGTCTGAAACCAAAATAAAAAAAAAGGGCTAACCTATTATTAAGAACAACTTTGGCCAGAGAGTCTAAGGTCTTTTGTTGGGCAGCTACTGTTTTCACAACAGATTTGGCAGTACTTCCAAGAGTTAAGCAGAGTTTCCCTATCATGGTCTGACCGCACTCACTCCTAACCAGAGAAGTAAGGTCCCGGTAAAGGAGGCAAATCCAGAACCCTGAACACCTCCTGACAGGTGTCTTCTCGATCAGTGATGTAAATTCAGAGGAGTGGACCCATGAGGTGTCTCAGTCTGTTTGTAAACTGTTAGGGGCACAGTAGATAACCTAAGAGACATTGCCCAGTTGTGTGCCAGCCATCTAGGCATCCCTAGGCCCAGGGAAAATGATCTCCACCACAGACAAAGATAAATTTGGTCAGGGCACAAACCACTCCTGCTAAGGTGACACGTTTAGTGGACAGATCAGAGCTTTTGATGACAAATCTAGCAGTCTGAAAGGTTACACACTTAGCAATGGCCTAGGAAATTCAGATGAGGTCATTATCTTTCTAGGACAAAGCATAAAGGAAAAAAAGAAAAGATGAAAGTGTTTTGTGTTTCATTAAAGTAGAAAGTCTTGATCCAGTGGCTTGGGTGGAAGCACAGTCTACATTGAAGTCAGGTGGAGCCTTCTTTAGATGTGAGATGTATACCTAAGGTTTAAGTCCCTGAAGTTTGGCTACCATCTGGGGAGAGAGGAGTATCTGGTATAGTCCCTTCCAAGGAGATTCAAGGGCACCCTTTATTCTTAATAATTCCAAATCAGGAGTCTAAGAGAGAGTTGGAAACATTAGTTTGGAGAGTCATAGCCAGATATTTGAGGAAACTAGGATAATTCAGGATCCATACCAGTTTACAGGTATATAACAAAACCTCAAAGATAATTAACAGGACTAGAATCAAATGTCTACAGAGTTACAAACATAACTTCTCTCAGCTATAACCCCCATTTTTTTTAACCAAAGATAATCATAGTAAAACTAATTTGTTTGCATTAAACTTGGCCTGATTATTTATGTAAGTGCAGCAAGAGTAGTGATTGACCATATAAGCTCTTTTTTTTTTTTTTTTTTTTAAGATTTTACTTATTTATTTGAGAGAGAGAGAATGAGAGAGAGCACATGAGATGGGGGAGGGTCAGAGGGAGAAGCAGACTCCCTGCCGAGCAGGGAGCCCGATGCGGGACTCGATCCAGGGACCCCAGGATCACGACCTGAGCCGAAGGCAGTCGCCCAACCAACTGAGCCACCCAGGTGCCCTATAAGCTCTTTTTAAAGACTATTTTGCTGGAACTTTACAAAAGGAATCTCAGATTGAACTATTAAAAGCCTCTGAGGTCAGGAAGCTAAACCAAGGACTCACCATTAGATATTACTTGTAATAACTGTCGTTTGGGTAAATTCCTTTCTTCTAGATGTCCCCCCAGATGACTTGAGATTCTTGGGCCTGTCAGGCAATAACTTTCCCTATTTACCTGGTAAGGCTTCCAGGAACCCTATAAGGAAGGTACTGAACTGATCTTTCCTAACAACTCCTTAAAGCTGTCTGGTCATTTCTGAGTCTATACACATCTCTTTCATATACAACATTCCAGTCAAGGCTTGGTAATGTAGCCAATGTTTCCAATCGTGTCCTGTTATAAGAAGAACGGATTCTTATTGAGCTTATGCAAATAACTAATTATATTGCCATGAAAAGAATACTCAAGAGTTTCCGAATTCTTTAAGAATCAAATAGGGAGAAAAAGTAAATGTTCCATCTTTGTTTATAATGATATAGTTTACCAAATTGCTGTAAGTCATAGATAGCTTAAGAAAAGGTTTCCTTAAATCTGGAAAAATAAAACATTAAAAAATCATCAGTGTTTCAACAAAAAGTCATAGGGAATTATAATCATCCTCCTTAGTTCATTCAGACCCATGCAACTGATACTTGTTCTGCTTAAACCCAGTTTTTCCATTAGTTCTAGAAATTCTTACCCAGTTCAGTTTTATGATCTTAAAGTCATCAGAAACCTCTACTTGTCAAAGTTTATTTCTGTGAATCTCCTTGAAAATGATGCAGTTTTTCAGGAACATTTTTGCAAAAGAATCTGAGTAAAACGGTAACTGTCTGTAAATGACAAAAGACCTAAAAGTGCCCATTGTTAAAGATCTTATGAGAGTTCATTAAAATGGAATTAACAAGGAAATGTAGTTGGTTATTTTTGCGACACACATTTTTAAATGATAAGTGAAATTATGATAATAACTTTATACTAGAACATATTAGACTTTAGGAATTTTATATAATTTCTGGAACACTTATATACTTCTACAAATGCAATGTAAAGAAGGCTTAGTATTGCTTCTTATTTGACAATGCTTCCCATGCAATTTAACATATGAAATATGTCTAATTAGTTTAAAATTTCCCTTTTTATACTTAAAGAGAACAAATCTTTTGAGATGTTCCTGGAACCCTTTGAAAAATCCCAAAATTAGTTTGAGGTTAAAAAGACTTCATTCAGAATTTGATTTGGGGAAGTTTGTCAAAAACATCAAAAGGTTAAACAATATTTGATCAAATAGAATCATAGGTTACTGTGAAACAATACTTAGTTATATGTTTATTCATAGTAACAATTAAAGATTTTGCAGGCAAATACAGAAAGTTAAATAGCTGTAAAACCAACAAAACCAACCTTAGCTCTTTTAATAGAGAATACTCAGTTTTCTTAAGTAATCAGAGACCTGATGATAAAGATAACATGAAACACAGTAAGTTATTTTGGAAAGACATAATTTCTTTGCTTTCTAGGCAATTAAAGGATAAAGAAACTTTCATAGTCTGTTACTGAAAACAGACCAAAAGTCCAAGAAAATGTTTTCCTTTTAACAAAGAGAAAACCAGTTCTAATTTTGCACCAGTGTACTTTTGACATTAAAACTCATTTATTTTTTTTTTTTTTTTACTTAAATAAATTCATTCTAGTCTTAGCCAGGTTGACCACCCAAAAAATTCATTTCCCAAGACTCTTTTTCCAAAATTTTTCTACAATTTTGTCCTATTTTTTTTCTCTTTCCCATGCTGAAATAACCAGTCGTATTTTAGGGCAAAGTTACTTTATTTTTCCTTAACAAAAATACATTTCCATTCCACATAGCTTCTTTTACCAAAAACATATTCTACTTTTCTTGCATACAGAGATATCTTCCTTATTCTTTCTAGTAGCTTGAATTATATATAATTATATATTATAATATATATATATTACAATTTTTAACCCCAGAACCTTAATTTTTAGTTAAAATAAAGAAGTGAAAAATTGTGAACTGTCTTTTACATTAGCATTCTGTGGCTAGAAAAATGTATAAATACTTTTTATAATTTTTAGAAATACATGCTTTCTTATAGTAAATTATTTAGTGTAGCACAAAACCTGTTTATTAATAGACCCTTTTAAAAGGAAGGCAAAAGTAGATAAACCTATGTTCAGTAATTAGTGTTTTAGTATTTTATCTTATTTGGAAAGATATAGATATGCAATGACTATGCATCATTCAATTTAACTTAACAAATCTTTAAGATTTCAGGTTACCAAAAAGATTTGGGGCAACTATTTACCAAGTTCATCTAGAAACTTTTATCCCACTTACATCTATTTACACTTGTTCTCAAGAATTATGTTTAGATTACCCATAAAAACTTCATGAGACATTAGATAAAGCTAGCCATCATCCCACACTATTTTTCTTGCTGACAAATTTTTGTAACAGAGATAACATGAATTTATTTGACTAATAAACCCAAGTAGAATAAAATTGTAAGTCTGCATTATTTTTAATGCCAGTAATTCTGAAGATGTACCTATTTTAATCAATCTAATGAATTTAAACTAGCTTTTATTTACCAAAGATTATTTCAGATCACATGAACTTGAAAAGCATTTGGGTTAGTTTCTAGTATATTTCTAAGAGTTTTAGGAATCCTTTATTCATATAAGTCCTATGTCTCTTCAAGGCAATTAAATAGAGCTCTTTTACAAATTAATTTTAGTAATACCATTTGGAGGTAGAAAATACCACACATCTAGAGTAATAAATACATACACACACACACACACACACACACACAAACACATACACATACACATACATATAGCTTCCATTTTAAAATTTTAGCTGTGAATCAGACACAATAATACAAAAGTCACTAGTTATAAAAGGAGTTGGACCTAAGTTGTTTTTCTGGTAGATGGAATAAGTTAAAGCTACCTGCTTAGATGAATAAAGCTTTCTACTAATATTTGTGAAGATACATGATTTTTCATTCACCTAAATTTCAAATGTTATTTTCCTTTTTTGTTTTCCATCTGATAAGAATTACCTACCTGAAGGGTGCATTTTAAAGAGACAGCCTAGATAATGTTAACATTTACATCTCAAAGGCATAGGGAAAGAATCCAAGTTCCACCAAGGAAAACTTTAGTTTCCTAAGGCCAATATTTACAAGTCTTTTGACATATATAGGGGAGATTTGGTGATTGGTAAAAAAGAATAGATGGGCTTCGAACTGATTCTAGAGCTGCATTTCTAGTTTTGCAAAGATTTGTAAGATAAGGACAATCGTTCTCAATTCCTCAAAAAATTAGGTTGCCACTTATATGATATCATAGATTGATCTACACATCTAACCACATTATCCTAATCTGTGTGTATATTTCACAAACACAATTATACACATACACACACACCAAGGAAAAGATTTTCAACTGAGATGGAAATCAAAAGATTTCTATGTTCTGGATTTAGAGTTGTTTGCCTTTGGAACAGTTTAGAAAATCCTTTCACAAAAGTTTCACAGGATTTCTCTTTCCCTCTGGGTACATTAGCTTAGGGGAGGAGGCCTAAAACGAAACAAAACAAAATTCCTCTAAGGTTTTGAATACTTTTAGTTTCCCCTGTTGTTTAAGGGAATAGCATAGCAGTTTACCAAAAAACCCATCAGAGTTTCATCTACTCTGGGATGGGCCCATGTGGGGCCTTCCTTTGAAAGTAGATGTGGAGTCATTCAAGTTGGTGTTGAAGAACTTACACAAAACCTTTGAGGACAATCTTTTCTCCAGTGTGCCAGTTGAATACAAATGACATATCGATTTCTGTGCCAGTATTTTAATGATAGATCCTTAGAAGCAAGAGTGATGGGGGAAGCCTAGGTGTTCTTTTAGATGCCTTTTATGTCTTTAATTTTTCATTACATTTTTGCAATGAAACTTTCAATAAGGCTATTTTGGAATCTTGAAGCCTTTTGGAAGCTTTAAATTGAATCTTAAATATTAAAATAGGTATCCTGTTCTATTTGTTTAATTCAGGAACACTTGCTATCAAGTGTCCTTCTTAAATGAATGATCTTGTCTAAGTGAAATGTTCCCCATAATGGCCATTGTAATTCTAGATTGTCTTTGGTAAGATTTTGCCACTTTTATAGATATTTATAACACCCAGTACCATAGTTCTTAGACATAAAATAAGCAGGTATACTGGAAGGTGGCACGCTTACCTCTTTGGATTTTAAGGGTCCTGTTTTATTTATTTACTTATTTAGTTAGTTAGCTAGCTAGCTAGCTAAGCCTTTGTGCCCCCTCAAAGCCAAGCTGATACCTAAAAGGGATGGACCACTAGGTTGAGAAAGGAAATGTGTAATATTTCACAGTATACCTTGTTGCACAGAAATTTTCTTGAGGTCATTGGGTGAACTGGTGTCAATATAACCCATTCTGTGACCAACTTCTTTTAACATAGGAGTATTTGGGTTAGGTGGTGAGAGCTCTAGCAGCTTTTAAACTCGTGCTCACCAGATTTTCAGCTGCTTCTGAGATTTCCATTGGCAATAGACTTTATCTACACAAATCAAGACAAACAAACATGCAAACCTTAATATTTCAGCAGTAACCAAGAGATGTTACTACATTTTGTCCAAGAGAAGGCCCCCTACACACCACCCACTATTCCCACCATGGAACCTTGGTCTGGGGAAAGGATTGAATCAACAGACTTAAACAAATGGGCACTGTGGACTGGGAGCTCCACATAAATGGGGGAACTGTAAACTCCCACTAACAGTTTCCATGTGGATCTTGGGATAGAATCAAGTACTGGGGTTTTCTACTAATTCAATAAGAATTGCAGACTGAACTACCAGAAGCTCCTAGCATGGAATTGACTGGGAAGCCAATTATATTGGGCTCTTGACACAAAGATAGAAGAGCTCAGAACTGAAAGAAACTTACTCACAGCCTTCAAAATGGGTAGAAGGACAGATAACTCTAAAGTGTTTCCAGAAACCATATCTGTATTTCTCATTGTCCCCGAATGTCATCAGGAGTTTGTTTCAGATCCCACCACTGCCGCCAAATATGTTTTTAAAAATTCAACTTAGTAGATTTGATGATCTAACTGGCTTTATTCAATGATTGGGCAGCATTCCACCTAGCAAATAGAAAGGAGGTCCAAGGATCTGTATAAAATAGAAGGCTTTTATAGGCAGACGGGGGCAAAAAAGGGAAGGTGCTAATAGAGTAGATTGTTTCAGGCATGGTCACCTTACTTTGGGTGAAGGGTGGGGTCTGTCATGCAGATTACTTTATTAGTGGGGACCAGCTAATTCCAGATTAACTGGTTAAAGGTCACATTCCTTGGAGAGGCTGAAACTGCAATTAGGTTAGATATTAAGTCTTGGTTTGCAGACCTGGGGCTTAGCAAAGTGACTCCATTTTAAGCCTCCTGTCTCTTTTTATCTTTAATAAAAGGTAGGGTCGAATACTGCCTTCCCTCCAAAATCACTAAAACACCCTGTTAATAAGGGAAAACCATGTTCCTCACTTCCTGCCATAATGAGAACACCATCTCTACATAGCCTTCTTACCACTCCTGAGGTAAGAGGTCCGATTGAAGCTACTTTTTGAGATGTCCAAACCTGGCTTTACCTGGCTCTTTCAATGTGAGAGCTAAGGAGGGGCTGATTAGGATCCATAAGGGTCATAATATAATTCATTAGGGTTGGTAGATACAAAGAGTCTTGGGGTAGAATGTATCCTTTTGTGTTTTTTTAATTGATAATGGGTCTTTCAGTGAGTTCCTGGAGTTATTTGCAACTGTTATCTTCTTGGGCAAAAGTCTTAGGAATAGTAAAATGTTGACGAAAACAGTGGAACAGTGAAAACAGTAAGGAGTATGCAGAGAGTTCGGGTTCTCACCAAGTGGGACCCTATCAAACCTGATCATAGTGGGGACAGTCTCTGAACAGGAGACCAATGGCCTTTACTGCTGACAGACTGTGAGTTTCACCCTCTTGGAAGTAGTCATTGAGGGCCTGTGAGTTCTGCAGCCAGGTTCTTCTCCTTCCTTATCCCCAGAAGGGTCCTATTTGGCTAAGATGTTATCTTTCCTTTCAGCTCAGGTGTCAAGATGAAGTCTGGGAACTGAGAGTACAAGGGCTTGATTTCACGTTCACATTTTTCTTTGCTGATCCCTTTGAATAAGGAGGAGAAATCTGTCCAGGATGGTGGTGGGAGGGGTGGTGGTGAGCCATGAACGGCCACAGGAAGCAAGTGTGTCTTCATGCTGATGTGCTCCCATGCTCCTTGGCACACCTGAGGAATGCTGGCTTTTTATTTCAAAGTAACCCAGTAGGCAGGGGGAGAATTTCTCTGCTTCCAGCTTCTAAAGAGTGGTATTGAGCAACTGTGAATAAAAAACAATTAAATTTGCTAAAGGTCTGAGAAATCAGATCTAATCTCTTTGGGGACTTGGAAAAAACAAGCAAACAAAAGAGCTGAGTTATCGATTGCTGCATTTCAGCAGCTCTTAATCTGAAATGAAATCAGCCTGGGCTTGGGCCCAGAGGCCAGAGACCCTGATATCCATTCTCCCCTTGTCAGAAGGCCCACCTGTCAGAACTAGGCCTCCCTGCTCAACGACTAAGTTAGTAGGCAGGTGGCAGGTTGCAGAAAGCTGCAGTCATTGGGCTTTCTTGGGGCACAAAAGGCAGAGGAAGAACTGGAATATTTTCTTAAGTGTAAAGCAGTGAAGCAAATTGAGTTCACAGGGTCAACATTAGTCTTCTTCACCATATCGACAGAAGCACCTAATCTGGCCGGCAGCACTGTGCCTCGATCCTTATATTTCCCTTTTATGAGGTGCTGTCACTCTATTATCTTCCCCCGAGTTGGTCTTTACCCCTTTGACCTTCAGAGGTGGAGGGGGAGGAAGGCAGCAGGACTGGTGGTGGGGGGCCTGCCAGGGAGGAGGAAGACTTTGACCTTGAATAAATTAGATATGTAGCTTTCCCTGAGTTCAGGTTGTATCTGGGATAAAATGAGAAGTAGCAGGAGTCTCACCAGCTTGCCCAGTTCTGAAGCAAAAGACTAGCACCTGAGAGGTCAAGGTATTTAATTTGTGTTTCTTGTGTTTTGCATTTTGTTTTATTTTGATTTGTTTTGGTAACTGTAAGAAAGGTCCTACTCCCCAAAGCAGACCAATTGAATCTCTGAGATTAAGAAATATGGATCTTTTGACAAAGATCTAGCAGGCAAATCAGAATGTCTTAAAAGTTATAGCTTCTCAGTTTACCTTTTCAGATCCAGGGACAAGAAAGAGGGAAATGACCATTATATATATTTTTAGTGAGACCTTTTTGTCTTCTTCCATCCAGGCTGCTATAACAGAATACCATAGACTGAGTGGCTTATAAACAACAGAAATTTATTTCTTGCAGTCCTGGAGGGTGGGAAGTCCAAGATCAAGGTGCTAACAGATTCAGTGGCTGCTGAGGGCCCATTTCTTGATTCACAGACAGCCATCCTCTTGCTGTGTCCTCATGTGGCTGAAGGGGAAAGGGAGCTCTCTGGAGTCTCTCTTATAAGGGCACTAATTTCACTCATAAGGGCTCCACCCTCATGACCTAAACAGAGACCCTACCTCCTAAAACTATCACATGGGGAACTGAGTTTGACATATGAATCTTGGGAGGATGCTATCTTCAGTCTTCAGCATTTTTGAACTATGGTCCCCAGGCATTCACAAGGCAAATGAATCTGAAAATCTGCAGATTAATAGCTTAAAATCATTAATTCATCATGAATAGGACTGGACCTCACCTCCATGCCCCCTACCTCTCAGTGTTCTGCTCACAACCCCCATTCACTTTACTTCACAGCTGAACTTCTTGGAAGTGGGTCTCTAAATCTTCTTTCTCAACATACTGCAAATCAGCTTTTATTGTGACCCCTGGACAACCATGACCTTACCATTGACTAAGCTTCTCATTCTTTCCTGAACTTGATTTCCTTGAAGGAGTTGGCATAGTGGGTCACTACTTCCTTGAAGTGTTTCTCAATCTTGATGTCTTTAAGGTAGATGTGTTCCTGCCAAGTGACTCTCACCTGAGACCTAGATGATGGTAATACTTTGTATGGATGATGAGGAGGACAGCTGAAAATGAATGTATGGATTCCCTGAGCAATGCAGTGGAGAGATGGCCAAGAGAGAGGGACAGCCTCCTCAGAAAGAGGTGCAAGGAACACAGGAGGGGTGGAGAAAACACCTGGATTCTTTCTCACTTTGAAGATGTGGGCAAGGACCAACTGAACCCCAGATTCCTTGGACCCAAAGGATAAGTAAATAAGGATACATTACCTGTTCTATAGGGATGTTGTAAGAATTCAGTGAGGGTCCTAAGTGCTTCCATAAGTCAAACGTGAGCCCCGATTCTGGACATCATTACTTTTTAGAGTAATTATCTGTAACACTGATGATAATTATGATTATGAAAAAATATGAATAATAAAGACACAAAGTAACACAAGAATAAGCTGTATAACTTAAACAGGAACGTTGAAACATGATAGAGAACACTAAAGCCACTTGAATCGACAGCTCTGGCATATTCCCACACATGTCATGTGAACACTTATCAAGCTAGGAGTCTCCATGGAAAGAAATGCTTAAGAATGTATTTTTGTCTACTCTCTGTATCACCAGGTTTTTTTCCCCCTCACATAGCATTGCTCTAATGTACTTTTTCAGTAGGATTTATAATACGATTATGAATTCATGCCATAAACCTTTCCTCATCTCTAGAAATAGCTTGCATTTCCCTCCAAAGTGTCCCAAGGCACTCTGATCCTACCCTGACCATGGCGCCGACGCGCCCACGGGGCCACTGTTGGCTGACTCCTCAGTGTGCCTCAAATGTTATTTGAATTTCTGAAGGATGGGGATGGTATCTTGTTCACCATGCTCCTGGTATCTTGTATAGTGTGAAACACCTAAGCTGTGCTCAAAAGGCATTTGCTAGCTATTTATTCATTCATTCATGTACATTCGTGGAGTGCCTTTCACCGTGCCTGGTCCTGGATGGGCAGCGGTGCTGGTCATGCTTACATACAGAGGCCATGGATGGGCAGAGCCCAGCCATTAGGAGTGCTTTAATTAAAGTTGTGGTAAGTGCAACAAATCAAAAATATAATGTGCTAGGAGAATACACAGGGGTTCCCAACCATGTAAAGGGTGTAGGAAAGGATTTTTGAGGAAATGTTATTAAAATCTAAAATCTAAGGGATGGGGGTGTGAATGGTGGGGAGGGGAATAATCCAGACTGAGAGAGCCACAGAAAGCCTGTGATGGGAAGGTGTCTGGAACACGGAAGCTACAAAACACCTGAGCCCCAGACAGGCAAGAGGACTGGCTTCCTCTGGGCTGCCAAGTCCAGTTAATGGCAGAGGAAGGAGTGGAATCCAGGGTTTTGCTCCCAGGCCACACAGCACAACATATAGTTGTGGTCAGGAAAATGAGAGAAAGCCTCGAGCGGTTTGAGAGTGACAGTGGGCAAAGATCCAGACTGATTACAGAAAAGGGAAGCAGCAAGTTCATCAGGACTAAATGGTTCTTCTTCAACAAGACACCTGTCCTGTACCTTATCACAGCACTCAGATGGCAAGAGCAGAGCTGACGGGTCCTGGGCCCCCCCTGGATCATCCGCCTCCCCCAGAATGCTATCTCCCAGCAGGATCCTGCAGGCTGCCAACCTAATAGCCTGTCTCCCCACAGGCCTCCTCAACCCATTGCCGGATCCTAGTCAGGATCTTCTCTATCCACCGGGCTGTCCCCCGAGGCACACTGCAGTCTCCTCCAAGCTGCAGTGAAGATGGGCTCTGGTGATTCATGTTAGCATGATTTGTAGCAGCTCGGTGCAAAGTGTCGCAGAGACCTGCAAAAATCCCCATGGTCTTGATTATGTGTGCCTTTTGCTGTTTATCAGTGGTACCTGTCTGTTTTTATAGCCACTCCTCAACCATGCTCAGGACTGCAGCTTTCCTGATGGCAATCATTCCCTCGGAGTATGGTTTTCTCATTTGGGCTTTGTGAGCAGTGAGCAGGGACAGGAAAGCAAAAGAGGATGCAGAATTGGAATTATTCATCCAGCATTGTGAGGGCCACTGCCCTGGTTGAAGCACATGTCCCTTGATATTTTTTTCCTATTCAAGGACCCCCCCCCCACACACACACACACCTTCTCATATACTCACATTTAACTTTCAGGGAGGTGGAGGAGAATGACAGGCAGATAAGTAAAAAAGATACCTCTCAGCAAAGACAAGTCTAGGTTAATGACTGTTAAAGTCTGCTCATCTGCCTCCCACCATAGATATCCGGGAAACCAGAGACTCTTGTGTCCATGAAGGACCCCCCACCCCTAGCATGCAGCTGGCCCTCCAGTCCACACATTAATTTAGTAAATACTTATTATCTCATTGGATTCTCACAAACACCCTGAGATTTGGATGAAGTAGGTTGGTCTCTACGCCCATTTCACAGATGAACAGGACCCTCTCCAGGTTACACTGAGCCTAGTGTCAAATGTGTATGAGTCAAATGTGTAGGTCTTGATGCAGCAGTATGAGTGAGAGTGAGTCTGCTTGCCCCTCAGGGCGTTACCACACAGCAAGGAGATCCCTGGGTGGGACAGAACCCAGCAAGGAAACCCACCATTCCCCACCACCAGCCACCTTCCCCACCTTCCCTACCACTCCCCACGACTCCCCACCTACTCCCACAATCCCCCCAGTCCTGACCTCCCCACCACATCCCACTGTCCCCCACCACCCCAGCCTCCCCCAACCGCTCCTCACCAGCCCCCACTTCTCCCCACTCCCCACATCACTCCCCACCTCCTCCTCCCCACTTCTCAACCCTCCCACTCCCCACCTCCCCCACCACACCCTCCCACTCCCCACCTTCCCCAACACCCTCTATCTCCTCCACTGCTACCCCGCAACCCCCTACCTCTCTCCATCAGCCACCACCCCCATTTCACCCCACCTCCCACACCACTTTTTCTTGAACTTTCTTGTTTTGGGTGATGGAAGGAGGGTTGATGAAAGGCATTTACAGAATTAAATTTCAAGGAAGAAACACTTTTACACTCAATGATTCTTATTTGAAAAGTTGTGAAATGTTGGGTAAGTGCAGGGATTTTGAACCTACCTAGAGTGGAAAGAGGGTTCCACCCTCTGCTCTTCCAAGGCCCCATTTTAATTAATTAATTAATTTATTTATTTATTTAAATTAATTTATTTATTTAAGAGAGAATGAGAAAGAGAGAGCATGAGAGGGGGAGGGTCAGAGGGAGAAGCAGGCTCTCCACTGAGTGGGGAGCCCGATATGGGGCTCAATCCCAGGACCCCAGGATCATGACCTGAGCTGAAGGCAGTCACCCAACCAACTGAACCACCCAGACACCCATCCAAGGCCCCATTTTAGACCAGTGTGCATTCTTACCGATAACAGGATAGCAGAGAGGGGGTGCGGTGGGGAAGACTTAATTCCTCTATAAAGAGAGAACTGCCATTTTTGATGTAGAAACATAGTCATCAGGATGAACTTGTATGTAGACAAATTCATTCATTCCTTTATTTTCTGCTAGACACTGGGGAAATAATGATTAAGAAACCAAGATCCATCCCTCAATGGACTCTGCAATCTAGTGGGGAAGATAGATAATAAATGAATAATTTTTTCATTAAAAATTGTGATGACTTAGAAGAAGAACAAGCTTCTGTGAGAGAAACAGACAGAGGAACTCTTTTATATTGGAGGATGTCAGAAAAGACATTTTTAAGGAAATGACAATTAAATTGAGAAGGCAAAGAGATAAACTCTTGGCCTAGTTAAGAGAGATTAATGAATTGTTCAAGGTCACATCACTAGGACATAGTAGAATTAGGACTAGGGGTCAGAGCCCCTCAAATCTGTGGCTTGAAAAAGAATGTTATTTTTCCCAAAATAATTAAATATCAATACTCCTACAAGTGCAGTTAAAAAAAAAAATTGGCCCCATGTCCCTCATCTAAGAATCCCATTCTCCAAAGGCGACCATCTTTAACCGCCATCAGTATATTCGGATATTTACTTCCAGATTTGTAAATAGCATGCTTAAAAAGCTATTTCCTAAATTCCACACATTAATTTGCTACAGAAAGTGCAGATTTAGCACTCTTACACTCTCTCCCCCATTACATTTACTTCTCATATTTTCCTAACATGTAGTTTTACATCACAGTTTTTGTTCAATCAGTAGTCAATACTCAAATTATCAATATAATGCAAATTGAATCGAGTGAATCGTGATTCCATTTGCTTTCTTATACAGCTTGTTACATTTCCTGGAGCTACTTGTGTGTGTGTGTGTGTGTGTGTGTGTGTGTGTGTGTGTGTGTGTGTGTGCGCGCGCGCGCGCGAATGCCTGTTTTCTCCAGAATCGTTCCCATGGCACTGCACAAAGGTGTCAAGCATGAAGTGGCCTACCTCTTCTCATTGTTGCTGTTCTCAGTGTTTATTTGAGAGTCTCTTCTAGAACCCCCAACCATCCTCATCCAATCTGACTGTGGTGCTCCGCAGGCCTGCTCACATCTCTCACCCAGAAATCCCTCATTACAGTCATCCGGTGCCCCTTCCCCAGTGTGGAATCTCTGTTTCCAGGGCCCTGTGGCTTCCATTTTCTCGATTTCTCCCCTGTTTTAGAGAAGTACACTTTCCAGTTACTTCTTGAGGAAAGCTTTGACAACTTGCTTGTTTGAAAGATATCATATATCTTTCTTCACACATGATTGTTTGTTTGGTTTGGTATAGAATTCTCACCACAGAATATTTTTACCTCAGAATTTTCTTCATTATCCTGTAGCTTCCAGGGGGGCTGTTGAGAAATGTGCTACTCTGATTTCTGCCTCTTTCTGTGATCTATAGTTTTTTCTAGGAAGGTCTTAGGCAATTCTCTCTATCCCTGGTATTTTGGAATTTCTTTATACAGTGGCTTGATGTGGGCTACTTTGTTGTTTTTTGTTTGTTTGTTTTTTGTTTGTTTGTTTTAATTTGCCCTCATGGGTACTTAGTGAATTCCTTTTCAGTCAGTTTTAGAAACTTATGTTTTGATATTTATTTGTAAATTTTCTCTGCTTTTTTTTCTCTTTTTCCATCTAGAAGTCCCATTAAATGGGCACTGTATTTTTTAAAAATATTCTCTCATTTCAATTTTCTATCTTTTTGTTCTACTCTCTGGGAGAGTTCCTCAACTTTATCATACTATGTTTAAAATTCATGTTACTTAAAATTTTTTCTTTTGCTATAGCATTTTTCATTTTCAAGGGTTCTTTGTTATTTTCTATTTATTATTTGTTTTTGAGAAGAAAGTGCTTAGCAGCTCTTTGGAAGTGTGTATGTGACCGTGCTGACCAGAGGGCTTCGTTATAAGCTAATGGTGAGGAACAGACATTTTGTTGAGGAACCCTCGGTTCCTCAATTTTGCACTATTCGTGTGGGTGCATTTTTCAGAGAAGACTCTTCCAATCTGCTTAATTGTGCTTGCTTCTGACTCTACTGTGCCTTGTGCCCCAGTGGTTCTCACACTGAACATGGGTCACGATTACCTGCAGGGCTGGTTAAGATGCAGATAGCTGGGCCTCTCTCACAGAGGTTCTGACTCTAACTCAGTAATTCAGTGGGGCTTGTGAATCTGCCCTTCTAACAAGTTCCCAGACACTGCTGCTGCTGAACTGGGGACCACATTTTTAAAAACCACTATTCTAGGGGCACATGGGTAGCTCACTGGGTTAAGTATCAGATTCTTGGTTTGGGCTCAGGTCATGATCTCGTGGTCATGGGATCAGGCCCTGTATCAGGCTCCACGCTCAGCTCAGAGTCTGCTTCAGCTTCTCTCTTCTTCTCCCTCCTGCATCCGTGCTCTCTTTCTCAAACAAATAAATAAAATCTTAAAAAAAAAAAAACAAAAAACACTCCTTTAGAGAATAAGTTTTCCATCTCTTACCAGGATAGAAGTCATGTTCCCTAGTCTGAGAGAAGATTTGGGGAAGATGATTTTTCCTCAGAGACTTTCAGCAGTATCCTCGTTTCCTGCCCCATCTATTACCACAGCCTCCATAAATATACGGTGAGTATTTCTAGAGGTTTGCAGCCTGAATCAGCTGGCTTCTCCCATCCAGGCATTGCAGTTTTAACTTTCTCTGAGTGGCTAAATCAGTTACTATTCATTCATCTGCTCTCCATCCTATACAATTTTGTTGACGTATTTCATCTGCTGATGTTTGATGTTTGTCTCTTGTTTAATTTGTCTATACTGATTTTTTTCTTTACTGTTATCTTAGAGGGGTATTGGAAGAAAGTAGAACTTAACACAGTTCTTCAGGCCATTGTAATTAGTCATGTCAAGAGTATTTCAATTGCAGGGCATTGCCTCCCTTCCGCTTATTAAGCACAACTCTCATTGGCCATACGCTTAAAATGAGCTGATGCTGTCCCCAACCAAAGCCCAGAGACCGTGAATGTTCTATTATCCTAATCATGCAAAGCACTCTCATTTCCATTCCTGCTGAGGAAAGAAGGTTTCCCAGAACTAAAATCCCAACCACAAAAAGAAGAAAAGGCAGTTTGACGTTTTCTTCACTGTTTGGAAATTTTTCTAGCACAACAAGCTGTTTATCCTTCACTCTGGTTCTTATTGAATTAAGGAGGGAGAAAAGAAATCGATTCACTCTCCATATGCTGCATGGTAAAAGCCACCACTCACTAAACACTATGGAATATGTAGGAAAGAGGAAAAAAAAGATAAATCCATCAACTAACAAGATAAGTGCCTTGTTCCTCCATCTGTTACTGCTGTGTCCTTATCTGGGATAGGAGCATGGCAGCCACGATATATCTTGTGTCAGGTATTATATTCCAAAGTCATATGAATGAATTTTCATGCTAGTAACCATCCATGATCTAGCTCAGCCACAGCTAAATTTGTCCTAAGACACCAACTGTCTTTTTGCATTTGGAAGTCCATTGAATTCACAGGCAGGAATAGGGTTGGCTGCTGATGCTGGGTGATAGTATCTATCTCATAACTTTTCCAGCATGGCTCTCTCTCTGCTAGGCATGGGCTGGTGGTGATGACTTAGTTGATTCACCTCTGAGGAAGTACTGATGGCCTTACAGGAGACAAGACAAAATTGGAAGCCTGGAGAAAACATATATAGAGGTTCTGTGTATGGGTACATCAACAATGATTAAATCATTGATTAGATGATTGATTAGATGTACCACTTCTTAAATCACTGGGGAAAACTTCAGAATAGTGTTCAATTAGAATGACATCTCAGGCTCTTCAGCAGCTCCAATTATACTGTGATGATTTCCTCATTCAAAAACAGAGTTTATTTTGAGGACTCAGCCTTAACTGAGCATCCAGGTGCAAAAACAGAGATGATGACACGTGGCATTGGAACTCGTGCTTTTGGCATTTCTGACAAGGGCTGAAAAGTCTCATATATAGATATAACTTGCTTAGAGCCATGATTGAGACTGAGCCTCACATTTTATTATAGCGATGGTGTAATTCATCACATATCATCATCATCATCATCATCATCATCATCATCATCATCCTTGCTGATGAGGGCAGCAGCAACAGCACGACAACAGAATGGGCATTACAGATTTCAGCCCTTATCCATGTCCATCCTTGTTCTCATAACCTGAGTAGTAGAGAGCATCTACTAAATGCAGTGTGCTGGACATCGTTACTTAGGTGGTAGGGCTCATGAGCTAAATTTGCTTCAGGCGTCCAGGTGAAAAACCATGAGCAACTCAGCTTTGTACGTGGTAAGGGGTTGGAAAGAATGGAAACAGGTTGAAAATATGTAGCAAATAAATTCAGGAAATAACAGCTGATTATACCATGATAAGATAAAGGAGAGTGGAAAATGAAGTGTGTCTTCCAGGCTTATAGCTAGGATGCCTGGGTTTGTGGTTGTACCGTATTTGGAGAATAAGAGAAAATAGGTCATATTTATAGAAGAAAACCTAAGTTTTCTTTGGAATATATTAGTTGAGATACCTATGAGTCATCCAAAGAGGGCTGTCCTGAAAGCAGTGAGTATATGAGTCAAAAACTCATTGGAGATACCTAGAGATATAGACATAGACATGGGATCATCAGTGTACAGGTCAGATGTGGTAGGCAGTCTCTATGATAGTCCCCAGTGATCCCCATCTACTGACATCACACCCTGTGTAATCTCTTCCCCTTGAAGTGGGCTGGGCTAACTGATTCACTTCTAATGAGTAGACTACGGCAGAGGCAATGGGGAATCACTTCCAAGATTGTGTTCTAAGATACCTTGGGCTGTCTTTATCAGTCCCTCTTGGATTGCTCATCTTGGTGAAATCCAGCTTCCTTGTTGTGAGGTAGCCCTGTGAAGAGACCAGCTGGCCTGAAAAAAACCTGTGAGTGAGCTTGGAAGATCTCCACCCCCGCCCCACCCCCCACCATTCCTCCAATTGAGCCTTTTGATGAAACTACAGCATTGCCCAACAGCTTGACTACAACCTCATGAGAAGTCTTGAGCCAGAGGAACTCAGTTAAGCTTCTTTCTGATTCTTGACCTACAGAGACCATAAGATAATAAATGCTTGTCATATTAAGTTGTTGAGGATTAAGGCATTTATGACATAGCAAAAGATTACTAATACTGGTAGGTAAAATTATGAGAATATTGAACCCATCAAGGAGGATGGTGAAGAGAAAGGTAAGTAGAGCCCTGATGCTCACCAGTGTCTAGATAGACAAAATAGAAGAGGAGGAGGAGGAAAAAGAGGAAGAGGAAGAAGAAGAAAAGACAGGAAAGAAGGGAGGGAGAGAGGAGGGAGGGAAGGGATGGGAAGGGGAGTGAAGGGGAGGGGAGGGGAGGGGAGGGGAGGAAGAAAAAGGAGAAAAGGAGCCAATATGGGGGACAGAACAAACAGGGTAAAATGAGAAAAAGCAGGGGAACTTGTCATTATAAAAGATCAGGGAATGCATTTTATGGAAAAAAGAGAGAGCAACGTTATCAAATACTGCAGATAGCTCAAGTAATATAAGGTTTGAAGTGTCCTATATTGCTGGCAATTAGGATATGGTCTTGGGCAATCTTACTAAAAGCAGTTTCAGTAGAGTAGGGAGGATAAAAGCCAGATGGCAGTGGGTTGAGGAATAAATGGCACATGAGAAGGGGGGAGAGAGAGAGAGAGAGAGAATGAGAGATCACAGACTATGCTTTTTGTTTTGTTTTGTTTTGACTATGTTTGAGAAGAATGATTGAGGAAGGGAGAAGGATTGGTTGATAAAGGAAGACATGACATAAAATGACAGCTATTCATTATGAAAGTACTTGAATGTGTTTATGATTACAATAGGTCCAGAAGAAGAGGGAGAGTGGAAAATTGAGGATAGGTTAAGGGTGACCAATTGGAGAAAGCCACAGAGAAAATGGGAGAAGGTGGATTCAAGTACACAGGTGGAGGCAGTTGGCCTAAATAGAACTGTAGCTCATCAGTTAAAACTGGAGGAAAGATGTAAGGGAAGACTAAATGTGGGCATAAATATGTTTCTGGAAAGGAGGATGAGAACTTGACCTTGATTTACTTACCAAAGCCAGAAGAGATGCATATCAAGACAGTGTTTCTCAAATGTTATATATTTTTTTAATTTTTAAAAAATATTTTATTTATTTATTTGACAGACAGAGAGATAGCGAGCGCAGGAACACACGCAGGGGGAGTGAGAGAGGGAGAAGCAGGTTTCCTGCCGAGTAGGGAGCCCGATGTGGGGCTCGATCCCAGGACCCTGGGATCATGACCTGAGCTGAAGGCAGACACTTAATGACTGAGCCACCCAGGTGCCCGTCAAATGTTATATTTATCCCTAGTGAGAAAAAAAGAGTTAATGTACATCCCTAGCAATCTGAAGTTGTAGCACAAAGTGGTCAGCAACAGCTCAAAAATTAAAATTAATTATTAATACTTACTATTTATATTATATTCATGTTCTAGCTATGCCTTAATATAAGATGTTTTCCTCCAAAATTATTCAAATAAAATGTATGTTTCTGAAAGCTGCATTATATTTATCTTGCAGTATGTTTATCATGACACATTGGCTTGTACCCCTAAGGGTATTTAGAGAGCAGTTTCAGAGTCCCAGCATTAAACCATTAGCACCCACTGACACATTAGCTCAATCAGATTTTGAGATTCATTCAGTTCTCAGTGGTCACCAAGGGAAGCACAGAACTTCATCCAAGTGAATGAATAAGAAAAAGAAAATTTACTTGTAGTTGGGGAGATGAGTTAAGAAAGTAGAGGGAACTATCTTAAGCCTGGGGTAACATTGCTAGAATTGGGTAGGTCTCTTTGGTTAGCCAGGGGTGTTGTTGTAGGGCATCATGGAGGAGCTGATCTTTGAGGTCAAGCATGGCATATGGCAATTAGCCCCAAAGTGTTCGAATTGGATACAGATAGGTGGGAGTTCTTGAGAGGTGTAATGGCGTAAGTTACAAAGACACATTTGACTTCCCAACTTTTGTAAGTGATGGACCTGGCAGGCATTCCTGCAAGATGAGCCTTTATACACCATCCTACCTCCTTTGCTTTTGGAACAACATAAAATTATTATGAGTCCAAGTATTTTTTTCCCTTCTGTATCAGGGGTTGGCAAACTAAGGCCCACTGGTCAGATCCAGTCCATCATTTATTTTAGTTAAAAAAAAAAAGTTTCATGCGAATATAGCTAGGCTTATTAGCTGACACATTGTCCATGGCTGCTTTTTCCCTATAATGACAGATTTGAGTAATTGTGACAAAGACTTTATGGTCCACCAAGCCTAAAATATTTACTATCTGGCTGTCTATAGAAATAGACCCCTGTTCTAGACTGACCTATCTTGCAAGATAAAGCTTAACAAATAATTTTTGCAGATCATTCCTGCTCATTTTCAACAATAATTCTGAGTTTTCAGATACTCAATTTAAGACTCCCCAAGCCTCACGGAGGAAGGGCTATCATATACTTAAGAGAGTTCTTTTTTTTTTTTTTTTGAAGATTTTATTTATTTATTTGACAGAGAGAGAGATAGCGAGAGCAGGAACACAAGCAGGGGGAGTGGGAGAGGGAGAAGCAGGCTTCCCGCCGAGCAGGGAGCCCGATGTGGGACTCAATCCCACGACTCTGGGATCATGACCTGAGCCGAAGGCAGACGCTTAACGACTGAGCCACCCAGGCGCCCATACTTAAGAGAGTTCTCAGCCTTCACCTGAACCACCACCCCCCTTCAAGTTTGGTAGTGTAAGCCCATTGGAATCTTCTGTGCTTAAACACAGCTTTTATTCCAACAGAACTTCGTAGGTTCAGCTCAGCCTTACGACAGGTTCCCAAATTCTCCAGTTTGCAGAATTTCTATTGGAAACCAGCCTTTGCATTGTTCCTATTCACTGTTCTCAGCTGCTCTCCTCCTTTCGAATTTTACTTTTTCTCCCTTTTAGAACTTCCAAGAAAGCACCCTCAGATATTTGGACTCAAACCTTGCTCTTTCATTCTTCTTTGATCCTTAGTAGAGAAGTAAACAGGACTAGTAAGCAAATTTTAAAAAAATAATAATTCTTCATCACATCCAGGCACACATTCATTCGCCTCCCTCTCCTTCACCTTGGAAACCCAGAGCCTCTGGAGCCAAGGGAAGCAAGTACTTACAGCCTCTCCCACAGCATTGGACCCACTGTGCCCACCCAGAGCCTTCCTCGAGACATAAATGCTTCTCTGATTCAGGGTTTGGGATGAAATCAACTCTAACTACAGGTATGTACAGCCAGTGCTGACTACATAGGATTTGCTGTGGTTAATGCAGTTTGTAAGATCTGGATGACTAACTTACAATGCTCAGCACAATTTGGGGCCTTCATCTTTACTGTTATCCAGACTATTCCCAAGAAACGTGTTGTAATTTGAATAGGTCTCAGTTGTTACAGGGACCTAAGCTGGAAGTTGTCTGTGGAACATCGCAGCGCACAGCCTTATTGTATTTAAAGGCATGTGGCAAATTCAGATTGAATTATGACTGACTTTAAAAACTGCTGTGGTCTAATCCAACACATGGAGTCAGCAACAGGAATAGAGATAGTAGTGTTTTGGTTTTAGAAAATCTATTTATTTATAGCAGTACCTCAGAAGGTGACACTGATTATCAGGAACCAGTCAGTTTGACTGGGGTTAGGGCAGGTCCCCAGCAACTGCAGGTTCTCATTCATTCTAGGCCATGAAGGTAGACGTTAGGGGAAGGCATAATTTGCAGGGTTATATGGATGCACAAAGATCCCAGGCAACTCCTAACAACTTAACACAGAGCAACTCATCTTAAACCCCATCTACTCCCAAAGCAGTTCCTTCCTTGGGCTGGATTAGGGTATCAGAACATGGAGGAAAGGATGGCTGTAACATATACAAGCACATGCATGGGAGAAACTGTTCCAGACTCTTAATGCATGTTACACACGCCCACCATCCACTGAGCACCTAATGTGTGGCAATATAATGCTGGGCTCTCTGCATCCATTAGCTATGTGGCGGGAGGGTGCTACTGACCAGAACTGAAGCTCCACTGCTCCTGACAAGAAAAGCTGTCCTAGTGGGAACGACAGATGACTTCTCAGAGGTTAGGATGTATGGCCAAAAGCTTCCAGTGGCAGGACTGTGAGCTTTGTTTGGCAGGAGGTGGTGGCATGCATTTAATAGTGGAGAACGTATTTGAGGGCAACTAAGTGCCGTGAGTGTGAAACTTCTGAGAGGAAGTTAATATATGCGAGAATTTTTAAGGAAGTGTCACCGTGTGATACATGCTGGAACCTCTGACCTCCCCTTTAAATATGCCTATATTCGTTTTCACTGAAATTCTGAAACAGCAGATTGCACCTGGCTATGAAGAGATCCAGTTTTTTCCAGGTTACATGTAGCTACCTCTATTGAGCACCTACTATGGGCCAAGCACCATCCTCATACACATCATATACACCTCATACACATCTTCTCATTTATTCTTCAACAAAGTTCTTGGAAGTGGATAATAGTGCTAAACATAGATTTGGACAGGTTAAGTACATTGTCCTAAATCACAGTGACAGTAAGAGGCAAAGGTGGGTTTCCAACCAGGTCAGCCCCACTCCAGACCTTCACATCTGTCTGGGGCCCTCTGAGGAAACTGGCAGGTGTCAGTAACCACGTCTGAATGGGCGGCAGGTGGAGAAGATGATGGAAAGCAAATGCATTTAACTACTAGACTAACTAAAAATAACGTCAGGAAGGAAAGGCAGTAACAGGATATAAATATGAATGTGTAATGCTCACCAAAGCCAAAAATAATTATTTTTGTTTTTAATATGCTGCCCTTTTATATGATCCATGCCAAAGATCCCCTCTTCTTAACGTGGATTCTTGAGTTGTTTGTGCTTGCAGGTGGCTGCATATTCTCATTTTGCGATAATTTCCATGAGTTGTATATGTGGATAATCACAGTTTGGTGTGGGGATGACCAAAGAGGTCTGGTTGTGGAACCCCTACCTTGCTTCTTAGACCCCCTGAAGGTGAAGTTTGGGGGGTAGTTCCTTCTTCTCTTGGCTTTTTCCTGGATCGATGCTTCAGTTTGCCACTTTATCTTTTCAGAGTTCATGTGCTTACCGCTGAAGTAGAGAGATGTCTCTTTCCTTTGCCTCCCATGTGGCCCTGGCGGATTTTGTGTTTTGGTTGTCTCCTCAGAAGCTCCCAAGTCCCCGCTCCAATTTCAATTAGAGCGCTCTCTGTGGTGGTACAGGCTGGGCTGGAGAATCAGCTCCTAATCCCCACATTCGCGCTGAGGCATCTCTTTCCTGAGCTCTACCATTGGCTGCTCTTGGGGGAAGGAGGGAGGGGAGGGAATTGAGCAATCTTTCAGAAGAATAAATATGGTTTGTTTGTGTTTGTATTTGCTTCTACGTTGAATTCTGATTGCATCCTGCGCCTTGACACCACAATTATTATTAATTTCCCCCGTCTGCTCTTCGATTCTTGCTGCCACAAAGACGAGATGATGGATAATGTTAGATGTGGTAATTGGATGAGTTGGGGGGAAGGGAAAGGGAAGGGAAGACAGATGTTTCATGATGAGATTTTGAATCTCGATTTGGGCCTCCAGAGCCGGGGCCTAAAGGAAGCTGCATTTGGGCAACGAGGATAAGGAGGGGATCTATCCTGACATTCCTGTATCTGTGCTTCACTAATCTCCTTGTACTTTTGTGTCTTGGGTAGTTAGATCTTATACCGATTGATGACAAATGTCAGAGAGCAAATAAGATAGAACATAGAAACTTGGACCATCCTGAGTCCTCAGACTGTGGCATCCCCACTTTGTGGAACATCAGGTCACACAGCTAGACTACGTCCTGTTGCCTGGTGAAGTCAGGTCACTCTGGTCTGCAATATCTCCTGCTTTGAGATTGCAAATGGGGGCTTGGTAGCCCCAGCTGAGCACCGAATCTTAAAGCTGAAGAGGCTGGTCTCTGATGAGGACACAGCTTGAAGCTCACGGGGGGAAGGGACTTCTTGGCACTTGGCCCTCCCCCAGTTCACGCTGCCTTTGACCCATTTGAGCCCCGAGTGAGGAGCCAGGTGGTGCAAGGGCCAGTCACTGCTGCATCGCTCTCTCCTCTGACTGATGCCCAGTCTGTCCTGGACAGTCTGACCTCCCCACCCCCCCACTCCCCCAGTTTCTCTCCTACCCATCTGGGCTCATGCTCACTCGGCTTGCTGTCTGTGTCTCCAACACCAGCTTCCAGTCTGAAGAGGGACAGTAGGAGAAAGTTGTGTTGCTAGAATATACACCTGTGTGTATGGTGGGGCCCGACCTGTGCCTCCAAGCGTGATATTTCCCAGGATGAGCTGGTGCAATCTGAAAGCCAAGAAAGGAAGGTGGACGCTGCCCTCCCAGGGGACCAGGAAGGCTTTCCAGGTGCTGACAAGAGCCCTTGCTCACAAGGAACCCCACAGAGGCCGCCACCCTTGAAGTTCTGTCGTTGTTGTGTAGTTCTGTCAGTACAAGCCACGTGGAGGAGAAAGGTGCCAGAGAAGCATTTCCCCTGTTCCCATGTGTTGTTCTCAACACCACCACGCAATTCTACAATTCTGAGCAGACACTGACTGGAGGGTCCTACAATTCAACTCAGTTCTGACACCACCTCTCAGGAGAGAGCATCAGATCCCACAGGTGAAGGGCTCGGTCCCACAAGGCTGCCCCAACTTCGTGCACCAAACTCAAGTCCAGGCTGCCACCTGTGCTTCTCACGGCTACAATAAATTGGTGGTTCCCATGACCCCCTCCTCAGGTTTGATTAGTGTGCCAGAGTAGCTCATACAACTCAGAGAAATATTCACTTACAATTCACAGTTTATTATAAAGGATGTTGTAAAGGATACAGAAGAACAGCCAGACACAGAGGTACATAGAAGAGGTCCAGAAGGATCCCAAGTGCAGGAACTTCCATCCCCGAGGAACTGGCATGCACCATCCTCCTGGCAGGTGGATGCATTCACCAACCCAGAGTTCATCAAATCTCCCGCAAGAGTTTTTTTTTTTTAATTATATTTTTTTAAGATTTTATTTATTTATTTGACAGAGAGAGACACAATGAGAGAGGGAACACAAGCAGGGGGAGTGGGGGAGGGAGAAGCAGGCTTCCTGCAGAGCAGGGAGTCCAATGTGGGGCTCGATCCCAGGACCCTGGGATCATGACCTGAGCTGAAGGCAGACGCTTAAGGACTTAAGGACTGAGCCACCCAGGCGCCCCTCCCTCAAGAGTTTTTATAAAGTTTAATCTGCAGCCCCCTCCTTCCTTCCCCAGAGGTCGGTGGGTGGCGCTTCAAGTCCCAGCGCCCTAAATCACCTGTTCTTTTTGTTTTGTTTTGTTTTACAGTTTAATTTTATTTTATTATGTTATGTTAATCACCATACATTACATCATTAGTTTTTGATGTAGTGTTCCATGATTCATTGTTTGCATATAACACCCAGTGCTCCATTCAGTATGTGCCCTCTTTAATACCCATCACCAGGCTAACCCCTCCCCTCACCCCTGCCCCTCTAGAACCCTCAGTTTGTTTCTCAGAGTCCATAGTATCTCGTGGTTCATCTCCCCCTCCCTTCATTTTTCCTTTCCTACTATCTTCTTCTTCTTCTTCTTTTTTTTTTTTTTAACATATAATGTATTATTTGTTTCAGAGGTACAGGTCTGTGATTCAACAGTCTTACACAATTCACAGCACTCACCATAGCACATACCCTCCCCAATGTCCATCACCCAGCCACCCCATCCCTCTCACCCCCCACCACTCCAGCAACCCTCAGTTTGTTTCCTGACATTAAGAATTCCTTATATCAGTGAGATCATATGATACATGTCTTTCTCTGATTGACTTATTTCGCTCAGCATAATACCCTCTAGTTCCATCCACGTCATTGCAAATGGCAAGATTTCGTGGTTTTTTTTTTTGATGTCTGCATAATATTCCATTGTATATATATACCATGTCTTCTTTATCCATTCATCTGTTGATGGACATCTTGGCTCTTTCCATAGTTTGACTATTGTGGACATTGCTGCTATAAACATTGGGGTGCATGTACCCCTTTGGATCCCTACATTTGTATCTTTGGGGTAAATACCCAGTAGTGCAATTGCTGGGTCATAGGGTAGCTCTATTTTCACCTTTTTGAGGAACCTCCATACTGTTTTCCAGAGTGGTTGCACCAGCTTGCATTCCCACCAACAGTGTAGGAGGGTTCCCCTTTCTCTGCAACCCCGCCAACATCTGTCGTTTCCTGACTTGTTAATTTTAGCCATTCTGACTGGTGTGAGGTGGTATCTCATTGAGGTTTCATAAATCACCTGTTCTTGCTAGTGACCAGCCCCATCCAGAGGTTATCTGGGGGCCCCGCCCAGATATAATAAGTCACCTCATTAGCATAAACTCAAATGAGGGCTTCTTATGAATGACACTCTGCTCACTCAGGTACTTCCTGGGGTTTGAGGAGCTCTGTGCCTGGAACTGGAACAAAGATCAAATGTATTTCTTATCACGCCTGTCCTGGAGGTGTCCCCCTCACAGCGCAGCCTTTCCATTCAGGCCTCAGGCTCCCCGATGTGACCCCAGCTAACAGGCCGGTCATGCTGGTGACCCCAAGACTCATGAAAAAGCCACTGCATGGTAATGCCTTCAACTTTGGCTTGACTAGACCCCACCAGAGCTGGAGGCATGGTGGCCATAGTTATTTTGGGGAGTCTTGCTGGGAGCATCCCTTAAGCCCCTGTTTCTGCTTGGGAGAAAACTCTTGTTCATCCTCCACGAACCCTCTAGGGGATAGCAGAAGGGCCTACGACACACAAACAGAAAAAGAAGGGAGACAGAGCGTTGTGAATGTGAAGCATTTGGCAAACAAAGGACTGTGCTAGGTGATCCCAGAGAAGGGAAGGAGGGAGAGTCTTGGGGGCTCTGAGCTATAAATCGGTGCAGTCAGATTAGGTGCTTACATTTATTTTTTTTTCTCATCAGCACAGACACTGTTGTTGGTAATGGAGCTGCTGTGCAGTAACTCAGGCATGAGATTAGCAACAGAGGAAGGACAGCCCCGGAGCTGCTGTTTGCCGGGCAGGCATGGGTGAGAGGAGCCTGGGGGGCCTTGGTGTGGCTGCTCACTAGTGGGCTCCAGCAGCTGGAGACTGGGACCAGCATTTCTCATTTATAGACAGGGATGGAACCCTAGAGATAATTAGAGTCCAGCTTCCTCATTTTGCAAAGGGGAGCAGAGACCCAGAGTCATGAAGGTACCTGCTTAGGATCACATAGCAAGCTGGTGGCAAAGCCTGGGCCAGTATTTGGAGCAGTAAACGTTCCTTTACAGTGAGCGTATCTTTCCTCTGTGAAGACTCCTTGCCTTTGGGGGGTTATGAGTGCAGGAAGGAGAGAGCATGCATGGCCAGATGGCAGCTTCAGCATCGCCCAGATCCTGTCTCCTTCATCTTTTCCAATCACACTCTCTCTCTCCCCTCCTAATTACCTCACACTTTCTCTCTGTCCTTGTGGCAATTTCCTTGGCTGGCCCTTCAGAGGAACATGTGTGTGTGTGTGTGGGGGGGTGGTGGTGGTGCAGAATCAGTGGGGGCCCAGGTGTGCTGGTCAATCATGCCCTCCCAGGGAAGGACTGCCAAGTCCTTGGAAGCCTGGAGTATCTCACCCACACACACTGGGTGTGGAAACACTTGTCCTGACCAACGGGGCCCCACTGTCAACTCACACTGGTCCCCAGATGGAAACTGGGTGAGTCAGGGAAGGCTGGCTCCTGCCTCTTCACGGCATCCTTTCAGTGCCAGGCACTCCCTCTGCATTTATTCAAACTAGTACTGGGGTTGGAGACCCACAGTCGCAGACACCCAGGCATACAGAGTTGCTTCTCAAGAGAGTCACTGTTCCAGGGCCACAGCTGGAGATCTTTACATTTTTTCCCTCCTTTCTTACAGATCTCAGAGTAAGCTGCTTTGTTTAAAGTTGCCACCACTTTGTCTCTTAAAAAACCTTCTCAAAGACTAAACTGCCCTGTGGAACGGTTTTCCCACGTACCACCTTGGCCACCACCTCCCTGTCTTTGCTAACTCCTCTCTCCAGTTAGGAGGACTGCAGTCCTCAGCTTCCTTTCCATCCATCCAGGACATGGAGAAGAACACCACGGTTTACATGGAGGGGGCAGGGAGTCCCCCTGAGGGGCTCATGGGCCACATGGGGGAGTGGTGCATAGCGGTGCATAGCTCCCATGGGTTCTGTTGGCTGGAACTCAGCACGGCCACCTTCGATGCCCTTCCTACTGCCTCACGCCTCATTCTCGGCTGCACTACCTAGAACCCTCCTCCCTTTTTCATGACTCATTCCTACTCTGTCAGATTCCTAAAGCAGGTTTTGGTTGTCCAAGAAGCCTCCCCCCAGTCCCTAACCTGGGCAGTTGGCCTACCCACATGGCCATGACACCTTGAACAGGCTTTAGGGCATTCATGACAATGTTGGCGGCTCCTCACCCATCTCCCTTAATGGACCATGATCATCTCAAGGCCTGGACTGTACCTTTGTTTTTTGCTTTTGTTTTTGTTTTGTTTTGTTTTGTTTTTCTGGGTTTTTTTTTTTGGTATATTTCAGTGGTTCTTAATAGAAATTATAACTTAGAATTACTTGGAGATCTTTAAAAATATCTGTGTTGGGCCCCACCTCCAAGAATAAATCAAAACATTTGAGTATGGGATCTTGATTTTCTTTAAAAAAAAATAGCTCATATATTAATTCAGGGTTGAAAGCCATTATAGTAGCTACCTCACAATGTTTGTTGAATGAATAAACCTTTCTTTCCACATTTAGGAATGCAAAAGAGATGGTGCAGCACAATAGAGGGCCTTCAAGTGTCCAGAAACTCTGTTGGGTAGGTTAGGCCCATGTGGTTTCTATACATAGAAATCGATCTGTATTCATCATTTTTAAAAAGTCAAACTTTTTATGGATATTATAAATTGGATGTAATAAAATCCCTTTCTTCTACTTACAGAATTAGGGGGAAAAGGTATTTATGTAGAGAAAGAAAACTAAATTAACAAACGTTTAATTATAAGCATTTATTGAGTGCCAACTATATGCCTAATCCCAAGGGGGACTTGGGTAGACAAACACAGTATGAAAGCATGGATTTTCAATCTAGGTAGGGAAATCAAGCAGATGCACAAAGACAAGAGTTTTATAGATGAGTATTTTCTCTAGATATTTTTAAGGAGTACATTACTTGGTACAGATAATTAGAGAAGAAGACAGCATACCATCAGGTGCTAATTATGCAGTGCAGAAAATAATGTAAAAGGAGCAGAGGAGGGGGAAGTCATTGTGGGCTGAAGTTCCAGGGAAGGCTTTGCAGAGGAAAGAGGCTGTGGGTGCAGGCCGGGAGGATGGGCCCACGTGGGACTTGGTGTGGGCAGAGGGAAGCCAGACCAGGGGACTCGGGTGCACAGGTTCAGAAATGGGCTCGTATAGCAGCACCGAGGCCCATAAGGGGCCACTCAGGTTGTCTGGACATGACACCATTGGGCTCCCACCCGTGCAGTAGTGGAAGGAGGGCTGGGTGTATGGCTTCGGGGTAGTGAACGACCCAGGCCCTCAGCCTCTCCAGGATAGCTGAGGGCAAAGCCTAAAGCACCCACCCCACGGACCACTCCCACTCACCTGGGCCTTGGTGCTGTGCCCCATTTCCCACATCCTTCCCATTCTTTCCTCCAAGAGTCAGAGGTGAGTTGGGGTCCCTGGATTTGGAACTGGGGTAGAGAAGGCCTTATTCGGAAGGGATGGGGCCAGCCGGTGGCATGGTGGGCTAGATGCTATTTTATCACTGTTAAAATCTTCTGAATGTTTGGAGTTTTCTGAGCTTAATGGGCTGAGAAATGGAAAGCCATTCAGCTGGTAGCAGCCTGGCCTCCCAGCCTGTTTACTGCTCCCGCACTGGGGCAGCCTCCTGTCTGTGGGCCCCACCGGCTCTCGGCGATTTTCCATGGCACGGACGCCTTAGCTTGAACACATTCTTTGCTCTCCCTGCGGTTCACTGGTGATCTCAGGGGGTGAGGAGGCCCCACTTGGAAGGCATCCTCCTTTTGTGACTTGAGGAAAGGTGTTCCCCTTCCCTGAGCCTAGAACCTCTGCAGAGGGGGCCGTGTGTTTCCAGCACTGCTGAAGATAAACGGGTCACCAGGAAGCTTCCTGAACCAGGTGAGGTGTGTGTTCTCATTTGTAGAAAGTGGAGAATGATATCTTGTTTTCAACTGTGTAAATGTAAGTGATGAGATATGAAAATATCTGGCACGTAGAAGGTGCTCCGTCAAGAAAGCTGTTTTAATGTGGGCGTTCATCTTCATCCCAAGGAAGACACTGAGGCTTGAGGAGCTTCTTGGCTTTCCCAAGACCCCTTGGCTAGTCATGGTCCTTGGTGGGAGCCCAGCTCCTCTGAGATTCCTGGAAGCCCCACACCCTTGTTCTTCAGCACAGACAGTGCTCAGAAACAGGCTGAGCAGGTACCCGTGATGCCTTTAGGTGGGGTTTTTATCACTCAGCGACCGTGACTGCTACTTTACCCAGTAACCGCTCAGGAAAAAGTACTAACAATAATAATAACTCACCCCTGGAGCCCAGATTCCCTGTGGGACTTTGCAATTGTCAAGGTCTCTGGGTGATATCTGGGTGATAAAGCACACAGCCTCTGGTTTCTTTTTGCTCTCAACCAGCTCTTCTAAGACCAGATCTCTGCTTTATTTTCATATCCCAGTGAGGCAGTCTGTCCTACCAGCGGACATATGTTGGAGGCATAGATGCTTTCTGAATTTCTGAGCCTCCTCTCATACCCAGGACATCCTGTCAGGACTGCTGGTCAGGGACAGAAACCCAGATCATCAGCCCTGGACTCCTGGACCTTATACTCTTGGAGGTGCACATGGAAAGCAGTCCTAGTCTGGGGAACTGGGAAATAAGAGAGGGGGAAAATATTGCCTTCTGTAGAAAATCCAGCATCTGCATCTTCCCAACAGGTGCTTTCAAAGAGAGGAGGCCTCTTGTGATTATAATTAATAACAATTAGTGATCTGAAATACTTTTCATTTTTAGAAGGCTTGAGGAACCGTAACTCATTGGTTAATTACCTGGTACTACCACTCCCACCACAAATCACAGAGCACGTTTTCTGCATGAAGACTAGAAACTGCTTTCCTCTAGTGGTGAAGAAGGAGGAGAGGGATATAGAGAAAGGGAAAGACAAGTACAAGGAAGTATCGTTTTATTCAAGAAACAAAATAAATGAACAAAAGAAAAGAGCTTATTTAAGAATTACCAAGCCCAGGGGCGCCTGGGTGGCTCAGTCGTTAAGTGTCTGCCTTCGGCTCAGGTCATGATCCCAGGGTTCTGGGATCGAGCCCCGCATTGGGCTCCCTGCTCGGCGGGAAGCCTGCTTCTCCCTCTCCCACTCCCCCTGCTTGTGTTCCCTCTCTCGCTGTGTCTCTCTCTGTCAAATAAATAAATAAAATCTTTAAAAAAAAAAAAAAAAGAATTACCAAGCCTGCAGGAGCCTTATGGAAGATCCGCCTTTTTGGTGCAATGCTATATTGTATGTTGGCGTAGAATATGCACTCTAAAGTGAAATGAAGTGTTTCATGTGTCAGATGCCCATCCATGGCGTTCAGATTGAAAGCATAAACTCTTTGCCATCCCTAACATCTGTCCAGCATTTGCTCCAAGTAGCTACATGATGAGGAGAGCGTGAGGACACTGTAATATCCATGTGCTACCTGGGCTCTTGGGAGTGCAAGTGGGCGTGTTCCTCTGTAGGGGGGCCGGGCTGGAGGAGAAGGAGGTTGGAGGACCCAGAGTTTCCGTGTGGGGGTCCTCAGGGCTCTCGGCTTTGGACTGGACTAATGGGTCCCACTCTCAGTAGCGGGTGCACTGAAACCTCTGCTCCTTTTCAACTCTGGGACTCCCGCGGTGGTGCCTCTCCTCCTTTCCATCTGGGGTCCTTTTCCCATCACACACTGCTCCCCATCTCTAAGCATATATTTATTTTCTTTGACCTTTTATGAACAGACCCCCATCAGCTCACCTGTAAGAGGACTATTCTTTTTTTCTTAAAAACTTTCTTCTCTCATTCCTGTGTCTAAAAGTCCATGGGGCAATGGCCGATGTCCCCCTAACACACCATTCCTCTCTTTGTGTCTGGACTGCAGTCCCAGACACGTTGCTGCCTTCCTGCTTCTTTTCAGAGCTGGAACCATGGCTGGGGATTTTGTGGGCGGAGGTGGAAGAGGCAGAGCGTCAGCGCGCTTACATCCATCCAAGGAAGCACACGATTTGCAGGTGCTATAAATTTGAGGAAGTCGCCTCCATGGGCAGTGTGTGTGCGTGGAGTGGCGGGGGAAGGGGGAGAAGTAGGGAAGAAGGGGCTGGAGACTTAGAAATTAATGGCATCCACAGCGAGCCGCCACATAGCAATTTGGTAATAAGCTGGGGCCACAGAGAGAAGAAAAATCACCTGTATACAGATCCTGTATTTGGCATAGTTTAAATAATTTTAAATGAAACTGTCAGCCTTAAGCTCTGAAATGTGCCTCCAGCAAAAGATAAACACAGAGAAGGGAAGACAGAGATGATGGGGGGTGGAAGGGGCACTCTGGGACGGGGGAGACATCACAATCTTTAATATTTTTAATCAGCCTGTCTTCCAAAAACAGTAAACATCATTGCAGATATGCTTGCAGACTATAAATTTTCTGATTTTGTGTGTGTGTGTGTGTTATTCAATGCAAGCATGATAGTTCCATTTCAGAGGCTCAGCAAGACTTAAAATCTCTGCTTGGCAGCCGCTTGGCAGTAAAGGCATCAGGTGCTACAATGGGTGGCTCAGCAATCGACCTGAAGCCTGCAAGTGTAAAGCAGGGGCTGTAGCCAGCCCCTTGAGTGCTTAACGCTCAGTCACGGATTGGAGGCAAGGAGGTGCTCCAAGCCAGGTGGAGTAAGAGGGGGCGCACCTGAGAGGCTGGTGGGCATTATCTAAATGCTGTACACCCCCGGGTGTTCCTGTTCTCAGCCTGCTATGGGAATTTCCACCATCAGACTCAGGCCACTGAGACCTCTGCCTTCAAGCTAATATTTTACTGAGAGCCTTACCACAAAGGAAAAGAACTATGTGTCAGGTTAGGGCCCATAACTGTGTTGAAAGAACTGTCCTGTGGGAGGAAATTGGCCCCCTGAGGTAGGAATGGAGACTGAGAAAAATGGAAGAAAGGTCTCAAACAGCATGGAGACAGGGGCTTAGTCATGGTGTTCAATGTCAGATAGATCTTGGCTTAAGTTCGGCTCCAATGGAGGATTAAGCCCAGCCTGGATAGAGGACTATAAGGAAGGTGTGGACTTCAGAGGCCACGGTTCTAAAGCAAAGCAGCTCAGTGCTAGTGGGCGTGTGTGGTCTGCAGGAGACCTTGCCAAGGAAAGGCTCTCTGAGCAAGGCAGTGGGCGCCCCTCAACTTGGCGTACCTCCTTCTCTGCTTTGAAAGCTGGGCTGAGACCTCCCTCCATCCTTGTTCCTCATCTGGCATGCCAAGGTCAGTCACCCTAGCATAGCTCCCAAGATACATAGGCAGCACAGCTCACGGAACGGTGCTGCAGGGTAGAGAGCATGAGAAGTCAGAGGTCAAGTTCAGCTCCAAGGGAAATGAGACTAAGAAGGGAAAGCAGAGCTCAAAAGCAAACCTTAACATCACACATAATAGTAACTTGGAACCAAAAAAAAATCTTTGACTGAGGGAAAATCCTCTCTACTTGCAAGGGCTTGTGGGTGATTACGTTTTGAGCTGGAGTTGGAGTAGATGATCCTGCATATTCCTCTGAGGCCCACAACTGTACGTTTTTTTTATTCTCTCACATGGTCCTCTGTTACAGCTAAATTGGAGTGTTCGCTGGACCTTGGATCCCTATGTTTTCCTATCTCTATGTTTATGGTTAGGCTCTTCTAATATTTGTGAGATCTTCTTCTCAATTCACTCAGTACAACATGCCAGGCACCATGTTAGGTCATGGAGGTCTAACATTGTGTACGACACTTTTTTTAAAAAAGATCTTATTTATTTGACAGAGAGAGAGAAAGAGAGAGAGAGCACACAAGCTGGGGGAATGGGAGAGGGAGAAGCAGACTCCCCACTGAACAGGGAGCCCCATGCGGGGCTCAATCCCAGGACCCCAGGATCATGACCTGAGCCAAAGGCAGATGTTTAACCAACTGAGCTGCCCAGGTGCCCCTGTGTAAGACACGTTAATCAGACTCAAGGAATGCAACATTCATTTTTGGGAATTGGACATGTAGTATAATACAAATCAATATTTATCGAGCATCTACACTGCTCCATGGGCTGTTCTAGGTGCTAGGGATATATAGCAATGAGAACAGCAGAGTCTCTACCCTCCAGGATCCATGTGGAGAAAGAAAGCAAAACGAACAGACAATTGTGATAAAGAAAAATAAAGAAAGCTAAGTTGGATAGAGGGTATGAGGTGTACTTCTTTAGACAGGGTAGCCAGAGGGAGCTTCTTAGATAAGGTGATAATTGAGTACAGACCTAAAAAATGTGAGGGTATGCAGATAGTTTCAGAGAAAACACACTGCATGGAGTAGGGACTCATGTGTGCAAAGGCCCTGAGGTGAGCACAAGCTTGGAGACCAATGGGCTAAAGAGGAATGAGGGAAGTCAGAACAGTAGGAGATCAGGTCAGAGAGAGAGGAGGGTCCGGGTCGCACAGGGCCTTTTAGGTGAAGCATTTGCATTTCACTCAGAATGAGATGGGAAGCCACGGGGTGGGGGGGGAGGTGAACAGAGGAAGCAGAGCCTGAACAGCTGGAAGAGATGAGAAGAGGACAGATGCTGCAATTTCAAAGTCAAACAGAATTTGTTGACTTGGATACGGGGTTTGAAAGAGTAGAGACAAAGATGACTCCAAGTTTTTTTTGTTTTTTTTTTTTTTTATTTATTTATTTGAGAGAGAGAGAATGAGAGAGAGCACATGAGAGGGGGGGAGGGTCAGAGGGAGAAGCAGACTCCCTGCCGAGCAGGGAGCCCGATGCGGGACTCGATCCAGGGACTCCAGGATCATGACCTGAGCCGAAGGCAGTCGCTTAACCAACTGAGCCACCCAGGCGCCCGACTCCAAGTTTTTGACCAGAGATCTGAGAAGAATGGGGATTCCTTTTACCAAATGAAGACAAATAAGGGGGAGGAGGATGTGTGCTAGAAATGGCAAACGAAGACATCAGGGCATGTTAGGTTTAAGACACGTAAAAGATAGCAAAGGGAAGATGTGAGGTCGGTGTTTGCATGTGAATCTAGAGAGGTCTGGACTGGAAGTTTTGGAATCATCTAGATAGGAAATTCATCTATTTGAGACTGGACCACCTAAGGGATGAGTGTGGGTGGGAAAAAGAACAGGTTTGAGTTTTGGGTCCCGGGTCACTCTAATACACAGCGGAGGAGGACAAGCCGTGAAGCAAGGAAGGAGGAGTGGATTCTTAGCAGACAGGTGCCTTAAGCAGCACAGTGACCCCCTGCACTACTCATGCTGACAGGTGGCACGAGCTGACAACTAGGGAGACACCCACGGGTTTGGCTGTGTTGAGGTCACCCAGGACCTGACGAGAGCTTTCCTGATGGAATGGTGGAGATGTGCAGATATGCGTACTTGGAGAAAAGCCCCAGTGTAGACATATGTATAGGGCACAGTGGAGTACAGAGAAGGAAGAGAGCAAAATTCCAGCCATCCTGCCAGGCCCATCACAAAGGCCATCTGCTCCATTAATCGACCCTCGTCTACCTTCCCTCTTGTCCTCGCCCTACCCACTTGGATTGATTCACTTCTCCTTTTAAAACGCTATAGAATTTTTATGCCATTTCACCTGTTACTCTCTGCCACTGTTTATTCCTGTCTACATCATGAGCAACTTAGGGCTGTGCACTGTGCCTTACTCACATTTCTGCTCACCTCCAGCACCTAGCACATTGCTTTCTGGGGAACAGCTACTCCAGAAAATGTTGGCTGAACTGAATGTTGAGAGTTGTCACCAACCTTAAACCATCCCTTCCCAGGGCTGTCTAAACTGGGTTGGCCCATGCTGGGGCAAGGCTTCTCCAACTTTTTATTCCAAATCCCCTGGGGGGCTTATTAGAACCCAGATTGCTGGGCCCCACTGCAGAGTTTCTGCTTCAGTAGGTTTGGAAACACGCAGGAATTTGCATTTCTAACAAGCTCTCCATTGATGCAAAAGCTTCTACTTCAGTCAGTCAAAAACACTCTGAGAACCATTGCCCCAGAGCTGAAATGTGATTTCTTTCAAGCATGTCTGTTACTTGGCTTCCTTGGAGAAGCTGGTCTTATTTTTTGTGTGTGCAGAAAGGCATCTGGTCTGGCCGCATGGGGGAATGAGAATGGTCCCTCTCCATGCTGTTAAATGCCGGCATGACACCAGGCATTAGCTTCCCGCATGGAGAAGGGGCAGATATCTGCATAGCCACCAGACACTGGCCCTTCTGGACCTGCAGAGACTGAAGGCCACAGGCCTCTTGCACTCATCAGCAAGGGTGCCAAATAAACAGGTGCAGCTTCTCCAGCACCTCCTTCTCTACCGTTTTCCCACCCAGGTTCTGAAAGGCTTTTGTGGCTCCCAAAGACCTATTTTAAATTATCTTAGAGATTTGTTCATATGCACATCACTGAAGGCCTAAATCCTATGTCCCTCTACCAGGTTCTTGAGGACAAGAAATGAGCCATATTTATTTGAATATTCAGAATTTTAGGTTTTCCATAGTGCCTTCTCTTAAGAAGAAAGACTATAGAAAAAAAAGTATCAATCAGATGATTCTGAGCAAGCAAGCATCAGTTCACTATGGCCAAGTGCTAGCATCCCAACCTCATTTCCTTCGTATAATGACTTACGTGGGAAATTTGGTAGACATCACTTTTTAAATTTAAGCATAGTATCTCCCAGGGGTCTTCATGATGTTCCCAGATGGTGGGTGGATTCATAGCTGATTGCATGACAGTCTCCATGGTGTTCTGAGTAATAGATTGGGGTCAACCTGGAGGAAGTCCTTAGTCCTCTAACCCATCCTGTTTAACATTTTTATAGCATTAGATGAAGATATGACAGGCACACGGATCACACTTTCACCTGACTCAAAGCTGGGATGGGTAGTATTTTGTCAGCAGGATGGACTTGAGTTTCAAAAGATCTTGACAAGCTCAGGAAGTGGGCCAGCTTTAAAAAAAAAAAAAAAAAGGAACAATTATTTCAAAGCAGTTAAAGGAAACAAGGCTCAGTGCAGAATTCAAAAAAAATATTGAGGAATTTTAGTTGCTAGAAAGCATAACATGTCATTAGTGCAATGTAAGCTCCCCCAAAGTTGATATATGGGACAATATTAATAGACCAACGGTGCCCAGAACAAACTATATTTGCAGCTTCATAAGCAGTTAGGGATTCACAGACAAACAGAATCATGTCCAAGCAGCCTAGATGATGAATAGATTGGATAATGTGTTTTATGCTTCCTATGATGAGTAACAGAAGGGACTGGGGGAGTTTAGCTTTAAGCCTGAAGAGGAAAAGACGGAAGGAAGGCACAGTGATTCAGATATTTTGAAATATGTGAATTCCACTTATTCTGAATGGCTCTAAAGGCCAAATATGAGATCAGTCAATGAAGTAATAGGGCTACAGATCTTGGCTTAATATAAAGGTAACATTTCTAGTATCCAATACTATCTATAGGTGAAATAATCATGAGGATGAAATGAACCAAAGAGGTAACAACTCACACAGCATAAAGCACATCCTGCTTCAGGTACAGTGCTTGATTCAACTAGATGATCAGGAACGTGAGCTTGGTATCACTGGGGAGAGGCAGACATTGGCTGAGCACTGATGTTGCAGAGGAGATCCAAGCATCAGGGAGGAGGCTGAACAAGAAGACCTTGTGTTCTAGAAGCGCCATGACTGTGCTTTTTTAAGCTTGTGCACAGAGAACTGTTGGTATACCATATTTTTATTCTTCCAATAGTTTAGATGGTTTCCTCTGGATGTTTTCACATATGGAAGGAATTGTGAGGATGAGAGTATTAGTTGCAAAATCTACCCTTGCCCACACATCAGAGTGAGAGATTGTCTGTGAGCCAGCATTTATGGGCATGTCTGCAGGGGATCACTGTTTGTTCTATTGCTTATAAACAGTCAATTTATCAGGTGTTTATAGACGTATTGTGCCAGTGTGACTTGCGTTGGCCAGTGGTATACATTCCAGCTCCCTCCTGTGATGAAGTTCAATGTCTACCACTGTTTCAGCAAGTTGGAAGCCATGCAGATACACAGATCTTAGAACAGCATTTCGTGGATCTTTGTATCTCCGGGGCCGGTATAGTGTCTGGCACCTACGTGTATTCAACAATGTTCAGTGGGTTAAAAGAAAATTTAAAGACAACTAATGAAAACTCCCTGTAGAGCTGACTTTCAGAGATGTGAGAGATCAAACCCAGAGAAGTTCAAGTTAAACACGCCCTTACCTTATACCCCAGCAAGCCCGAGAGAAATGAGTACATAGGTTCACACGCATACTTGCGCACAGAAACCTCTAACAGGCTCAAATACGTAGAACTACACATTAAAAACGATGAATTTTGGGTGCCTGTGTGGCTCAGATGGCTAAGTGTCTGCCTTTAGCTCAGGTCATGATCCCAGGGTCCTGGGATAGAGCCCCACGTGGGGCTCCCTGCTCAGCGGGGAACCTGCTTCTCCCTCTGCCTCTCTCTTTCTTTCTCTCTGTCTCTCATGAATAAATAAATAAAATCTTTAAAAAAAATGAATTTTACTGTATGTATATGTAAATTATACCTCACTTTAAGAAAACACATGAACAGGGGCGCGTGGGTGGCTTAGTCATTTAAGCGTCTGCCTTCAGCTCAGGTCATGGTCCCGGGGTCCTGGGATCGAGCCCCTCATCGGGCTCCCTGCTCAGTGGGACCCTGCTTCTCCCACTGCCTCAGCCTGCCGCTCCCCCTGCTTGTGCTTGCTCCCACTCTCTGTCAGATGAAAAAAAAATCTTTATTAAAGAAAAAAGAAAACACATAACAGCAACAAAATAGAGTCTGTTGAGCACCGGACCAGCCTCAGAGGAGGGAGGATAAAAATTGGGTTTTGAAGGTGATGAATTAGGTTTAGCCAAGAAGGATGGAGGATTCCCACCTGAATGTTGTTTCTTTATCCCCAGTAATCTTGTCCATGGTATAACGTTGCTACTGCTGGGGTTAAGGGATGGGTTCTATTTCAGTGATTTCCTTCCCTCCTGCACTGGGGCAAACACCCCTTCCGAGCACCAGACTGCAACCTCCACCGGCCCTGCTGGCAGGACCAGCCACCCCAAGGGCAGGCAGCCTGTGTGCCCGAGGCTCCAGGCCGTCCAGCTGAACTCTGATGACATCAAAGGTTAACCTTGAATTCCGAAGGTCCGCTTAACTACTCATGAGAAAAAGAATGGCTAAGAAGAAGCTTTTATTCTTAAGGTTCAAATACAACTTCTCATCCTCTGATACAGTAGGGGGATTGCCAACCCAGGACTTTAGAGAACCGGGTTCTGGGCCCAGGTTTGCCTTGACGACTGTAACTTCACTTCTCTGGGCTTCAGTTTCCCCTTCTGGAAAAATATTATACAAAGATTCCAAGGTGTCTGGGGTCCTTTCCTGGTGCCAACATTCTCTCACGTTGTCCTCCCCCATCTCTCAGTGAAAAGCAGCCGTGGAGGTTGTTAGTCTGAGCACAAGCCCTGCTCTTGACACACAGTTCCTCGGTGTCCCCCTAACTGATGCCACCAGGCGTGCATGCCAGGATCCCTGGAGCAGGAGGTCGTCAACCACAGCAGAGCGGCACTACCCCTCAGTCTGTGACCTTGGGCAGAAGGCTTGACCTCAATTTTCACAGCTGAAAGATGCAGATAATAATCCGTACTCTGCTGAGTGGTTTCTAAGGACTAAAATGTATTAGCTAGGCATATAAGTATTTAGTAAATAACAGCTGCTAATATATGTCATTATTATTCATATACTCTTATTATTACTGTCATTAACATCAAAGGTATAAGTCAGTGTCTGAAAAACAGTCCAACACGCCAATGGGCAGGATATCTCTCATCCACCTTCAGAGCTGACCCTGACAAATATTCTCCTTTCGGACCCTTTCTTCCTTGCTAAAACTTTGTCTATGAAATCGGTGCCGGGGGGGTGCGTCAGCCTGATTCGGAGCCTCGGTGCAAAACCGAGGCGGAATCTGAATCCGGGAGGTGTCGAGGCTGGAGCCTGGAGGCAGTGGCTGTGGCAGCTTCTGGCTTCCAGAGATTGATTTATCCCCAGGTTTCTGATGAATGTGTGAGAAACGCTGCGGCGATAAAGCAGCACGGAGCCATAATTAAAGTAACCGCTCTTGTTTTTAAGACGCTGTTTACGCGGTGCTCGGCTTTCGAAGCAATTTCCCCTGTCTCCCACTTCAGGCCAGCGTTTCCTCCCTCCCGAGCCTGTTGATGAGCACCCTGCTGAGCCCAAGCGCCCTGCTGAGCCCGAGCGCCGGAGGCAGGAGCAGGGGACCCGGCGGGGACGGGCTGAGGGAGGGCCGCAGCTCCCGCGTGGCTGGTCCTTGCTCCTTGATTCAAGTGTCGGGAAAAAGCAGTCCTTGGAGACCCAACAGCATGTGGAAACCTCCTGAGAACTAGAAGTGACAAACACAGCGCAGAGCCCGGAAACGAAGACACCACAGAACGATTTGTCAAGAGGGACGCCATCTCTAGTCAATGTCTGCAGAAACCAGCGGGAAGCGGAGGGGAGCCGCCTCACATGCTCATCACTAAACCCACTCCTGCTGGCCGCCGTCTCCCACCTGAAGGGTGTAATTCACGGGCTATATGTTAGCCGAGCCCCTACTACAGACTGTTCCTTCCTAACGCGAGTCTTACTCGTTTTTCTTCTCTCTTGCTGCCTGCTTCCTCCTCTTTTTTTCTCTCTCCTCCTCACTGCCTCCTCCCCTACTCCCGACTTGGCGAAGGTCCTACAGACTCAGACACTGTGACACCCCAAACAGGCACACAAATCAGGGATGTCTTTTGACGGAATCCTGGGAACCAGCTGTGCCCTCTGAGGGGCCAAGATGTCCTTCTGCCAGCTAAGAACGGCATTCTGTTGGAGACTCTTGCAGAATTTCACTTATCAATGTCCAGCCGGGACTATGAGAAGGGTCAAGGGTAGCAACAAGTCATGCTTAAAAAGTTGGCCAAATATTTTGCCTGCTTTTCCTAAAAATCTCCAGCCTTGGAACATGTCAGACCAGATCAATACCCTTCTTGGACAAGGCCTCCAATTGTCACTTTTACCCAGAGTTTCTACAACCTTGATTCAGGGACAAGTAGCATTGAAATCTAGGGGGAAATGACACAGATATGCAAGCATACACTGCTCCCGGTCTGGCCATTTCCCAATATCCCCCAATGGCAGATAAATCCCAAGAATGGATGACCCCAGAATGACTTATATTTGGCTTTGGTGTATGGTAGGCAGTTAATGCACGGTACCAGCACATTCCTAATTGGCCTTCGCTTGGCTGATAAATGACTTTGTATTCCTTGAACAGATCCCAGCTGGATGTGAGGCCAAGCTATTCAGGGGTGACCTGCAAACAGATGACCCCACAAATGGGTGGCCCGTTGGATCCTCACCTCTCTGGGATTCCTGTTCTCATACACAGTACCTACTACAACTGCAGCCCATTTCTTCTTTGCATTCCAGACTAACTCTGAGTCAGACTAAAATCTGTGTAAGGGGTCCCTGGGTGGCTCAGATGGTTAAACGCCTGCCTTCGGCTCAAGTCACAATCCCGGGGTCCTGGGATCGAGCCCCACATCGGGCTCCTGACTCAGCGGGGAGCCTGCTTCTCCCTCTCCCTCTGCCTTTCCCCCTTCTCATGCTTGCTCTCTCTCTCTCTTTCTGTATCTCTGTGTCTCAAATGAATAAATAAAATCTTTAAAAAATAAAAATAAAATAAAACCTGCATAAAATCCAGCAGACCATGTCCTAGGAATAATAGACTCACAGGAGCAGGAAACTGACAGAGGCAACTGCCCACCAGGAGGGAGTCATGCCTATGATTTCTTCTGTGTTGCTAGCTTACTACCTCTTGTTCTATACACAATCAAAGTCCTTGTCATGAGTGGGTCCTATTGTGGGCCTAAGCCCTTGGGACTTGTGTACTAACCTGAGGTTTCTTGGGTGCTGTGATTTCACAGAGCAGAGCACAAACTCTGATTGAAAGTCAATAAAGTATTGAATTCCACAGTGAACACTGTCTCTTCCTTTCTCAGAATCCCAAACGGGGCTATCATTAGTACAGACAGATAGGACTAGATAGTCCCATCTAAATGCCCCAGAGCAAATCACAGAGTGTATTTCTGCAGGTCTATGTGTAAGGAATTGTACCCAGGCTGGTGGAAAAGGTCTGTGGTTGTGCTCTGGTTATTCTTGGAGCCACAGAGCCCTTCTCTGTTCTCCAAAGCCACAATGGGATGCCTTAAAGGTTGCTAATAACCAACAGATGGCTGATGACCACCAGGGGGAATGACCCTTGGAGTTACCCTGTGAGTAGGAGCTCTGACCCAGCAGGGGTTTCAAGCAGAGCAGGATGCATGTCTATTAGGATCCTATAAGCTTTCTCCCAAACCCATTACCTTCAGCACATTTAGCAGAGAGATGAGCAGCAGGGGAGCAGGTAGGGATCCATTTCCCCCCAAATATGACTGATATTCCAGATGCCTGCTGTTTCCCAGCACTGATAACCAAGGATTATGCCCACGAAAGGAGAGAGGAAGAGAGCAGAAAAAGAGAGCAAGAAGATGGAGAGGGCAATATAAATAAGGGACATGGGGATATTCTCCAAACTGATAACACAGCCATAAGTCATTGAGTACTTGATAAGGGCCAGACCATGTGCAAACTGGATCTCATTTAATTCATACAGTGACCTTATTACAATAGGTGCTGTTATTATCTCCAATGAATAGCTGAGGAAACTTAACTCCAAAAGTTTAAGTAACCTGTCCCAGGACATAAGAAAATAGACATTGCAGCTGACATAAGGCTTAAGCATTTGTGAGGGTTTGAGAAGAATGACAATGGAGTTCTAATCTCAGCTCTTGGGGAACTCACCCTGCCCTGGGGTCGTGCACACTGGGTGCCAGCCCTTCCTCAATCTCTGTGAGACAACCAATCTCTGTCTCTCTGTCTCTGTCTCTCTCCCATCCCCTCCTCTCTCTCTTGAGGATGTTGTATAGCACAATTAGTTAATGCTCATAATGTGCTTTCCACAGGGAAAGTGCCACTCAAATTCACAGCATTGCTAACCTCTCAGTGATGATCTCTACAAATTCCTTCGTTTCTACTGAAATTAGGTGGTTGAGTATATCCTGGCTCCAGATCACTGCAGTTACTGATAGAGCAATAGAATCAAATGTAAAACTAATATACTTAGAAAGAAGACAGCTTTTTTGGAAAGCAAAATAACAAAGTGATGATTTCTTCTCTCCTTTGAAATTATTTTCTTCGTGTCGGGGATTTGCAGGCTCTTCCTCTTTCAATGCCATGCTCTCATAGCCTCTCATACGGGAGAAATGAAATCGTTGGCTTGCTCTCCAGCTCACACATGTGTGCCCACGTGCATGCGAGCACTCATTCGGGAGTGCGCACACGCGAGCATCCCATGCATGGCCGTCAATACAGTGTTTATTTAGGTTTCTGGCCTCCAGGGACTTTAAAGAATTGCTTTAGCAGATTGTGAACGATGAATGAAGTTTTAAAAATATTTTTCTTTTTGGTCAAGATAGGGCAGAGAGAAGGTAAAGGAGGGCACAGGAGAAAGTAAGCAGAACTAAAGGCGAAGGGCAGGAAAGGGATAGAGGGGTGAAGAGGGAAAAGAAGGAGAGAGGTCCCCAGGGAAAATGAGCCATAACTCAGAGAAGCCGTGATCTTGACAAGCATGCTCTTGGCAGTCCCCATTTCGCAAGATATATATACATTTTTCTCATTCCCATTACAAGTCAGTAGCACAGGGGAGCCCGGCTTCCACCGGGAGTGCTCTGGACTTCATCAGCTCTGCCACATGGCCTCTGGGTATCGGCTTTACACAACTAAGGAATTCAACTACACTTCAGAACTCTACTGAAGTTCTAAACTGGCTCCGAAGAAAGTTTCCCCATATATTTTGGTACTATTCCCTCAGGGTGGAGGCATGCCCTGGTATGGGTCTGCTTATTCTCACAGACCTGAGTCCCCAAAGTGTTGCACTGAATCAGTGTTATTCAACCTGCACCTTGCAACCCAGGAGAGGTCATTAAATAACCAGTGGCTTACACCTGTAATTTAAAAAAAAAAAAAAATTTTTTTCCTAAAATCTTTGAAATCCGTGGGACCAAATAAGCCAGCAGGCCTCTAGAGTCTATGAGCCTCTGAGTCTAAACAATATGGGCAAGGAAGTCTTCTGATGGCAAGATCTCCCCCTCTGTGTTTTCTGGAATTAGATATTTGAGAAGATTCTAGCCTATGGTCCACATCCAAAACTTTACAGACCCCTCTTCGGTCAGCCCTTCGGACAGTTTGTGATGAGCACAGCTGGGGAAAGGAAGGAGATAGGGTAAGTTGAAGCTGATCACACAGGAAGGGCACTTAACACAAGGGCTTCCAAGAGGCAGACACAGCTCACTTGCCGGCTGGCGTACCTCCTGCCCGCCCTGCACCTCGCCCGCCTCCCCTTCTTGCCCGTCTGCTCAGTCACATCTGATTGACTGGCTGACTCAGGCAACCTAATGAGAGGTAACACCCCATATGACGAAGCCAGCGCTGTGTAATGGGTTGATTGGCATCCCAGGGATCTGACTCTGTGCATAGCCCCGCTTGCCGATGATGTTAATGGTTGAGGAATTAAAACGTCGCTCGGTGCCTGATGAATGCTGCATGTGCCTCATACTCGCACATACCAGCTGCATCTCTGGGAACAGGACGCAGCAACAATTTCTAAATTATTTATCAGTTCCCTTACTTCCACCCCAAAAGAGAGTTGGCTTATGCATTCATTTATTTCATGGACCGATATACAGAGTAATTGCTTTGGGTTTTTGTGATTTTTTTTTTTTTCCTATGGATTTTCTTTTCCTGATTCGACAGCAGGGAGAAAAAAGAGAAAATATCATGTCAATGTCATTTGAATCATAATAGCTACAAATTCACTCCCCTGAATAAATAGAGAAGCTTATTTATCAAATACAGACAAGATGTCTGTCGAGTTAACAGAGGGAGAGCGATTTGAGTAGGCAGAAGCAATTGCAAAAGTTTGCCTATCTCCAGAGCTCCCTCGGGAGGAGCAAGCAAGTAGCTCCTTCCCTGGCCTGGAACCTTGTGTTTTGGCAGCTGATTGGCCAGCCAAACTTGCTGTCAGAACCTGTCGCAGGATGAACTGGGAGGCTGAGAGGGGCAGGTAGCTCAGAGCATCTGTGCCAGCCCTGAGGAATGAGGCAGCTACTTGTCCATGTAAGGCAGAGGGAACGGATGAAATACTACGGTGAGAGGCAAGATACAAAGCATTAGCTTTTCTGTGTCTCTAGCCTTTTCATTCTGTTTTATTTGTTTCATCTCTGTTCTGGAAAGGCTGGATGCTGCTCTCTGTTGCAAACACAAGCTTCTGGCACGTCCTTTCCCGGTCTCCCACCTCCTGCAGCCAGTCCCTCTGGGTCCCACCACAGTGCTGCCTTGTCTCTACTCTATGAACCTTCCTGAAAAAGCAGCGCGTCATAACAGTAATGGCCACTTCCTGTTGCATAGCTACATCCAGGGGCTTCTCTAAGTGCTCTACATATATGATCTCGTTTAATTCCTACAACAACCTGTGAAGAAGACACTATGTTATGACAATTTTGTATAGATGAGAAAACCAAATCCCAGGTAAGCTAGTGACTTGCCCAAGGTCATCCCCACTACCATGTGTCCAACCTAGATCTGAACCTTACCTTTTATTACTGTACAGGTAGACAGGCAGACATCTGGGCTGTGAATCAGGGGACCCAGTTTTGATCCCTAACTGCTGAGTTATCTTGGGCCAGTTGCCCATCCCTCCTTGGAACTCAGTTTCTGCACAGCCATTCACTATAATAATGGGGAGAGTGAGCTTGGGTTTTAGATCCTAGTATTGCCACAATGTAACTGGGAGAGGGGTGACTGGACTTTAGCTTCCCTCTATAACAGGGAGGTGATCCTCATGCTGTCTCCCTCGTGAGAATGGTTTTGATGATGAGATGAGTTACTGCATGTGGAGTAAGAATGAGAACCGAGCTCCGTGCATAGTAAACACTTACTGCATGTTCGCTATCATTACTTAGCTTCTGTCTGTGTGTCCATATTTATAACATGAGATGCAGTTGCCTTTAAGGTCTACTTTGGTTTGGAAATTCTACGAATCAGGTCTGTGTTTACACTTCCTTGAAGCTCTGTAGCTATTTCTGGTGCTATGCCCATGAGAACAAAATTGGAGGGTGAAAACTGGGAAGTAGGAGCAGTATGAACAGCTTGCACATGAATATCTCTTCCACATGGGCAACGCCTGCTCACGTCTACATCTCCTTTCATACGAACGTATGAACTGCACATAGGCCCCCATGGGCAGGGTGGGGATTACTTTCCCTCTTTTAAAGACCTGTTCAGCAATTAGCCCAAGGTCAGAAAGCGAGTGGAAAAGCAGGAAGCCAGCCCACATATCCAGCTTCCAAGGATTCTCAGTTGTCCTCAAGGCAAAGGGATTTGAGATTCTGAGTTAAAGCCCAAGCAAGGAGGCGCCTCAGAAAATGAGCTTTTGTCTGACTGTATTAGGCATTTTCTCCTCCAAAATAAAAGACTGGGCAAAGCATCCTGGCTGTATTTCACCAGCACATCTTTCTCTAAACATAAAAATTTACCACTTTTCCTTTTTTTGACCAGAGAGCAATTAATCTTGTCTCCTCTGGACACTCACGATGGCACACATTACCACTATCTTGAAAATACACCATCCCTGGGAGAGGAGAAAAGTGAAATCACCCAAAGCAACAAGAAGGATTGGAAAGTTCAAAGCCTGGTCAGTGGGAACCAGTGCAAAATGCCCTGAAAGGCTCCTCCAGTCCTTCTGGGCTGTCATCTGGGGAGGCAGATCTGCTCCCCCTGGCTTGCAGGCAGGCGTTCTCGGGTCACAACACCAAAGGAAACCGGTCAGTCATTTGCATGCAGCAAAGTTAGACAAGGTCTCGAGGGAGACAGAAAGGCCAGAGACCTGTGAACTTAAAAGAGAAAGCAGCCAGTGTTCTTGGAGCTTTTGTTGAGTGAGAAGCAGAAAAGCAATGCCTGTTAACGCTTACATTTCCAAACTCTCACAGCCTGCCTTATCTAGACATCTAACCTGTTTCTGAGCTATACTGGGCTCCCTACATCAAACTTTCATCTCCCTTGGGAGAGCACAGCTCAGGGTGAACAGGAAGCCTGCCATCTACCCTGACATCCTCTGCAGCCTAGCATCATGCTGGGAACATAGAACATAGGAGGTGCTCGGTGAATTCCTGAAAAATCAAATTAGATTGACCAAGTTGAATCCAACAGAAACTTTACTTATACAAGAGTGTTGTCAGTTCTAAAACAATGATGGGAGGAGGGCAGTTGGCTCAGGTAATCCAACAGGAGTGGCATTATACAAGACAATCCTGTATTTTGAGGCTCCTCAAAATACAATGCATATTTTTATGTGCCTATTTGCCTTCCCAAAGAAGTTTTTCCTTGGTTAATTCATGCACTTATTCAACCAATATTCCTGGAGTACATACATTATGCAGACACCATACTAGGAAATGCCAGGATATTAAGACAGCCACAGTCTTTGTCCGTGCAGAATTGATCATAGATGGGGGAAAGATCCACATTACACCATAATTACATGAATTGTCTAACTGCAATAGTTACTTATGCTAGTGAGAATTAGGCAGGATATACGAGGAAGCCCTACCGAAATTTGCCCATGGGAGCAGGGTGGAGGTGAGGGAAGAAGGCTTGGATGACATGATGACATGATATCAAGACTTAGGGAATGAATACGAGAATTCCAGAAAAGTCTGGGGAAGGGCAGGTTGAGGTGCCAATGTTGAATTGAATTTGCCTTTCTTAAGGATTCCCTAACTGATGTGGCTTAGCCAAGACAAAAGCACACCAGTAAATCCATTCCACCCTCAAAGGCAAATGCTTGAAGCGCCTTCAGATTAGCCTTCCTTTGTTCATGTGTTGAAGGGTAGAGGTGTTACTCTTGGGAGTTCTTTCTGCTAAACTGAGCTAATGAGGATTTACACAGATTACCTGGTGCCTGTCTTTCCATCCTATATGCTCAGTGGCATCAGCGTGGGAATGAACTTTTCTCATCAATGACTAGAAAGCGGGAGAATCAAAATTTGCCAAGCCAGAGATTTTATTGGGAACATGGATTTGCTGCCCAGTGTTGGAGTGGCTGGGAATTCCAGCCAGTTTCCTGAAACTAAGATATTGCAATTAACAGGTGGCTCTTTACCCCAGAATATCTCTCTTCCTTGCTTCCCAGTCAGAAGACTGTGCATTATAAATAACAATAAACTGGCCCAGTCAGAGGCTGTAATTGAGTCTCTTTTTTCTGCTGACATCAGCGGGATTCCCTTGAGTGAGTTACTGTGTGGGTATTTAATTGGGTAACACATAGGGGAAGTCAGACCCTCTTTGTTTAATTGCACTGGGTATCCCCCCACTGGCGTCACTGCCCAGCCCTGGAAGGGCTCTTGAACATCACTCATGTCCCTGGAAACTATTGCAGAAGGGTTAGGGAAGACCGGGGAGCAAAGGGAATCAGTGTAGAGTTTGAAAAATGAAGGGAACACAGGATAGAAAAAAGCACCGATCCCATGAACAAAAACAGCCACCCTGATTCACAGATTTAACTTGTTTGGAACCTAACATTGATTGATTGTGTGTGTGCACGCGCATGGTAGCTCCATACCAAAAGACAGATTCTCCATGCTTTGCCAACTGCTCCAAGAAAGTTTCTTAATGGAGACCATGAGCAGAATATATGGATCCTGGATAAGGAGGGAGGGGTTGTGAATCAGTGGGTGAGCATGTGTATCAGACACTCGATTTTTTCACCATCTCCTACTAGGGGCTCAATTTCTCCCTGCAGCACCTGGGGATGCCACCAATAAAGATATCCTTTATTCTCTCAGCAAAGAGGCTGGGATGGGCAGGGTTTAAATCATATCAGAAGAATTAGAGATTAGACATTACTTAGAATTTCCCAGCTGTAAGGTTTTTGAGAAACTTGGAAGCAAAACTGAGTTAGGGCAGGGCAAATGGAAGCTAACATTATTGAGTGGCTGCACTCGTAGATCATGGCAGTGTGATCGACTGTGTTCAGCTCTCTCTCCCGTCCACTCCGTGCTTATGCCAAACAGAACCACTTTCGATGCCGAACCACCATGTGTACCTGCAACTGGCTTCTTCCCTCTCTTTTCAGAGAATGAGGTGGCCCTCTTTCTGCTGAGGGCTGATCTGTCACTTCTCCTACCCATTCCGCCCACTCCTGTTCCCTCTGGAACTCTGGCTCCATTTATTTCTTCCCTCTCTCTCCAGCATTTTTAACCTCTCCTCCCTTTGACCACCTTTCCTCAACCTATTTTTCCAACCTATCAAGTTTTCCTTAAAAATTAAGAAGAACAATAAACCTTAAACATATGTCCTCTTATAATTGCATCCTTCGTTACCAACCAGATTGCTTGAAATGGCCGTCATCCACACCCCCGCTGTCTTCACCTTATTACCTCTTACTCACTCCTCAATCAGCTGTAATCTGGCCTCTAGCCCCTCTATTTCACTGCAATTGCTTTTATTAAAGTCAGAAATAATGACCTCCTATATGACAAAAACTACAAAGCACTTTCAGAATTTCTCTGATCTTTCTCTGAACATATTCACGGGTCACATCTTTGTAACAGTTGACACAACTAACTGTGTCCCCCATCGCAAAACTCTTCTTCTTCGGCTTCCACGATACCTGCCTTTCTTTTCCAACTGTCATCTTAAATGGTTGTTTCCTTTGGGTTCTACCTTTAGCTCACTCCTTACTCTACCTGTTATCCTTGCCAATTTCATTTATACTCACGTTCTAAAATTCCACTTATATGCTAATAATTCCCAAGTCTATCTCTGGTCCATGAGTTCTTTTTTTTTTTTAAAGATTTTATTTATTTATTCGACAGAGGGAGAGACAGCGAGAGAGGGAACACAAGCAGGGGGAGTGGGAGAGGGAGAAGCAGGCTTCCCGCGGAGCAGGGAGCCCGATGCGGGGCTCGATCCCAGGACCCTGGGATCATGACCTGAGCCGAAGGCAGACGCTTAACGACTGAGCCACCCAGGCGCCCCAGGTCCATGAGTTCTGTACCTATATATCCAACTGTGTGCTGGACAGAGTCACCTGGATGCCTCACAGGCTCCATATGCTTCACACTCCAACATTGAATTCATCATCTTTATCTCTTACTCTGTTTTCTTCTGAATTCTCTTTTTTGATTTGTTAGCGTCTCCATCTGCTCAGTTGCCCAGCCAGGAACCTAGACTTTTCAATATTCATCTTTCTCCAGAGTTCCCTTTACAACCAGTCACCAGGGCTGAAATTTTCATTTCAAAGATATCCCCTTTTTGTCACCCCTGCTGTCAGCATCTTGGGTTAGCGTCTTTCTGTATCATTCATTAGACTATTACGATAGCTTCCTATTTGTTATTCTTACCTCTACTCTGCCCATCCCCTACCTCCAAAAATATCCTCCAGACCACTCCCAGAGAATGTTTCCAAAATGTTGAGCTGACTCTATGAATATCCTTCTTCGATCTGACAAAGGCTAAGCTTTCTTATGCTATACAAAAAGGTTTAATTTATGTGGCATCAGCCCATTTCTCTACCTCAAGTCCTACCCTTGCTCTTTATGTCCTATCATTATGATGCTACTTGCAATCACTGCTAGCCTATCCGGGTCCAGTGTCGTCTAGTCCTCTGCTCAGAGTGCTACTTCAGCCTAAAACATCCTGCACTCCTCTCTCCTCCACCACGTCTTTGGCTCCATTAGATCTTTCATCTGTTCTCTCAGTTGGCTGAGCACAGTCCTTCACAGACATGAAGGAATAAATGTGGCCAGCCCAGCCCACATTTATAGGTAGACAGAGTAGGTGTCCACCCACATCGTTTGAAGGGTAGGGCTTTAAAAAGCTCATAACTAGTTACCTTTCATTGTTTAAAATTATTTCATTTCTGTTATTTCATTATTAGTTAATTCCTTCTTACTTTTGGAGATTCCTCTATACATTTCTGTGGGAGGAGGTTAATCCCTTAAATTTTACCAGTTTCCATATATTATGAAAAGGGGTCATGGCAGTTAGCTGAGAGTGAGGCTCTTGGAAAAATGGGACAAAGGATAAAGAATTTCAATGGGAGGAGGAATGTTTGTATAGAGAGAGCTGAGAATGTCAAATAAAGCAGTCATAGCACAGAACTAATATGGTTGAATCATGTGGAGGATGCCATAAGTTAGGATTCAAGTTAATACCCAGGTCACTGAAAAAGAGAAAAGATAAAAGGATTTTCTGAATAATACAGAATCATCACCTATATAGTTCTATGTTCATTTCCTTAAAAAAATCTGCCAAAAATAGATTATTTGTTTAATGGGATCTTGTGGGATAAGCCAAAGTCTATCTGAGTTTTAGAAATAAAAGATAAAGATAATGAAGTCAGTACCCTACAGGTTGTTGGAGATAGAGTGAGGAAGAAATTATGTTACTCTCAAAAGGCTGGGAAGAAAAGGAAGAGAGGCAGGAAAAGAAAGACACATTCAACAAACTTGTATTGAGCATCTACTACCCAGAGAGAGGTATGTCACTGAGATCATATTGGTGATCAATATGGACATAATTCTGTGAGTATCTACTCACTACTGTGAGTATCTACTTGCCACATGTTAAGTACTCAGTATAAATACTTGTGGGAGGAAGGAAGGAAGGAAAGAAGGAAGGAAGGAAGGGCCTTTTTATTAGTTGGTCTAAGATAGCTTAAATTAACTGCATCTACATTAACAATTTACTGTTTAACTTTCCAGGCTATGGCATGTTCTTGCCCATGGCATGTTCTTCTAGGAAATTCACACAAAATCTATTACCCATGAAGGTTAGGGATCACTTTATCAGGCTAACATGTGGGCTATACATCAACTCACCATGTTAAATTTGATGAGTTATTAAAATAGACAGCAAGTGGGGCCCCTGGATGGCTCAGTCAGTTAAGAGGCTGCCTTTGGCTCAGTTCATGATCCTGGAGTCCCTGGGATTGAGTCCCGTGTTGGGCTCCTGCTCAGCAGGGAGTCTGCTTCTCCCTCTGATCTTCCCCCCTCTCATGTGCTCTCTCTCTCTCTCCCTCATTCTCTCTCTCTCAAATAAATAAATAAAATATTAAAAAAATAAAATAAAATAGACAACAAGTGAGTCGTAGAGTTGAGGTTCTAAAACCAAATACCAGTAGGATCCCAGATAACTATGTACCTGGGCCCTATAGGCATGCTGGGAATGGATGCTTCCCTGCTTGTCCACTTGATGGGACCCCATCTGGCACACAACCAGAAGGGGGAAGAAAGGTGGCACTGTGTTCTGTCCAGTCCTTGCTTTCTAAGCAGTCTTATTTGCGGCCCCGGAACAATGCGGGGAGGACAAGCTTATAACTTTTGATCAAGGGGTTTCTGTGTGTTCTGGGCCAGTTTTATAAGATAGCTACCCCAATAAAGGATTTATCAAGACAATAAAAAAGAGAGGCAAGAGCCTAAAGGCCCTCGAGTGAAAACAGCTCTTTTATACTATAAGAGTCTAAGAGAGAACACTTTGAACAAGTGCCACACTTTGCCCATGCCCACCCCTCCCCATCCTTTCTCCTACTCAGCCCAACACATAGGCAAAAGAGCTCTCTAATCATCATCTCAGGGCCCACATACTATAAGCACTTGACTTCTCTTTTTGTCTTATGGCACCCACCTTCAATCCACTTACCCCAGATGGATTTTCCTTTCATTGGAAATAGCTTTCCTGTTTGGTTATTCTTGGGGATTTCAAAGATGGTGAGTTCTACTAATGAAATGATTTTTAACTAAAATGGGCATCTCAAACCTTTGAAAGTCATAAAGTGGCTTCTCTACATAACCCACTACTTGCATTTTAGTTCAGTTCATCTTTTCACTGAGTATCTACTCTTCTCCATGCATATGTTGGGTGGGAGGGATAAAAAGCGGATGCCAGATAGCTACAGGCCTTGTGGAGTTCACTGGAACACTCATTGGTAAGGCCAGCACTGATTACTAGTGCCCTGCACACTACCTTGCAAAACCAAGAGCTTAATAAAGGCTTATTTATAAGCATTCTGAGCATGATGATTCAATTACTCAGTTATTCATAATTCATTTATATAACCATCAAACTTGTTTTGAGCACCTGCTATATGCCTTTGATATAGAGATAAATTGGAGACAGTATCTCTGCCCTTGAGAAGCATTTTGGAGCCTGGTGCAGGAGACAGATGTACCAACAGACAATTACACTGCAATGGAAAGTGTGTTCTAACAGAAGTCTACACAAGGGGCAAGTTTTCCAGACAGAAGGAAGAGAGAACAGCCTGTATAAAGTGTGAGATGGGTGGAGAGAGTATGAGTGGTTCGGGGAAATGTTAGATCCTAAAATGAGAGCTGATGGATTCTTTGAGGAGCCTGGAACAGGAAATGGTAAAAACTGAAGGTGCAGAGGCCAACTCAGGGTTTTCTAAGGTGAAACTAAGAGAAATGAGTCTGTGGCTGCTACAGGCTTGAATTCCTTACTAAGCTCTAGGGAACCCTGAATGGTCCTTCAACTGTGGGAAAAGCAGACTCAGCCGTCTGGACAGGGGTAGTTCTGGAAATTAGTGGACCAAATAGAGGACTATTATACTTATGCAAGAAAGAGAGGTGATGGGGGAAAGGAACTGGGCCTATGGCAGTAGGTATGGAGGACAGGGAGTGATTCTAAAGGGAACTGGGAGGCAAAGGTGAAGGTCAGGATAAGTAGTTGTGTGTGGGAACAGGGCAGGGCCCAGAGGAGGGTGAAGCAAGTGAGGCAGTCACCTCAGGACAGAATTTAAGGGAGCAGCAAAACTCAGCAATAAAGACGAGTAATATTTCAATACAACATTTTAAAACATCAAAATCAATGCTAAATAACTACCCCATGATTAACAAAATATCAAATTTTTAAATAAAGACACATCAGTATTACTGATTTTTCCCTTTGTCTCTGGCTCCAGTGAGGCTCAACATGGTCATGCACTGATCCTGGCTTTATTTTAAAAATTGATAGCTCGGAGTGCCTGGGTGGCTCAGTCGTTAAGCATCTGCCTTCAGCTCAGGTCATGATCCCAGGGTCCTGGGATCAAACCCCACATCGGGCTCCCGGCTCAGCGAGAAGCCTGGTTCTCCTTCTCCCACTCCCCCTGCTTGTGTTCCCTCTCTTGCTGTCTCTCTCTGTCAAATAAATAAATAAAATCTTAAAAAAAAATTGATAGCTTGTTCATTATGTTTTTGACATGATTTTGAGTTTTTAGAAATACTGCATTAAATTATTGTTGATCTTGATTACTATTTTCCAGGGACACTCTCTTAAATTTTGCACTGGGACAAGTGTTTCATTCACCTCCTTAGTTTTGGCCCTGGAACGGGGCAGAGAACAAGAGTGAGGGGGGTTGTCAGGAACGATCCTTAAGGGTATTGTCAGACAGGATGCATCAGTGTGCCACGATGGTGCCTTACTCTGTTGAAGGACGATTCGGTCTGTTTCTAAAAGTGACTTGTTTCCCTGTAACCTTTCCTCTACCCATGGAAATTTGCCATTTTATGCTAGCTTCCACCAAATGCAGACATCATGCAGACCCCGCCTCCGGCCCTCCCTCTGAGCAAACTGGGTTTGGGTCTCCCCTGATGAAACTCACATAAAGCTTGTGTACAACTTGTCTAAATGCCACAAATGGTTTGGAATAAGCATGGAAATTGGTTTCTAAGCTCCAGCAGTTTCTAAAATAGGAGTGGTTTAAAATAAAGCAGTACTAAAAAAGGGATTCCTATAGAGCAGATTGGAGGAAATAGCAGTGAGCCTCCAAAATGGAAAACCTGGGGAAGGAGTCATAAAGGGCACCCAGCCATCCCTGGGAAAGGACGGTGCAGGAGGGAAATGGGGTCTGCCAGGGAGAGCAGTCAGTTCTCTCTCCATGTCTTCGGTGCAGTGAAATTCATTTCTCTCCATTCTCCGAAGCTTCTTTTCACTCATATCCTGGCTCAATGCAGATATAATACACTCTGTCAGTGCAAAATTTGGGCTGAAAAATATTGTGGCCTTTGGAAATCTAAGAAAGTAAGGGGGGGGTCCCAAATTAATTGCAATGTGCAGATAGAGTACATTGGAGATGGTGAGGTGTAAGAGGGGAGGGTACTAGCTGTATTACAGGGCTGTATATAAGGCAATGCTGGGTGGAGAACATGATACAGTGGGTAGGGCTGGGCTTTGATATAGAAAATTTGATAATGAAGAAGACTGGATGAAAATTTAAGTGGAGCTTTCCTGATTGCTTCAATCTTCATCAAGAAGTTAAAGAAAAGATTGTCTTGTGAGAGCATGGGGTTGGGGTGAATATTTAGCAGGCTAGTGAAGTTTGAGAGAAGTGGAAAGAGAATTGGCCAAAGATAATGAGTGGATTTGGAAGCTTCCTTGCAGAACTTCTGCACTTGGGGACCACAAATGCATGTGACTCCAGTCTACATGACTGCATGGTTTTTATGTCCAGTTGTGCTCAGGTTTCTGGGCAAGGGCTTGGGAAGGTGGGCTCCAGAAATGATCCCAAGTTGGGAATATGTAGGGCATGTGACAGGTGAAGGAGCTGGGTGGTAGAAGAGGGAGAACTGTAGAAGGAGCTAGCACTGGGGGCAGTGACTTATGAGACCAGTGATGAGTTGACATCACTATCACACAACACCAGTGATGAAGAGATGCGAACGATGTTGGAGTCCCAAGCTCCCAAGTGTTATGTCATTTTTCCATAGTGCAAGAAATGGCCAAGGGATCTGTGTGATCACAGGGTCCTGTCTCTGTAGGCTTAGCCATAGGTCAGCTTAGACTGCCACACAGTCTTCACTTTTTAGTGACTGGGGCTGCTTTTGTTAGCTTGGCATCCCTACAATCATCATGAACTCTGCATCGTTAACAGTACTATCTCCTCTTTTGAAATGCAGCCAAACAATCTCCTCTTAGGTAGGAGCTGTCTTTTTTTTTTTTTTTTTTTTTTGGTAGGAGCTGTCTTATCTGCTTCTCTAGAACACCATTTAGGAACAGGTAAAGTCTTCTTTACCAAGAGAAGACATATTTCTTTTAGTAGCATGGTGAGTTCCCCCTCCTCGCAATGAAATTGCTCAAATACAGGAGTCAGTAATGAAGGCAACATCCTCAGGTTGATAATGAAGACAGATGCTGCTAACATTTCTTATACTGCATACAGCTGTCAGGGCAAGAGGGAATTCGAGAAGGTGGTATACAATTAACCTAGTTGGAATTGGGCCAAGGAACCCGAGGTTAATGGCCCTGGGAATGGGAGCATTAATGACCACTAATGGTGAAGCCCCTTTTCATGTCTTACTCATTAGAGCTACCTTTTATATTCTATAAGATCGTGGCCTTTGGCCCTGGGACCAAGGGTAATGGAGAGTCGCCACTCCCCCAGACAATGTGTCATGCATTCTGACAGCTTCTGTCCAGCTCTTGATTCTGCCCCCACCCCCCACCATCACAATATTCAGGTATAGTGTGTAGCAAATCTCAACACATACCAGCCATCTGCTGAGCACTGCTGATGAGAGCGAAGACATAGACATGATGCATATTCATGGGCAAAAATTGCTTCAGGTTTTCATCCAACAGACTGACAAAAGCATGACATCCTCTTGCTTTCACCTGTTTGGTGCTGGTATTCCATTTTCTACACACTCCTGGGTAGGCTGGAATGGAATCTTTAACCAGCCCGGAATGTGTCCCCAGTCATATTTGATGGTGACAAGAATTATTAACATGTGACTCTTCCGAGTCTTCCACCCTGTCTTGATTGACAAAGAGAATGCTATTTTTGTCCACTCTGTTTCTCCCCTCCCCTTATTCCCTTTACCCTCCAAAAGAGAATTCTACCTTTGCCATAAGCTAATCTTATGTGATAAGCTTTTGTGATGCAAATTTTGGACACTGGATAGACAGAGACAGAACTAGAATAGGGGAGATGAGGGTATAAACTCGGGGGAGGGAAGAAGAAAGCAGAGACAGAGCAAAGGAGAAAGGGAGAAAAGTCTAATTCAATATGTGCGTGATTTGTCGGGGGAAAGATGAGCATGGGACGTGAAAAGAAAGAAGCTTCAAGCTAGCTGGGTTGTGTGTGTGAGAAAACATAAGAGCAGTAAGGGAAGGAATCTTAAGAAGTCTGGCTGATAGTCATCAATCAGATCCCTTTTAGTATTCTTAGAGGGGTACAAATAAACACTGGTATTAGTTTTAATTATGTCTGGTTGTTGGAGTATTTTCGTTTGCATGGAAAACCCTCCTGAGACTGAGTTATGTGCAGATCTGGGATTATCCAAGTTCACATGTTTAACTGGAAGGCTGAAGTTGGTGCTCTGAGAGAAGCTCAAACAGGGACAAGGACTTTGCTCCCTCCCATTCTTAACCTGAGAGTTGGAAACACATTTTGTGGTGCTACCTTCCCTGAAGGATTTTAAAAAGCAGAGTGTGTTAAAAATTGCTGAATATCAAGAAGCTCCACGCCTTCTATGGTAACACACATCCACAGAAGGCTCTAGGGTTACACAGCAGCTTCATACATTCTTATTTCCACCTAAACTCTCAGGAGTCGATATTACATTCCCATTTCATAAACGTGAATACTGAGGTCTAGCGCCAGAGAGAGACTTACTCATCCAGGGTTACAACGCTCCTAAGAAGCACCTCAACCCAGGGTAGAAGTTTGAATTTTTATAAAAGGGAAGATGAAGAAGGAGGAGAGATGCTGAAAGTGAAAATTCAGTTCTTACAAAGGGGCAGGAATTCAGTGAAACCTATGAGTCTCCTCTTGGGTTTCACATTTCCTGCTCATTTGGGTGATTCTCTGCACAAAGTTACTTTGAACACTTTGTTGAGAGAGTGAGGGAAACCAGCAGAGACACAGAGCTGCACCTCTTCCTGATATATTTCATCCTGCATAATAGCCTAGGATGCCTGGTGGTCTCCTCACTTAACTGTCCCTTTTTTTATTTGGACCCAACAAAAGGGCAGTGGAGGAAGCACAGCCTGTCTTCTGCCCGTGGCAATTAAGGACTGGGTAGAGACAGGACAAGGAGAAGATGTCCGCATGGTGCTGCCAGCTTTGGCATTTCCTCCACGAACCTGCAAGATAATTCAAGCCATTAAATCATCCAAAATCATATGCGGTGACTGTCATTTTTCTGTTTGAACATCTCACTGGCTCAACACAAGCATTTCAATAGCCATGGTGCCCTAATTTTCTTTGCCACAGACAACAAAACCAAAGGTAATGAGTAGGAGGAGGCGCTGAGTCCCAGGGGCACACTCTCTAGGGAAGTCTCTTGGGCTTAAATACATCTAAAGCAGATCCAAAAGAAAGCAGTGATTACAGGCTAATTTTCTGCCTGCATTATGTTAAGTGTCCCGTCGTTTACACAAATAGCAATTGCTTTATGCCAGAAATCTTTTTAGTGAATTCCTCTTATTGGTAAATTTTGTATTTTTTTTTTTAAAGGAGACTAAAAGAAGATTTTTCAATTTAAAGGTGAGGCTATCCGGATACCAGTAAAAGATACAAGACTGGCACACACCCAAGAGCTGATTTTCCTTTTCAAATGCAAATATAGGAGCAGGAGAAATGGTCCTACTCTTTAATTTTGCCATGTTAAGGTCTGGGAGGTCTGAGCCTTTAGCCTTGGGAAGATGCAGCTCTACCTACTGCAGACACACTTGGTTTTCTGGCAAGAAAGTTGATGGTGGTCTGAAGTGGGGAGCATAGGTGAGGAGAAACCGAGTCATTCCAGCTGGACTATCCACATCAGCACTGCCCCCTTCTTGGGAACAATGAATCAGTTCAACCCCTGCACTGAGACCTACTCTTCCAGTCTGGCTGTCTAGTCCTAAAGGCATGTGTGTGGTATTCATTCATTTGCTCCTCACCCATTCGATGAACATTTTATTACTAAGCATCTCCTGTGTTGCAGACCGTGGGCCAAGCCCAGGGATATCAAAAACACAATTATGAAAAAAAAGCCAGAAGCACGATAGTCAAACAGAAGTGGAATGCAGACACTGGAATCAGAACCATCTGAGAGGAAAATTGTACCAAAATCCTTCCCGCCTTGGATAAAGAACTTAGGATCTCATACCTGTAAATAGGGGAGTGGGGAGCAGACCTACCTCAGAGAGTTGTTGAAAGAATTCACACTACATGTGAGGAAACGAGCGTAGAACTGGTCACCACAGCAGTGCTCAATAACTGAGTTGATTCAACCCTTCTGAATTCTCATTTGGAACCAAACCTTACCCCCCACCCCCAGGGATGCTCTGACTTACAACCATCAGGCATCCGGCCCCCAGGCTGACATCAAGAGGCACTTACTCATGCCTGTTAAGATCTAAATCTATGATCCTTTTGACCCAAGGAGGCTGGAAGGAGACATAAAGGCTGACATGTTCAGTGGGGCAGGGAGAATTTGGGATTGGCTCCAAGGGAAGGCAACAAGGACTGGTAAGAGGCCTTTCTGTTCCAGGAGCCATGTTAGGCATTTTGTAGGGATTATTTTGTAGGCCTGTGTGGGGGGTGGGAACCCCTGCCCCATCCAATCTCAACAACTCCAGGAGACTGTCCCCAGTGGGGTCAGAAGGACAAATTAGGAATGGCAACTTCCCAGAGTCCCAGCAGAGTGCTATGCCTTAGTCTTTGACTATCAAGGAGTGTCCATTTCTGAGGACATGTGGCAGGATCATTAATTCCTAAAAGGAGTGAAGATTTGTGTTGCAGTTGAGAATAAGCTGTAAATTAGCAACCAGTCAGTGTTTTATCCAGCATTCCCTGTAGACAGTTTTAATACCAGGGAAGATAAGCTTATCCTCGAATTATCCAAAATGGGAACCTGGGACCTAATTTAAACTCGTCTCCATGTGCATGTACTAGCTGAGGTGAGTTTTTACTTGTCTTGTACACGCTGACCCCACGCTCCTGCAGTGCACATATCATCATGGAACCTTAATAAATGACTAGCAACCGCCAGGGTTAAATGCAGCCTCAACAGCATGATTGTGAGAGGAGGGTGTTGGTTTCTATTTCTTGGGAGAGCCTAGGCATAGACATTTTGCTTATGATGAGCTATGTGACCTTGGGCAAATTACATTATTTCTTTGAGCATATTATATCCCCTATAAAATGGGGATGGTAAGATCTGACAGGGTTGTTGTGAACCTTCAATTAGATAACACAATTTAAATACCAAGTAGAGCAACCATCATTTACTGAAGGCTCAGTTAATATTAGTGCCCTTATACAGAATACAGAATGAAGGACACTTGGCGAAGATTTAGTGTTTGATGATGATGATAATGATAATAGGAACATCACTGTGGGTGTTCGGAAAAGAAGACAAACATGGGACTCTATCGCCTCCAGAACTTGGCAGTGAGTCGGGTGCTAGGAGTAGAAATGGGGGTGGATTAAGCTTTGCTGATTCATGCTACTGCACAGCCCTAAAGTCCCAATTCCAGGCAGAAGAGCCATCTATGACGTGCATGACACCAGGTTGCACCAGGAAACCACAGTCCTGCTTGATCACTCAGTTCAGTCATCTCCACTGCAAGTGCCCAGGGCCATCTACCAGTTCATCTCTCTTCCCAACAGTGAGGAGGCTTTCAGGTGGGGTCCTCTCAACTCTCTGACCTGCAGCCACCCAGCTCTGCCTCTGATTAACCCTTTTATGCTGGCAGAAATGAATTTCCTAGATTGCATTTAGCTGGTCGGGAATTGGCAGGGACTTGAAGTAACTGAGCCCCATACCATCCCTTCTTCCATTGAAATTTGGAGGCAGTTTCCTAAAGCATTGAGCTTTCTCAAGGTCAAACCCAATCAACCCTGGCCAACTGTCAACCTCTTCTTTTTTCTTCTTTTCCTTCTTTTCCATATTCTTCTCCAACTTCTCTTTTCTTCCTTGCTTCTTATTTAGCCTTGCTCAGAATTGTTGAGTAAAGAGTTGTCTTGCTGCCCCTCTCAGAGAGCACACGAATGGGTTGCCAGTACTGGATGGTCCATAAATAATGCATAGTGCACAGAAACAGCTGGAAAGTCCCTCTGGTTACAAAGACCAGATCTTTCAATAACACATTATCCTATTTGCTCTTCTTAATGCACTGGTTCCTCATTCAGTAGATGCACACATCTACTTGTTCATCAATATTTGAAGCCCTAACAGAGGGCCCAGTGGTTCTCCTGCTGTCTGATCTCAGTTCATGACCAGGAAAGCCTATCTGACATCCTCTCCTAAATCCTGTGCTTCCATTCCTGGGGCCACTGGAAACCTGTGATAATGGTGGTCAGGCTAATATTGATTCAAGACTCATGTTTCACTATTTTAAACTCTTGTTATAGTTTTGATGTCTTGATATTTGCTGAACCCTGCAAGGGACAAAGACCTCTAACTCAGTATTAAATACATCAGTACTCTGATGTATTTAAATAGAGTGCCTAGTAAGTTCCATATTCAGGACTAAGGGCTTGGTGAATGGTGGATGTCTCAGACATAAACCTGTAAAGTAGGTTATTAGTATTTCTAGTTTCAGTTGAGGGAATTATGACTCAGATAAGTTAATTGATTAGTTCAAAGTCATTGGGCTAAGAAATTATATGCCTAAGACTGAAATCCGGTATCTATGACTTCATGTTCCGTAGTCATTCTTCTTTCAGCTGATTAGGATTCAGAATTTGGGGACTGATGGGGGAGCTTATCAGTCAAGGTAATAGCAGAAAACAGAATCCCACTTGGTTCAAATGAAGACACGGTAATGAAGAAGTAATTTATAGAGTTTGTAGGCAGAATAAGGGAAATCCAATGGGAATGTTGAGGCACCCAGTAGTTCACAATCAAGGGAAGCTATCACCACCTCTACTCTTAAAGGGAAAAGGGGAAGAGATGATGTAATTAGAGCCAAGTGAAAGCTGGAGCCATAGAAGAGTGTCTGTTTGTTAGGATCTGTGGCTTGGAAGGGTTAACCCCTGTCATTATATCAGCATTGAAGTGTAGAGGGAACAGGAGATAAGGCCACTTTCTTTATAGGCATTTGCTAAACCCAACTGGAACCAGGCAGCGAAGGAGAGAGGGATGCAGTCAGTGTGGTCAGCATTCCTTGAGACAGAGAAGAGCAGAGAAGTGTAGAGAACGGTTGGCATCATATGGTTGGCATGTAGAAGAGTCACTGTCTTCCTACCCAGCCTCTATATGCAAAGGTAGATTTTCCATGAAGCTGATGAAGTTTAAGCTTTGAGGTCTATTTCCATTCGGTCTTGCTGCACAACAGACAGCCTAGGAACTCGATCGCTTAAAATAGAAATGATTTGTTATTTCACATGTTTCTGTGGGTTGGCTAGAAGTTTTTCTCTGATTCCCATGGTGTCAGCTGGAATCTCTCATGCAGCTGCATTCAGCTGAGACCTCACCTGGGTCTGAAACATACCAGACAGCTCTACTTGCATGTCTGGACTCCTTGGTTCTTGCACACTGTCTTTCATCATTCAGTTAGTCCAGGCTGAACTTTCTTACATGGCAGCTGACTTCCAGAAGGACAAATAATAAACTGTCAGGCCTCATAAGACCTAGGTTAAGACCTGACGCAGCATCCCCTCTGCCTCAATTTATTGGTCAAAGAAAGTTGCAGGCTGGCCCAGATTTAAGATGATAGAATACAGATTCTATCTTATGATGGAAAGAGCAGCATGCACACACAGGGTGGGAAGAATTGTTAGGGGTCTCTTTTCAGACAGTCCAGCACAGTCTGCTTCCACACTACATCAATTCTCATCCTTTTTATGTAGAAAATATATTCACCCCACCAAGACACCCTAAATTTTCATTCTAATATGGTAGCAACCTCAAGTCCAGTATCTCATGATTTATAATGATTGGGTAGAGATGTGCACGAGGGTCCTTGGGCTGAGCATCTCTTGAGCTAAAGAATTGTGAGCTGAAAAATACAAACCTAATCCCCCCATACTCAATAGCTAGTTGTGATATAGTGCTAATACAGGAACAATTACAATAAACGCTCCTGCTCAAAAAGGAGATGAACAAGAAGCACATAGCAGTTACTGGTCCATAGCAATTCTAAAATATAAAGAGGCTTTTCTGACTTTTCACCTTTCCCCAGGCATGGGGGTGGGCACTTTTTATTTATTTATTATTATTATCATTATTATTATTTTATTTTATTTTATTTTTTAGAGCCAAATTCTGTCTCTGTGAGGGTTTTCAAATACACTGCTTTTGGAACCACTGTATAGACTCTGCCCTCTGGTTCATTTTTCCTTTTTCATAAAAATAGCCCAAGTTTTCAGCTGAATAACTTTCTCAACCTGCTTTCTTCCCACAGAAGTTTGGAGCTCTAGGACCTCTTTTCACTTTGAACTTCCCTATTCCTTTATCCAATCTGGCAGTTCTCTCTCCTCAGGACAAAGCTCTTTAAAATATCATGCTATCTATCAATCTCACAGGGGTTTACTCCATGTCCCATGGCCCAGCAAAATTCTTTCTGAGATTGGAGTCTTTCTACTTCAGAAATAGGACACTGCTGTGGGACAGCACTCTTATGGTTCCTGGGAGCCCTCTGGTCTTGCTCAGAGTGTTTGGGGCATTGCCTTAAATCTTCTAGAGGTCCAGTACGGCCTTGACTTGATCTTTTCTCCAAGGTCTCTACTTTGGGAGGCCTTTGCCACCTGGAGAAATGGTTGGGGTTACTCCTGTGGCAGCATTCTGCAGGATGCTCTTCTGGGACTAGAACATCTAAGAAGGCCTCAACCCATTGTGTTTGGGGACAGTTTGTTTATACAACAGTACATAACAGAAACAGGCTGGTACTGGCTTCTTACAAGGTCTGAAAAGAGGCACTAAAAAATAGTTACCTGATCAACCATATGGCATAAACAATAGAAAAGTAAGGCATTTTAACTGTACCCAATCAGGACTTCTGTTACTTGTAATGTGGCATAATGTTTGCCACATTTCCCTGTGTCAGGTGGTGTTTGAAAGATCACAAGCATTCTGGGGATCCAGCTAAGAGGGATTTGAGTGGGGAATACGTTGAGTTTGTGTTTCGTCAGATGTACTTTATGCACTTCATAGTCACTTCCTTGCATATTAATTCTTGCTAGCTCTTCCAATGTAGAGATGGCTTCCAGAAAGTGCCCACTGCCTACCATGAGACACCCAGTGTGACCCAGAAGTCATATTGTGACATGAATGGGTCATCTGGGGCATCACATTAGAAATATGTGGGGAATGGAAAAACAATGGTAAGGAACCAAAACCATGTTAGTCTATGAAAAATCTTCCAAATATCATAGGACATAAATAAAAGAAACTTGATAGATGTTTTCCCAAATTTGGCCAAAATCCTAAAAATTTTTATGACGTGACCAATCATGACTCAGGAAGCTGAAAGAAACTGTTTTGAACTGTCAATTTAAAAAATCAACCATTTTAGAAGACATACTGAATTATTTTTCCGTTTTTTTCTATAGAAAATATAAAATTGCTTCCAGTGAAAAAGTGACCAAAAAAAGCATAAAGCTAGAAACATAGGAAAATTTTTACTGAAGTGTATTGTGGAGATATTTAATATCTGTATATTATTTTTCTAAAGTTTCTGATGTGTATGGGTATTTTTCAGCTTTTAAAAATTTACAACTTATGATTTCTCATTTTAAATAAATACATCCAAACCTATTTTTATATTTGTAATTGTATGTTCTTTTTCTTAAAGAGAACTTCAAAACTGTATAATATAAGATTCAGACCCCACTGAATCTGGGCCATGTCTGTACCTAGATCAGAGTCTTGACTCTCAAAGGCAATGACAGGATATTAACTAATAAAATCCTGGAGTTGTTGCTATCTCTCAGCATGGAAGAATCATGCTCACTGTAAAATGACTTATCTGGTTTGTATTTCTTGGGGGGGGGGATAGAGAGCCAGAGGATACAAAGCAAGATAAGACAGGATGAGGGATGAGAAAAGCAAAAAAGAAAGTAGCTTTACCTGGTAGCTGCTGAGACAGACATGGGAGCGGTAATTTTGGCCACAGGACACCCTCAAACCTGATCAAGGTCTGGGGCCCAGGGAGACTAACACAGCTAATAATAACACCTACAATAATATTATAGTTCACTTATTTAATTATTGTTCAGGCATTGCTTTGAGCACTTTGTATGCATTAATTCATTTGATCCCCCTAACAACAAAATAGCTTCCAGTGCCCTGTCCATTTTGTAAATAGGGGAAGCAGGCACAGAGAGAGGCAGGAACTTGCCCTAGGACAGGCTATCTCTGTGTAGTGGAACCAGGGCTCCAGTGAGTCTAGCTACGCCAGAGGCTGCTTCCTTAGCAGCTCCCAACCCTGCCTTGCATTGGTCTAACACTGTGCAGTGTATCAAGCAGTTTTACAGAGAGCATCTCCCTTGCAATCCTAATAGCCCTGAAAAGTTGGCAGAACAGTTGCTGCTACTCTCATTTTATGGGTGATTAATTGAAATCTAAAATTGCAAAGTGACTTATTCATGATCACATAGCTAGTAAGTGGTGGTATTAGAACTGAAAGCCAACTCTTATAGGCTTTTCATTATATCACACTATGGATTAATACATTTCAGCAATAGTACTTTTCAGTTCCTAAAACATCTTTATGTATAGTGCTAACACAATAATTTCTACAACTTTAGAAAAAGTATTATTATTATTATCCCAGTATTACCAAAGAGAAACATGTGGGTCAGAGATGAAGCACTTGAGCCCTGGATATTTGACAATTCACAAGCAGCATTCCCAGCATTCATCCCTCCACAAATGGCAGTATTTCCAGGCTGCTTTTAGAATCCCAAACACAACTTGGCCCTTCCCTATGCTAGGGGAACAGAAGACAGAGCAAACACCCAGGACGTGGAAGTGCATGGTGGGCTCAGGAAACTAAGTGGACTCATGTGGCAGGAGCATAGCATGGATGGGTATCAAATTTAAAAAAAATTAGGGCCAGAGGGTAGGGGCTTGGAGTACCATGATGCAGATGTTATTTTGCCTTGAGTATATGTAGAGATCTGTCCTCAACACTGGGTGAATAAACTGAAGAAATCCAAGTGTGTTCTTTAGCTGCAAACTGCCCTCTAGTCTGGGAGTAAGAAACATGTATAAAGGAAGGAGAAGAAAACAGCAACAACAAAAAAAAAAGCAACAACTTAAAACTATTTGTGAAAAAATAGATAGGTGATGTAGAAAATTAATATTGAGTCTACTGAGTCTTTCAATTACTATAAATGGAAGGATAATATAAAAACCATATTTAAAATGGCCCAGGGATCCATGGGGAAAAGAGCCTTGCTTACTAAATGCTTTCAGTTTATAGTTGACCTAGAAGGTGACCTAGTTCGTAGTTTTGTAGGTGGCCACTTAAAAGTGGGAGCATTCTCTATCACCCATAGCTCATTAGATTAATTTTCCTTAAGCTCTTCAGTGGTAATGATGATGATGTTGGTGGTGGTGGTGGTGGTGGTGGTGATGATAGTGGTGATGGTGGTGGTGATTGTGGTGATGGTAGTGGTTGTGTTGGTGGTGGTGGTGGCCATGGTGGTGGTGGTGATGGTGGTGGTGATGGCATTGGTAGTGATGGTGATGGTGGTGGTGGTGATAGTGATAGTGGTGGTGGTGGTGGTGGTGGTGATGGTGGTGGCCATGATGGTGGCGATGGTGGTGGTGGTGGCGATGGTGGTGGTGATGGTGATGGTGGTGGTGGTGGTGGTGGTGACAATGGTGGTGATAGTGGTGGTGATGGCGATGGTGGTGGTGATGGTGATGGTGGTGGTGGTGGTGGTGGTGATGGTGGTGGTGGTGGTGGTGGTGATGATGGTGGTGGTAGTGTTGGTGATGGCGATGGTGGTGGTGATGGTGATGGTGGTGGTGGCGGTGGTGGTGATGATGGTGGTGGTGCTGATGGTGGTGGCGTTGGTGGTGGCAATGGTGGTGGTGGTGGTGGTGGTGACGATGGTGGTGGTGGTGATGGTGGTGGTGGTGGTGGTAATGGCAATGGTTGTGGTGATGGTGGTGGCAGTGGTGGTGATGATGGTGGTGATGGTGATGGTGGTGGCGATGGTGGTGGCAATGGTGGTAGTGGTGGTGGTGGTGATGGTGGTGGCTGCCATTGTTCACTGCTTACTGTGTTGAAGAGCCCACAGAAATTGCCTCTGATCCAAAGCCACTCTGTCAGTCAAATATCAGTCCCCTATTTCACAGAAGAGGCAGTGGGACTGACACATTAACAAACTTTTCCAAGTGGTAAACCAAAATGAAACCCAGGTTTAAAAGGGTACAAACACCAGAATCTTTTCCGATGCTGGGCCTTCCCATTCCTTTGCCCAGAGACCAATATTGAGACTCTAATTTTTACCTATCAAGATTGAGCAACTAATTTTCATACTCACAGCATCCATGATTTAGTGGTACCTACATATCCATCCTATATTTTTTTCTCTGGAGCCTCTTATTTCAACTCTCTCTTCTTACCAAATTTATAATAATTTCTCCTCAAATACCTTTTATTCTTGTACCTCTTAAGGCCTGTCATTTGACAAGTTCTATCTACCTAGTTTTTATCAAGTATTATACTCAACACATACACATTTCTCCCTTTCTTGAATGTGCTTCTCCCCCTCTCCACCATTCAAAACCCTATGTCGCTTAAGGTTTGTTCTCATGTGTCAGGCACATAATACAGCTGAATAAATTATTGCTATTAATATTATTACTATTTTATCATTATTACCAGTCATTCAGTTAGTAGTTGAGTGCCTACAACATGTCTGACCACGGTGAGATATTAGGAATCTAATGACTGATATGACATGGTATTGGCCCCAAGGAGCCATGGGAGGTGTGTGTGTGTGTGTGTGTTTGTGGTGGGGAGTGTGTGGAAGGAAAGTGTGATGATACATAATATAGGATGATAGGGCAACTAATGGTGCCATGAAATAATGACATTCATTTTGGCATCACCACAGGAACTTCCCAGAGGAAGTCAGCTGATGTCTAAGGAACGTGATTCAGTTAGTCAAGCAAATACAACTTCATGTTAGGTGACCCATCATCCATGTTTGTCTGGGACTAAGGGGTTTTCTGAGTCACTGGATTTTGAGTACAAAAACTGGGACAGCCCCAGTCAAACTGGTCACTCGTGCAAAGACAGGAGGTAACAGAGCTTGGTAAATATTTTTGAATGAATGAATAGTAAATTATGCATGAATATATGAGAGGAATAGTCTATTACTGATTGACCTACCTCTCAATATTTGCAAACCCAGATTTAACCTGGGAGGGTGCAGCTACCCCTAAGGTGTCCGTCCACAGTGAATGTTCATTTTGGGGTTTGCCTTGATGGCAGGATTTTAATAACAAAGAAGATGGACCTGTCACCCGAAGGTGGGCAAGAGGCAGCTCTGGGAAATCTCTTCCTCTCTCCCTCATCCCTCCCAAGCCTGTGTATTTCATTAAAATGTGTATGACAACATTTCTTCTCATATTATTGTATTACACCATCCTTAATTGCATAATTCAACATTTTCAAGGGTATTTGGAGGAAATTTGGACGGTTCATTGACCGGTATTTGAAGGAAGCCGAGAATTAAATTTAAAAACATGAGGGGAAATTACTAGTAAAACAGACTGATTGGAGGGCTGATGTGGGCTGTCTCTGAGCTTCCCTGCCCTGGTGTCCCATGCACACTGGTTCGGGGGTTTTCAGGGGAGTCTGTGGCCCTCCACACATAGTTCCTTGTCCCCTGTCTGGTCACCAGGCGAAGGCTAGGAAAGCCTGCGGTGGGTTGTCTTTCTTCCCCCATGCTCCCCTTCCTGTTGTTTGTGTTGTCCCAGTTTGCGATTTTTGACATGCATTCTGCAGATTGCCTGTTTTCGCCTGCTCTGTTGAATGCACTTAGGCTCTCGGGCTGATTGCAATCACGCTGATTGGAGGGAGGAGCCCGTGGCCCGCAGCCCAGGCCGGCTTCACGACTGCCTGAGCACTGGTCCGACTCCTGGCCTCCTGCTCTCTGCCCCACAAACTTTCTCTCCCACAGGTTTCCCTTGAACTTCCCCCCACCCAGCAGAGGTTTCTCTGCTTCCCTTCTCCTGACCACAGCCTGGGAAGGGGGCACCCAGAAGCATCTGGCGCAGAACTGAGGCTGGGTGGGGGGCGGAGTGCCCCTACCGTGGCTGACATCCCAGGCACAATGTCTGTTCCTATTGTGGGAGCTGCCTTCCTCCCCTCTGGCTCAGCAAAAGCCCCAGGTTGGAGAACGTTTGGTATTCTTACTCCCAGACTGCCTGTACAGCAACAGAATGCTTCTACAGTACCCTATGTGCAAAATGATGCATTCCACTTCACTGATGGGATGGTTTTGTTAGCAAATGAGAACACTGGGGGCTGGGGATGGGGTGGGTGGGTAATGTCAGTTTATCAGAAGGGATGCTAAGAATTTGTAGTGATTGCAAGAAGTCTGAACGGCCTGGGGCGCCTGGGTGGCTCAGTTGTTTAAGTGTCTGACTTTGGCTCAGGTCTTGGTCTCAGGGTCCTGGGATGGAGCCCTGCCTCAGGCTCTGCAAACAGCAGGGAATCAGCTTCTCCCTCTCCCTCTCCCTCTGCCCCTTCCACCACCCCTGCTTGTGTGTGCATGTTCTCTTTCTCATTCTCTCTCTCTCACTCTCTCAAATAAATAAATACAATCTAAAAAAAAAAAAAAAAAAAAAGGCTGAATGGTCTTCCAACTCCAGGGAGAGGCAAACAAGAGAGTTTGGCTGAATTCAAAACTGAGCTCCTTAGGAATGAAGGGAAATTGACTTCTATGGAGGCAAATGAGTGGTCTTTGACCAAATGTTCAGAATGAAACAGATCCCTCCCTTCCCTTAACTGGAGACTGAGTTTCTCCCAGTGAAGTCCCCACCCACCTGTGTGTCCACCCCCCCACACCTTAGGGCTAAGGAGGAGGGGGCATTCTTGGGTCCTTTCCTGTTCTGAGATTGAGGGTTCGTGGCTGGGAATAACCTAGGCAATGGCTTTCACACCCCCTTGCCCCAGAGGATGGTGCTTTCAAGGTCCTGCTGGCAGCCAGCTGGGGTCCAGCCTCTGTCTGCGGAAGGGGAGACCTCCTAGTGACTCTGCAGCTGTGTTCCTGTCATGTCTGCGGCATTTCAGCAAAATCCTCCTTGGGCAGTTGTGTTCAGCTTGAGAAGGACCCACCCGAAGACAGCGGGCAGCGTCGCTGCCTGCAGACAAAGCAGGGGAACAAAACTCAGGCAGACCAAAGGCAGGCAGAGCCAAGGGCAAGGGGCACGGGGGGCGTGGGTCACAGACACACCCCGCGCCCTTCATCACTCCCCTGGAGGAGCCCCAAGAAGGCTTTGGGAACCGAATGCTGAGTGGGTGAAGATTAGCAAAGCCCTCTTCACTGGGGGAGTCACCCAGACCCAGCATCTTCATCAGCTTATTTGGGAGCATTCAGCTTGTTCCAGTTCAATAATCCATTCAATAAAACTGTTAGTGCCTGACATGAATCCCAAATTGGTGTGTGGCTAGAGGCATGCTGGCCGCCCCGCCTGACAGACGGGCACATCTACCACTTCTCCTACCCCGTAAGTGAAACCAAGTGATATTAACAGTGTTAGCATAGATAATAGGAATTATGACAGCAATGTCAGAGCTGGTACTGAGGGTCTCTGTGTGGCCTTCCCCAGACAGCAGAACCCAGGAAACCTTATGGGGCGGTCACACCTCACACCTCTCCCTCCCGGCTCCATCCCACTCCCTCCCGAACACAGATGGGATTTGCTGTTACTGAATTCTCTCCAGCAAGTGGAGTGATCGATAGCTCAGAGATTGGGCTTTGCTTCACAGCAAGGCTGTTGAGGTTTAGGAGGAGAAACTTGGCTTTATGAGCTGCTCTGGTCTGGGAGGAGAACTGCCTGTTTCGTCTCCATTCCAAACTAACCCCTGTGGAGTGGGGGGCCTCTCTCTCCCGCCCCCAATTTGCACCCGAGATCTCTGCCGACAACAGGTCCTTCCTGAGCCCACATGGTGGTGCTCGGTGCTGTGGATGGTACGACCACGAGGGAGGTAGCTTTGACTGGGAAGGGCTCTGTAGTCAGACAGACCTGAATTCAAATCCTGGCTCCGCCCCATCCTGGTGATGTGACAGAATGAGCTTCAGCCTCTTCATTCCCTAAAATAGAGATAATCATACTACCCCACTTGTGGGGTGGTTGGGAAGATTGTTGTACATGGTGCTTGGCACGTAGCTAATACTTATTGAATGCTTACGAACAGCTACTGAAATGATATTAATTATTTTGTATTGTTGTTTTATTGATTCTGTTATTATTTCTATTATGATTATTATAAGATTCCTCTGAGTCCTGCAGATGACTCTGAGGTCTGTCCTGGGGCCAGGACCTTTCCCCTCTTTTTCCTCAAAAAAAAAAAAAATCACAGCAAGTTATTGCTCATTACTTCTGCTCTTTCCCTGTGGTCTTGTTTCATTAAAAATGCTAATTCCCCCAGCTTGCCTTCCCATCTTGGCATTTGCATATACATGAGCAGCTCATTCCCATTCTGGAGTAGGGCTGAGCTGGGACCTGAAAAGGAGCTCTGTTGGAGAGGGCTGGCTGGGGGGCCAGGGCCAGAGCTGCCAGGAGGGGGTGACCACTCGCTCAGCTCCTCATTTGATCTCCTTTGTTCTCGCCTGCCCTGTTCTGGAGACACCTGCTGGTAAGCAGGAGGATGCCGGCTCCTGCCATGGGCACTTCTAACTGGCATTGTCTTGCCAGTGTCAGTTCCAGGCAGGAGATGTGACCTGTGCACTCTGCAGTAGCAGGAGGCTGGTCCTGGCTCTGCCTTCCTCAGAGCAGTGTCACTTGGCCAAGTGGCCCCTGGGACATTCCATTCCAGCACTCGGAGTTTACTCCGGAGTCCGGAGGAGCTAAACAATAAAGCAAAAATGATTATTACAGCTCATGTGGTGCTGGAGAACATTATGTCCATAATTCAGAGGAGCACGGATTTGATAGTTCTACATATTCTTTTTGGAGTAAATGATGTGGTAGACAAAGAAAATATTCTTGGGATCTCTAGACATGGGCTTAAATATGATCTTGTCAAATAACAGCTGGGTAACCTGGGTACTCACATACTCTGAGCCTCCTCAGCCTCATCTTTAAAATGGGCTTAATGGTAATGACTCCCCAACGTTCAGATGGCGCTGAAACGGGTCAAGGGCCTTGCTTACACCCGCTCGGTCCCCTTCACATCTGTTGTCACCACCCTGGTCCAAGCCACTCTAATCTTTTAAGTGCACCTCTTCCCCTGCCTCCTGAAGGTCTTCCCACCCAACACTTCTGCTTCTTTTCAATCCATTCTCCACACTTTGCCAGAATGTTCTTTGTAAAACCCAAGTTGGATCATCTAATTTTCTTCTTTTAATCTCTAAATTGGCTTTTCTTTCTTCTTGGGGAAAAAAAATGCAAAAATCTCTAACTTGTCCTCTGTGCCCTTCCAGCCTCGTCTCACCTACTCCCCTCCTGCTCACAATTCTCCAAACACACTGGCCTTTTCTTTTTCCTTTTTTTTTTTTTTTTTTTAATATGCTAAGCTTCTTTTGCATCAGGGGAAAAAACATCTCCTGAGACCCCAATCCAGATTAAGTTCCTCTCCCCCTTCATTAATATGCTCCAACAGTATCCTGTGCTTTTGATGTGTACCTGTAGGTCAGCTGTATACATATTTCCATTAATCTGTTTCTCTTTTAATATTTTGTGAATCGTTTTGCCTCTTGGAGAAGCTACCTCACTGCAAATGAAACCCCTGGGTGATGTGTGCTTGGCACCAATCACGGGACAGAAGCGCTGTGTGTCACTGGAAGGGGTAGACACGGTGGAATTCTCTAGAAAGGCTGCAGGTACTCTGCTGCACTCCCAGCCCTGCCGTGCCTCGAAGGAGCGCCCTCCTGGGTGCCAGGAAGTGGGGACTAGTGTGCTTGCTCATTCCTCAATTCCAAACTGCGGAGCCCTGCCCCCTCATGACTGTGGGACTCCACATGTCCTTTTTCCTTCTTTGGACAGGTTATATATTTTGTTACCCCAGACAGCAGGAGCCTGTGCAGAAAGGAGCTTTTGCCTCTTTTTTTTTTTTAGATCTTTATCCCCAAGGGAATCATTAGGATCTAAGATTTATGTATTCCACGAATATTTATTGAGTAAAAATCCCCATGAAGCTCTATTCCACATGTTCTGTATTTATTTATCATCTTTTACAACATCCCTGCAAGGTAGGCGCTATCATCATTACCCTCATTTTACAGATGAGCTCCCTGAGGCACAGGCAGGTGAAGGAATCTGCCTAAGACCACACAGTTAGTAAGTGGTGTGGCTGGAAGCCAAACTCGGACATTCTGACCTCCAAGCTGCCCACTTACGTAGAGTCCAGCCAGCCAGGCAACCTGCCTGCCCTCATGGAGCTTACCTTCTGGTCAGAGTCACAGATGGCAAACAGAGACAAGACACCAACCATGCTCCTTGGGCAGCAGTGAGGGCTGTAAAGACTCTGAAGGAAGGGGACACAGAGCGGCTGGGTGTCAGGGGTGATGGTGGCTGATGAGTGGTCTGTGGGGGTCTATCTGAGGAGGTAACTTTCAGGCAGATAAAAGGAGCTGGCTGTGTAATATCCAGAGGGAGAATGTCCCAGGTAGAGGATGGGGAGGAGGACCTGTCATGTTTGGGAACCACTCTTGTGTGGGAACGTGGGGGAGTGGGGAGGCACATGGCAGGGCACGAGGTGCAGAGAGGAGGCAGGGCCATGGCAAGGAGATGTTGCCATCAAGAGAAGGAGTTCAGGCTTTACTGCAGCGTACTGGGAGACCACTGGAGGGTTCTCAGGACAGGGATGCTAAGATCTGATGCACGTGTTTAAAGGGTCATTCTAGCTGCTTTTTTAGAGAATGAAATTGAAAGGACCAATGGCCATGCTCTTCCAGTCCAAGTGAGAGATACAGTAGGCCCCCTGATGTGTGGGTTTGCTTTCCACAGTTTCAGTTCCCTGAGGTCAATCTCCACCCAGAAGCAAAAGATCCTCTTCTGACATGCTGTCGGAAGGTCAATAAGCCTAAGGCTACGTCACAGGGCCCACGTCATTCACCTCACTTCATCTCATCACATGGATATTTTATCATCAAACATCATCACAGGAAGAAGGGTGAGTACAATATAATAAGATATTTTGAGAGAGGCCACATTTCACATAACTTTTATTACAGTATAGTGTTATAATTGCTTTATTTTATGATTATTGTTGCTAATCTCTTACTGTGCCTAATTTATGAATTGAACTTTATCCTAAGTGTGTGTGTATAGGAAGAAACATAGTATATATAGTTTGGGACTATCTGTGGTTTCAGGCATCCACTGGGGGGCTTGGAGTGTATCCCCACAAGTAAGGGGAGGCTACTGTAATGTTGAAGTGGGGGTGACACAAAATGGGCCAGACAGTGTTTTAGAGGGCCAGTTATGATAGCATTTGCTGTAGAATTGTGTGTGTGACAGGGGCTAAGAAAAAGCAGAATCAATGCTGATTACCAGGGTTTTAGCCTGAGCAGCTGGTTGGTGACATCATTTATTAAAATGGAGAAGACCAGAGGAGGAACAGGTGTGTGTGTGTGTGTGTGTGTGTGTGTGCATGCGTGCACCTTGGGTTAGCCTGAAATCAAGAGTTCTGTTGTGAACATGTTAAGTTTAAGATGACCAGTTGACTTCTGGTGGAGATGTCATGGCGTATTGGGTCTATGGGTCTGGGCTTCAGGGAAGGGTGGAGGATGGAGACATCAGCATTCAGGTGGTACTGAAGCTCTGGACTGGACAAGAGCCCACAGAGAAAGCGTAGACAGAACAGGGAGGGGAGGAGGGACCCAGGCCCTGCAGGACTGGGGGGGGGGTCAGGAAAAAGAGGAGAAGCCAGCAAACGAGGGAGGAGACCCAGGAGCTTGTGCTGTCCCAGAACAGCGGGCGACAGAGGCAGGGCAAGAGGGGTGAGCCCTCTGCCAGGCAGATGCCACTTCAAATCCTGACTAACCCCTGGTACTCCTTTGCTCCCCCTTTCCCTGCCCTATTTCTCTCCAGGTCACTCCCCTTCCCACCCCAGTCTTCCCGCTGGGATACAGCTTTGTAGGGGCAGGGACTTTTGCTTCTTTTGTATAATTAATAGGACATATCCCTGGCACCCAGGACAAGGCCTGGTCCTTCCTAGGTGTTTAACAAAATCCTTATTGAATGAATGTGTTGTGTGAGGGAGAGATCGGGGACGATCTACAGGTGGAGAACACTGGGAACTTTCCAGGACAGTTCGGTGCAACCTCTGTTCCGTTGATATTGCTTGTTCCTATTTTCTGGGGGAGACAATAAAGGATGCCAGCTTGCAGAGTCGGTGTGTTGGTGGGAGTTCTCCAGGAAAGGGGAAGCTACGAACGGAGAAGAAACAAAGAGGTGAATAAAGGCAGGAACAAAGTCCTGAGTGGAGGGGGGGGACAAAATGGGATGAAAAGGGAATCTTGAGCACAGGTGAGGAGTTGTCTTGAAGTAGAAGCAGGATACGCGGGTGGGAGATTTGGGAAGAAAAGATTATGGATTGCAGCTTTGTTCTGATTGTTTCCAGCTCCTCTGAGGTGTAAGAAGTGAGATCTTTACCTGAGGGGGAAGAGAAAGAGGTTTGGAGGCCTAAGGAGAAAGCAGGAGCTGTAGGATAGTCCTCTCTGGTGGAAGGAAAAGCAAATTTACTGGGAAAGTATCCCAGGATCACTGGCAATTTCAGGTGTATTGATATTTGAAGTCATAAACTTAAACTTGGGCTAGGTGGCATGCTTATGCATTTTTTTCCAACCACGTAGAGGTGCAGTTAATAGGAGGAGGGATTAATTCAGATGCCATCAACAACCTTGTCAACCACAAAGGGCTGTTAGTGATTCTAGAATAGGCAGGTCTGAGCGAGGGCGACTGAGCCACAGCCTTTCTGATAGATTGGATTCCAGCAAAGGTGCTATCTGGCTCGCTTTGACTCAGGCTCCTGAGGACCACTCACATCAGGACCATCTGGGCCGGCTGCCACCCCCGCCCCCCCAGGTCCCCTGCTGCTGATGCACCCACTTTAAATACTGTGCTTGTCTTCACATCTGGGCCTGCCTGGTGCAGAGCCCCCCCCCCCAGCTGCCTCTGTGCTCCTCTTCCTCTCTGTGCTGCATGCCCCCTCCCCCCCAACACACACACACTTGGGCCTGTTCTGGTGGCCTGTGGCCATTTCTGACTTCAGAATGCAGATCCACTGGGCTCAAGTTCCCTGGGGACACACAGAGACCCCTGTCCTCTCCTGACTGGAGGATGCCCTCAAATCAGAGCTGCAGTCAACCAGCTCAGCCCTGGTTAACCCCTTGGGGCTTGGTAGGAATGACTTTCCCAGATCAGGTTACTTGGCAGAGAACTAGAAGGGCTTTCAATTCACCGAGGGCCACCCTACTGCCCATCCCCTGCTCCAAATGGAATCTGGAGTCCGTTGCACACTTCGCCGAGGTTCTCTCACTCACAGATGGCGCTGCCAAATCACATGTGCCGCCTCCCTCCCTGTCCCTGGGCCTGTCTACCTCTACCTAGGTTCCCAGCTCATACAAACTCTGCCTGGTCTGTGTACGCCACGGCCATCTGGGTGTTGGTGCACCCCCACACATCTGTCAACCATCAGTCTTCCTACTTATCGATCTGTAGATTCCCTGCCATGGGGCCCGCTGTCAGTCTGTCCACCCCTCCCGCGCCCTCTGCCCGCACCTGTGTCTCCCCCAACGCCAGCCTGACTGCAGCCATCTTTCTTCTTTTGGCAGTTGGCACTCATGTCTCCAAATCAACATAATCCCTGTTGAAATCCACCCACACCGTCCTCAGCACTGTCTGACCCCCGGGCCAGAAGGCAGGCAGAGGCTGTTAACACAAAGGCCAGATGTTGCTCTGTACCTGCAGCGGGGGGTGGGAAGACACGTTGGCCCCACAGTCATCAAACCTCCATCCTACTTGACCATGGGGGAGTCACTCACCTCTCTGGGCCCCGCTGAACCACGTCCAAGAAACAGGGATCATGGGACCTGTCATATAGTAGTTTCACGGTTAGAGGACAAGGGGCCACCCTGTGTGTAGCTCAGTTCACAGCACATAGTAGCTCTCTAAAAATGCTCTTGAATCTATGGTGTAAGTTCTAAATCTCAAACATGTAATATGAACAACTACCATTTATTGAATTAGTATTCTATCTTAAGGACTTTATATGTTTCATTGTATTTAACTTTTACAAAACCCAATGACCTCGATCTTCAGTGTGGTCCCTGAAATGGTAGCATCGGGGTCGCCCGGGAATGTTTAAAACTGTGGAACTTCAGACTCCCATCCCCAGACCTTTTGAGTCAGTTGGCATTTGAACAAGATCCCCAAGATGCTGAAAAGCAACACAGTGCCCTTATTTATCCTCATTTTACAGATGAACAGACTAAAATCAAAACCGGGTAAATAACCTGGCCGGGGCCACAGAGAGAACACATGGCAAATTCTAGGCTTTAAGATTGACTTCTCTGACATCAGTCCTTGCCACCGTGGCTTTGTGTACTGTGAGGAAGTAAACACGAAGACACATACTCACACACACATGGAAAAGCGATGGGCGGCCACTCAGCGTATTCAGAGCCCGTGATCTGAAATGCCTGGAGGTGAGAGACCAGACAAGCTGAGAACTATCTTTCCCCTCCCTGGCAGAAAGGGTACTGGCAGAAATGTAGACTGGGGATGAGGAGACTTCAATGTAACCAGCTGTGTGATCTTGGGCATGTTACTTCACCTCTCTGAGCCTCTGTTTCTTTCTTGATAAAGTGGATGATTATACCAGATATCATAACAATGTACCTCTGTTATTATCCTTTTATTTTGCAGGTGATTCTGTTCTGACACTCCACATGCATGAGAATTTTGTCAATGTTTCTGTTTGATGTCAATTACCACTCTAGTAATGGAGTTAGCATAGGGGGAAATGGAAAAAAAAAAAAAAAAAGATGTAAGAGGTTGTAAGAGAATCTTTAAAATCTGAAATCCAAACCTGGCTTCTTCTAAAATGACTCATTCTCCAGCGCAGACAGATCGGAGGGCCCTGTGTCAATTATTCCTTCTGATTATTCTGGAGCTTGTTTGTGGGACTGGAGGCCCTTTCATACATCATTCCTAGGACTTTTCTCAAGGGGTTTATGGACCAAGGACATCTGGTGCCTGAGGCTTTATGTCTGTTGGTGTGATCATCCAAACATGGGAAGGGCCTATAACACTCCAAATGCTGGTGCCCAAATATCTTTAATTCCTTCTGAAGGGTCGAGGTTATTTCTCCATCGGGAGTGCTAATGGGATTCTAATACCCTGGCAAATGGGATTTTTTACAACTGCCATTCTGCAGTTACTGAGATGGCGTGTCGCTGGGACAGCCCTATAAATCCTGCCAAGTCACTCTGAGGAGGAGAGGAAGCCACAGGGAGAGAGGACTCACTCGCTGGTGCAGGCCATGTGCTGGGCCCTCTGAGGGGCTGCTCTGGATCTAGTTCAGGATGAGTTACTCACTCTTCTGGAGAGCCAAGAGAAGCCAGGAAAATATGGCAGGTCCACAGTCCCAGGGCCTAAGAAACCAGACAGAATCTGATGGAAATGAGGCAATGGGCCCATAGGAAATGTACTTTACTCTTTGCCTCCTTTCCTTTGCATTTGGTTTTCTAAGACCTCTGTTTCTGAGGGCTGGAGGGCAGAGGACTTAAGGATATTGACCAAAAGCTGGTACCTCTGTCATCTTGAGTCCAAAGGAACAGGACCCAGGTAAAGGCTCATGGTGGATATTATGGAGAAACATGCAATTGACTCATCCTGTTAAAGGGGTTAAAATTGATGCCTCAGAGCAAAATCACTGTTAAAAAGAATATGATAATTTATGTTGAGATTAATTACCCTTTAAGCATGAGCTCCCTGTGAAGCTAGGTCCTTATGTTAGTACACAGTTTCGCAGTTTCATTAGATCACCACAAGAGATGAGAAAGAGCAGATTGTAGTTTTTCCATGTTAGAGAAGGATGGTAAGTCTTGAAACCTGAAAAAAAGTTGTCCCAGGATACACCAGTTTTAGGTTGTTGACTTAGGCCTCAAACCCAGATTTTAGAATTTAAATCCAACCTGCCCCTCCCCCACTGCACCAAGTTGTGTTCTCCAGGAAGGTGGGCACAATCCTCTTCCCTCTTCGGGGGGCAGGCCGCCTCAGAAGGAAAGCTTCACTGAAGAGTGATCTTAAATTGGGGGTCTGCCCAAGGACTGCCTAACATGGGTGCCCGGTCCATGGGCATATCCCAAGCACTCCTTTTCAAGCTCCCCTTTACTCTGTCCTTACAGCATGTCTGTCAATTCTTTCTGGTTTCTCCTGTCTTTTTTTCCTCCTTTGCTTGCTTGCCACCTTCCTCCCCCAGATGCAGACAGATGATTCAGTGGATTTATTCATGGCACCATGAGCATGCTGTTGTCCATCCCAAAATGTAAGCTTCTCCAGGGCAAGCTTTCAGCAATAATGTTTTTATAACCAGACCCCAGGGAGGATATGAAGAAATATAAAACCCAGTTCTAGTTTTCAAGGAATTTACAAATTTCCTGGGAAGGCGGGATATATCCATAAGTTAAACATCAAAGTAATTGTTGTCATTATATGGCTCTTGATAGTATGGAATATTTTCAGAGCATTGTCTCATTCCATTCTCCATTGGTAAGAGAGGGTTGGGATGTTAATTCCTTCTTTAGAGATAAGCTAATGGAGGCTCAAAGAGGTACAGAGTCTCGGCCAGATTTACAAAGCTAGAAGCTGTTTAAATAAAGCTCCATCTTGGGCCCGTTACTTCACGCAGAATGGGGACAGTAAATAAGATGATGCCTGTTTGCACGATACCAATACAAATGCCACAAGCCATCAAAGAAGAATCAGATCATTAAGCAGGAGGATTAGAGAAGACTTCACGAAGGAGGTGAAATGTAAGTGGAGATGTGGTTTTCCATTTCTCAAGAATTTGGTCCCTGTGGCTCAGGGATTGAGCATCCAGCAGTGTGTGGGGAGATGAAGACTGTGGGCCTGGAAGCACATGGCCATCATAGGGATGGCAATTCACAAGTTGCATGAAAAGATCCAGACTTTTCCACTTAGGGTAGAAACTGTGCCATTCCAGTGCTGGGAATGAGCCCTGGGATGTGGGGCTCTCCTTCCTCATCCCAGCTTCACACTCCCCTCCTCCCTGTGCCCACCAGCCCCAGCAGGCTTGCCACTCAGTCTCCACTCTGGCTCAAGGGCTCCACGGCTCCAGCCGAGAGAGGCAGAACCTATTCAGGGGCATTTTCCAGGGTAAAGGCACCTGGCCTGTGTCATTCTCTGGTAGAGATAGGAAATGGATGGCTCTGATTACCTTTTTTCCTTTCCAAAGCCATCCAAAGAACGGGGCTTGGAGCCAGACAGCCCTCGGGTCAAATCCATCTCCAAGTTTCAGCTCGTAAGACTATAGTCAATTTACTCATTTCTCCTAAGTGCCTAGTAACTTGAGCCTCACTTATTTTTTCAGTTTGAATAACAATTACTACCTGCCATATCACTGTTAGTATCATTTGGTTATCATGGCTTTCATTTTATTATCACTAGACCTTTCTCAAAGTCCCAGGGGCCCGTGTAACTGAAGCAGCTAATGTTGTATGGGGGTGGCTGGCACAGGGCTCTGCCTTCTGCTCATCCCTGGCTGGACAGGGTTCTCAGGAACCGCTAGGCTGTGAGAAGAGTGCTCTGCGGTGAAGTCCTCCCCCTGATTCTCTGGAAGGAGTCAGGGGCCATCTGTGTGGAAGGAACCTGGCACATCATACCCTAACCTAGGTTCTGCCTCCAACTTTCTGTGTGGTTGGGGGAAATCACTTAATTTCTGGGAAACTCGGGATCTTTAGGTTGAAAACAGTTTTGAAGAGAATGGGCCTCCTCCAGAGCTGTTGAGAGGGTCAAGGGAGCTGGTGCCCTTGAAAACACTTTATCAGCCCTGTGCTCTGGACCATGTGGTCTTCTGAGCAATGCTTTTAAGAGCTCATCTAATGTTCCTCGGAGACCCACAACAAATGTAGATGCATCTGAGCCGAGAGGCCAGGTAGTTGGTGGACACGGGCTTCCCGACCAGCACCAGAAGCTCAGGAGGAGCCAAGCCACCTTCTCAGGGCTGAGCCAGGCAGATGAGCCCAGGAAGTAGGGCTGGGCCAGCTGCCAGCAGCCAGTGGGAAGAGCATAGTGGTCCCTAGACCTAATTGAATCAAAGCGAGAGGAAGGCAGCCTGGCTGCCAGAGACCCTCAGTCTTGACCTGTGTTTGGCCAGGTCTCCCATGACATTCATGCTATTACCCGGCAAGCTCCAAAACACCCCTCATTTCTCTCCCTGCTTAAGGACAGTGTGAATACAACACCACCAATACCTCCCGCCTTCAATGTGAAGCCTAAGGCTTCATGTAAGTTTGACTACAGGCTTGCACTTCAAAAAATAAAAAAATGAAAATAAAAAGCAAAACCCAAACAAAACAAAAACCCCAAGGTTATACATATTACATGACTGCATCCATGACTGCTTAGGATTGATTTTTCTCCATCCCCAATTGCAGGAAGCCAGAAAGATAGGATTATTGTCTTGGGCAATCATGAGCTGAGGCACCTGGCAGCTGAGCTCTCCACCTCCTCCTTCCACACACTTGTAAATAGGCAACATCTAGTTCCATTCTGTCCCCACAATCCTCAGCTCTTATGGCACAAACAGAGGCAGTTACTGAAGCCCGTTATAACTGGGAGCACTTTGCAAATCCAATCTCTGTGTCAGAGGGTGACCTCATGGAGCAGGAATGCAGAAGGACCTGACCCACACCTGGAATGACAGGCACGCGGCCCAGCTCAATGGCCCAGGATTTCCAGTCATATGGCAACGCCAGGCCCACCTGCCATCCAAGCAGATTCCGCTGGTACAGGAAGGGAAAAGAAGAGTAAAGGGGCTGGATAGTGAACCACCCAGCCAAGCACAGAGACCTACCAGCTCCATACTGCATAGCCCACCTGTGAACCTCGGACCTGGTGGTCAAATCTCTCTTTAGGGAGGAGCGGAGTGGAATGAGAGCCCGGGGACATGAGTGGACCTCACTGTGGGGCTGTTGTTTCGTTCTAGAGCCACCCACTACACACACGTTGAAGCATGCACTGAACTGATAACAGAAATCATTTGTTAGGTGTTTGCTCATGTGTCTCTTGTTGGTTCTCTTTTCTGAATACATTTAAAATCTCTGTCCTTGCTGCCCATCTCCAATCGCAAGGTCTCCATGGCCATGGCCACTGCCTGGTGCCCTTGCTCTTCATCACCCTTACTCGGCCCAGCCCAGGCAGCGGCTCCCTAAAGACCGAGCCCTGGGAGAGGGCCCCGAACTTCAGGACCTTGGAGATCTCCCCTGGATGAAGAGCCCAGAGACCACACCTGCAGCTACACTCACTCCTCAGACTCTGGCTCTGAAGAGCCCCGTGTGAAATGGCCAGAGTCTCCTTCCTTGGGCTCTGTTGGTCTCTGCCTGGCAGCAAGCTTAGCCCCAGCTCTGAGTTCCTAAGTTCATGACTCAGAGAAGAAAGGCATTCACAGGGTGGGATATGAAATCGCTCCCCAGGCCCAGCAGGTACTGTTGAGCCATAGGCCGCTCTGCTATGTTATCTGTCCTCTCCCTGTCTCCATAGCCCCTGCCAGACCTGGATCCACAACTGGGGGAGAAGGACATCTGTCACTTGCTTAGTCCCTGAAGGGCCATCCCCACACTCTGCTCTCACCTTGTGTTGGCCCAGATTTGCCTTCTGGAAAGTTTCCTGTCCCTTCATCTAGATAAATTGCCCAAGTTAGCATTTGCTTGCTCCGCCCTACACAGGGCATCACTGAGACTTGGAGCCAGGTTCTGAGCCTGGACGAGAGGCAGGTCCTGATATCCTGTCTTGGCCCCCACAGTCCTTTTCTCCAACTGCATTCAGCTCCTTGTTCTATTCCGTGAATGCATCCTTTCTGCCTATGAGGCTGTACCCTCCTCACTTCCTCAGGGAAGGCTCCATCTCTGCCTCCCCCACACCCCACCGCCGGACCTCACAAGCTGCACTGTGTTAATGCATAAGCAGGGTCCCATCGACTGCTGAGGGAATGAACCCAGAGTGCAAAGTGAGGTCAACACTTCACACTGGCAGCATCTCCTTTCTAGAAAGAAACAGCCTGGCCTGTCAGTAGGAAGCTTCCCTTCACCAGCCTATTGGAGGGCATTGTGCTGAGGCTACAGAGGAGTTAGGGCCTCTGCATCCAACCTCTGGGATTTCCAGAGCAGAATACAGAGATGGCAATACACCATGGAGGTGGCCCAGCCAGCCGGACCACAAACACCGAACAAAGACAGAGAAAGACCTTCGAACACAAGCCAAGGGTCAGCTCTGCCTCCAGTATGAGGCGAAGGTGTTCCAATTTCAAGTTTGTGAGAGATGGGATTAAGGAACGATAGCAGCTTCCTTCCTTAATTCCTCCTTCCACTGTGAGATGTGGGGAAGATAGAATGAAAGAACCAATATGAAAGTGCTTGGAACTTTTTGAGGCTCAAAGGAGCTTAAGGATCTAAAGTATTATGATTACCTTTTAACCCTATGGTAATATTGATTATATGGGGGATGGTAGGGTGTCTCTGGCTGCCTGGGCAGAGTCCTTGGAAGCCCAAGCGTATTTATAAGCATTGCTGTGCAAAGACCTTGACAGACTGAGATTCGGAGGGAGACTTATAAGGGTGGTGGAGGGCCAGAGGTTAAGTTTTATCTTTATTATGTGTCGGGAAGTGGCTTTCTGCCAAGTCCCAGCCCAGGGGGAAGACAATCAAATGTACCCTTCCCTGCAGCACCACTGCCCTCCTGATAGACACCCGTATTTTCACTGTGCCTCCTGCTCAGAGGAAGTTATGCTCGTGAGCCCTGGCATCAGGCTCCCCTTGAAAATTTATTAATAATGTATTAATAATGATAATAATAATAGTAAGTCAGCTGATACCGTCACTAATGTCCCAGGGGAGAGAGCAGAAGAAAATTGCCCCTAACAGAAATGCTTGACTTCATTCTCTCATTTAGGATTCTGCTTCAGCTGATGAAGGAAAAGGGTCACAGACTTCAGGGTCAGAAAGGTGGGGCAGGAATGCCTGCCCTGATATGTACTCGTGCCTTCTTTGGCAAACCCTTTGTTTTTTTCCTAAGTTTCAGCCTCCTTATCTGTAAGTGTGGATGATATTAATATCTACCTCATCGTGTTGTTGTAAAATTCAAATGGGAAGCACCATGCAAAGCATTCAGCTGACTGTCCAGCATGGAATAACTCTCAAGCACTGTGAGCTATTATTAATACTGGTATTAGTGCCAGTCTTGGAAAAGCAGATTTTAAAATGCAGATACAGGAGCCCATTAATTCATGTATGCCAAGTGTCCAGCCCAGTGGCCAGTGCACAGTAGGGTCCCATTATCTGTTCATACCCATACCTGGCCTGGGGGAGAGTCCGTGGCATTAGAGAATATTGCCAGGAACAGGGCTCTCTGCCCATATTGTGTGGTGTTTCCTCCCTGCCTTTGAACATGCACTCACCTGCTGAACAATTTGGTGCTGTGTATTTTCCTCTCCCACTTACACACTTCCTCAACCCTTAAATGTGGTGGATAATTAAAGGCAAAACTGCAGACTTAGATAGAGTCACCTATCCAGAGAGCAGGTAGCAGATGAGGTAGGAGTTCCCCCCGAGTTCAAGGTGAGAATTGTGGAGATCATTTTCTGCTGGTGTCAGGCACATTAGTTTAGGAATGTGTGATTCTGGCCTTGGAAGCCAAGCCCGGTTCAAAACAATAATTCACAGTTAGTGAACTTACGGAGTTATGGCCCTAGGATCAGAGCTTTCCTCTTGCTCATTTGGCCAGTTTGGCTGGATCAGGTGTTTAAGCATAGAAATGAGGAATGTTTCAGAGAGATTACACATATAAAGCTTCCTGTGAATGCCCAGGCTAATTTACAGTCATTTTTGTTTAATTATGCTGAGTCCCGCCATGGTAGCGCTGAACAAATGTCTATTCTCTACCCAATTTCTAGGTAGGAAAATAGTCACAAAGAGAAGACCCATATGGCACTGGGTTTAGAAAATACGGACAATTTGGAGCGCCTAGTGGTGCAGTTGGTTAAGCGTCCGACTCTTGGTTTTGGCTCAGGTCGTGATCTCAGGGTCGTGAGATCGAGCCCCATGTCAGTCTTCACGCTCAGTGCAGAGTCTGCTTAGGTTTCTCTCTGTCCCTCCCCCCATCAAATAAACACATAAATCTTTTAAAAAAAGAGAGAGAGAGGGAGAGAAAATACAGACAACTTGCTGAACTTTGTAACCTTTCCAATGTGCTGAATAGAACTTAGTGTCCCCTTAACAGCTGTGTGCATTTGTTTGTTTGTTTGTTTGTTTGAAAAATAAATATGTTAGAGAAGATACTGCTGGATGGAAGATTTCCTGCAGATTCCTTTAATCAATGGTTTATTTCTAGGGTGTGCTTTTAATTTCTCAAAGTGCTTTTACATATATTATCTCCTTTGATTTACATGATGGTCCTGTGGAGCAGGAGGTAGGTACTATTTTATTTCACAGAACAGATGGAAACCCGACGCTTGGGTTCTGAGGCAGTTAGTTCAGAGACGGGGTAGCATTGCTAGATCCAGCCTCATGCTTCTGAGTCACCAGCCTGTGCCCTTTCCACAGGACGACCCCGTCCCTCGTGAAAAGTTGCACCCTGCATTATGAGAAAATATGTATTGTATTAACTTGACACTGGAGGAGGGAGAACTTGAAAAATGGCATAGAAGAATGTCTTGTGTGAGTACTCAGGGACAAGGTCATCTCTCTGTCTTTTTCTCTATCCCTCTCTCTTCTGTAATGTAAAAAAGACTCTTTTTGCCTCCCCCTGGCCCCTTTTAAGTGGTTTCCACAGAAGTAGATATAGACCCGTTTTAGATTGCATTTTGGGGTTGGTTGGTGTTGCAGGAAAGGTGACTATGGCCTATCAGGTGGCTATCTATCTTAATATGGAAGTCACCATTGGAAGTAGCGATATGCTTGCTCAAGGGGAGATAAGCCAGCTGATCGGGAAGTCTTTCCCAGCTGTGGCACAGAATCTTTTGGATAGTGATCAGAGAGCCTGACTTCTCATTGTCTATGCTGTGGCTAAGGTCTAAGCTGCTGATTGGCTCTCAATTTATAGGTATCCCAATCACGCCCTGCAAATGGATGCTTGATTGCACCCGAGATGCTTGTAAAAGATTCTGAATAATGTATAGGAAAACCAGACTCTAAATGCCCATGTCACATGCCAAACAAAGACTCCAGGGTCACCGTCCTAGAGACCCTTCCCTTATCATGCTCGCTCTTTCCTTCCCCTGCTGCACAGCCTGAATATTAGCGTTGAGTGCACCCCAACAACATAATCACAAGAGTCATTATTAGCAGGCAAAAATGATCTGCAGGCTGGCAAACAGTGGTGTGGAGAGACCCAGTCGAGTTCTGCTTCAGTCACTTACATGTTAAATCCTCTTTTCTACGTATGCCCTACCTGTGTCCTTCCTAACACGTTGGCCAAGCACTGCTCTTTCATTTTTTCGCTTTTATTTTTTTTTTTTTAAAGCCGACCAGAGTGGAAGCCAGTCTCTTTGGTCTAGCTTTTCTTTGTTTCTGCTCAGGCTCAGGCAGAATAGCCTTCTAGTCCATGGAATGGTCCTTGAAAAGACAAGGATACCTATATTTGCCTGCTGTCAGCCCTTGGGTCTAATTAGCCCATTTTCCAGCCAAAGTTCTCCCTTGTTTAACTTCTCCTACTTACTTCCCCACTCTCCCACCCCTCCCTGTAGCACCAGCCCCTGCTGCTCTCCGAGGTTGCACGGCCCATCTGCAGCGCTCAGTATTCTGGATATCGGCTCAGCCATTCGAATTAGCACGAACACAAACATCCTCATTTACATGGAACTCACAGAAGGTGACATTCTGTCTGTAACAATAGGTTATAATTATCATGTCTCTCATTTGTATTCCATTTTACAGCTTCTGGAATTGTTTTCACATGCATTATCCCATTTGATTCTGCTTACAATGCTGAGATGTAGGCAATTATTCATTCCTTCCTTCACTCACCGAATATTTATTGAGGGGCTGGGGAAGCCGAGGTGATTAAGACAGGCGTGGTTCTGCCCTGGTGGAGCTTATATTCTAGATGAAAAAGATACCACCTTTTCTATTTTGTGGCTGACGTAGCTAAGCCTGGAGAAGATGCAAGTCTCAAATCAGTCACGTTGTAAGTGCAAGGGAAGGACTAGAACCCAGATCCGTGGACATTAACCCTAGGGCTTCTCCTATTTCACCCGGCTGTTTCCCTGAGGACACAGGAAGTCCTCATCACACAGAGGCTGTGTTTCAGGAGTTGAGTACTTGGAATTCAGTACACATTCTCCCATAGAAATTATGTTATAAATGGTTACTATGTTACAAGGCCATTCAACAAAAACCCAGTTAACCCATTTAACCCATAATGTAGCTGAAGTGCGCTATTAATAGGACAATTTCTTCCTCTGCTACACCATTGGGGAGGTATTTCATTGGGCTCATTCAAAACTGATGCTGTGAATAAAATCAACTTTGGGCCTTTCAATTTCCTTAGATACTACTCACTGTAGGCAGGACACCATCCCAGTGTAACAGACCCACTTCCCTCCATTTGTTTATTTTCATTATATTTTCTGCTCTATATTTGTATGTGTTGCAATATTAGCTTATTGCAACACATACAAATATATATATATATTATATATATATATATATACATAAGTGGTAAGCTTGGTTTGTATGGATTGTATGCTAGTAAATGAGTAAGTGATTGTCTGGCTTAAGGACAAATATATAGCTGTTTCCATAGATACCTGATCATAATAACTAATTAGGCCAACATGTTTTCCAAAGCTTATTTCAGGGGCATTTCAGATGTGACATACTCCAAGCGTCCCATAATGCAGCTATATTTTTCTTTTTATTTCTCTTTAGTAGCATCAATAAATAACCTCTGATACCTTTAATAGAGACTAAATGAATGGAAATCAGGAGTTTTGCCATTTGGTATGTTGAAGTAGCATTAGGTAAATATTATGCCTCCCCTACTTTTCTGAACAGTAATCAGATTAGCTACTTCCAGGGTTGGCTTCATGGAGAAAAGCCCTGAATTCAAAATTGAGATCTTGGGACATATCTCTCCTCATCCTTCTCCTGGCCCCTTCTCCCATCTGAGACTTCACTAAGACCAGAAACCTGCTTGTTGGGGAGGCATGCAGTTAGTTCTGACCAACCCAACTCTTCTTTACCTGTAGGTCTCCATAAGAGGCAGTATCTTGCATTCTGTACCTAGGAGGTGGTGAGAAGGGTCTCCAACCTCTTTCTCCATCCACATTTGCATCATAGAATCACCAGATAATATAACATCAAATTTCTGAGTGATCCTATAATTCCTCTAGTGTTGGTAATGTAGGAGCTGCAAATAATAATAATAATAATAATAATAATAATAATAAATATTTACTGAGCATCCAGTGTGTGGAGGCACTGTTCTGGGTACTTCATAAAGATTCTCTTGAGTCCTCGTGACAATCAGATATTATCGCAGTCTTAAGATAACAAACTAAGCTTGAAAAATTTAGATGGTTGTCCTAAGACCATAAAACTTATAAATGGTAGAGATGAAATTTGAAACCAGGAGTCTGTTGACTCCACTCCATCAAGAAGTTCAGAGGACCCTGAGAAACAACAAATGTCGATTCTCTTTAATATCTTTCCACCATCTGTAGGTGGTGTCTAAGAAAGCAGTTTGATTTATGAATGTCCTTAGATCTTGACTCTTTCTTAGGAACTCAGGGAGCAGGAAAAGCTTTTTAAAAATCCGCCCAAATACTATTGATCTATGATGCTTAACTTTGATTCTATCCTTTGTGTCTTACGACAGCTGCCAGTCATTATTGTCATGCCATGGACCCTTACTTTATCTTGACAACTGAATGAGTTAAAAGCTTTATATTTATACTATCTTTAAAGGGAAATTTTTTTTTTCTGAAAACTACCACTTGGCACCCTTCAATCCAAGTATGTACTAAAAGGGAGCTGCACATATTTGAGTCAAATATGTTCATCTCTACTCCAAATGTTACTAAGACTCCTACATCTATATGTCACTACCTTCTGCTTCCCCTTTGTGATCTTTGAAGACCTTTATGTCTGGATTTTTCATCAATCCATGTTTCTCTCCTTCCTAATATAATATTAGGTTAAACTTCTTTTGGAGTCATAAGCAAAGTAAAATTAAATTGATGTGTTTTATATGAAAAAAAGACCATGCAGATATATATGAAAATATAACAGCAGAGAGTGGCTCTGGGTTCCTGGATTAAAGAGATGGGTCATTTTGTGGCTGCTAATCAAACTCATGGGTGTATATTGATTAACTGCTGGGGCCGTCCAGGATCCCCCTGTCCTTCCAAGTCCAGCATTTACAGGCTGGCTTCTGAGCAAATCTTATTTTTCTTAGGATTATTGATAACTGCAGTTACTGGAAGAAGGATAGATTTGAGAGAACCAAAGTCAAGCTCCGTACAAATCAGCTGACTCATAAATTCAGTGACCAAATGCATTGCTAATAATATTTGTGGGACAACACGGAAAAAGCCCCTCCGTTGATATGTGTGGTGTTTCCTTTTTAGCTAATACAAGTGCAGATATAAAACAAAATGATCTGCTGAAATCTTTACTGATATGCATTTCATTGCCTGCTATCAGGGTTATGTGTTTCTGTAAAACAGAGACATCTAACTTGGAAACGCTTTCTCCAGGGAAACAGACCTATTTGAGCTAAATCAAAACAAGATTACAGAGTGATTAAAGTGCTACAAATAAGACCTATGTGGAAGGGTTGGAGGAACTGGGATCATTTAATGTGGGACAGAAAAGCTGCAAGGAGATTTCAGGAAAACTGCAAGCGTCTAAAACATTCTCCAACCAGTGCTTTTCTCTGTCTTCACAGAGCAACGGGCAAGAGAAACAATCTTAAGCTGCATTATGAAGGATTTAGGTCAGCCAATGGCTCTCAAGCCCCAGCTGCATGTTAAAATCACTCAGCAACCCTTTAAAATGCACTGTTTGCTGGGTCTTACCCTAGACTAATGAATCTCCAGAAGTGAGACCCAAGCATCAGTATTTGGTGATATGTAGCCAGAGTTGGGAATCGCCTGGTTGACTAGAAGGACAAATCTTGGGACAGCCTCAGTCCTGGGAACTGGTGAGGAAAGCATCTATAGATATCTCTAAAATCTAGGTGAGATTGGTTATGACTGTGACTCCCCATTTCTGACCCGGACATTTTTTCAGCTACTAAGTGGTCTGGGACCCTCCAGTCACAGAGAGCATCTGAGCACAGATCCTCAATCAATATTTGTTGCATGAATGAATGAATGAATGAATGCTAAAAGCCCTCAAGGAGGAGAGCCAGCAGTTGTAATGCTAGTCTGCAGAGGTGAATTTCAGGAATGGCTTCCCAAAAGCAAGTGTCGCTTAAACTAAGAAAATGCCACTAAACGCTGTAATTCAAAAACATCTACTAAACTCCAAGACTTTGAAATCAAAGAATGGAAGAGATAGAAGTCAGAATTCAAAGGCCAACAAGGAAGTGGGTGGTAGAGAAGCTGAGGTTGTATATGTTGATGACTCATTTGCGAGGTTTGGAAGTCAAGAAGAGAAAATGAATTACACCTGGAGGTGAATTATTTTCCTTGCCAGTGTGAAGATAAAGAGGAAGGATGGGGTTGGGGAGGGTTAAGATGTTGGGCAAGGTAGTGTAGCTGAGGGAAAATGTCTCCAGCGGACATGAGATTGAAGACAAGGGTAGAGGACTTCTCAGAGTAATTCAGGAGATGTGTGTCTCATCTAGTAGGTTATTGTTAAACTACACTAAAACCATCCTGATGTGTGGATCAGGAATTTGGTCAGAACTCAACTGGATAATTCCTCTGCTTCATGTGGTATGAACTAGTGTCAGTTGGTGGTATTTGGCTGGCGACTGCATAGGTCTAGAGGGTCCAAAACAACTTTCCTCACATGCCTTGCTGCTTTGTAAAGCCATATTCACTTGGGCTTCTTTTCCTGTCCATGTAGACTCAGGCCATTTCTATGTGGTCTCTCTAGGATGGGTGCTGGACTTTGATATGGTAATCTAGAGCTCCAAGGGACCAAGATGGAAGCTTCCAGTCTTCTCAGGCTGGGTCTGCACTGGCCTGGTGTCACTTCTGCTATACTCAATTGGTCTATCAAGGCATGGAGGCTGGGCCAGATTCAGACAGGGCATAACTGGAAGCCACCTCTCAATGGTGGGACTATCAAATAATTTGCGGCCATCTTTAATCTGCCACAGTCACTCCCCAGAAAGAGCAGATGAACAAAGAAATGATAGTTTTGAGGTAGAAAATAGTGAAAATTCAGTAGTACATACAGTGAATAGCAGGTACATGTCAGTAAAACCTGTTAAGGCAAAAGAGTGTATGTGGGGTTTTGGTCTAAGACTAATCTGGTTTCTAACACAACCATTTATTAACCAATTACTGTTTCCTCAACTGTAAAGTGTGGTTAATAGTAGGACCTACCTGACTCTGAAATTGGGTTCTTCAGGCAGCAGAGCCTGAGATAAAAGTTAGCAAGAAGTTGTTAGTTGAGGAGTGTCCTTGAAATGAACACCTGTGGAAAGGTGAGTAAGGAAGCAGGATTGGACAAGAGACAATCCAAACAATGTTGCAGGCCAACACCCCCTTGGTATACTCCACAGGGAGGAGCCTTGGTTGACAATGGCCCTCCAGAGTAACCCTGAGCAGGCAGAGGTGGCCAGGTCTACTGTAGTATGGGCCACCTGGGAAAGAGGAAAAACCCTTGAGTAAGATGGCTCTCTCCAGGTAAGAGGGTCCCTGAGGGGGCTGATGGCTACTAGCACCTGTCTTTGCCACTCCTGGCAGCTGGAGCACTGAGTCCTCGTTGGAGGGGGATCTGGGCAACACACACAGTGTCCACAGATCGGCGTTAGCCATGATTACAGACCCCGGCACAGCTCGTGGACGCCAGAAGAACCGTTTCAATGTCAGCCGTTGTCTGCCAGTAGCGGTTGTGAGGAAGGGTGGAAGGCCAGCTGAGAGAGGCAGTGTGCTGAGCGATGATGTGGAGAAGGACCCAGTGGTGGCTAGTGAGACTGTGGGATGCTCGTCCTCAGCATTTCCCAGAGGCTGGGTGGGCAAGGAGTCAAAGGTAGCTAGAAAAAGCCTAGCTAATGGACTGGGCAAATTTGGAAAATTGCTAATACATTCCCAGGCCAGTGTCAATAAGGTAGTGCCCTCTTCACTGTGAAGGTCACAAGACCACACTTCTTCTCTTTCCCACGGTTGCTCAGCACCACTGGGGCAGGAGGTAATGGAGAGATAATGGGCTCTGGGTTCAGATCCCAGCTCTCCACTCACCAGATGGGTGAACCTTAGCAAGTTAATTAATCTCTCTGATCTTCGGCTTCCTCATTTTAAAGTGGAGATCACAATAGCAAACGTGCTGGGTTGCTTTAGTGGTAAAGTATATCTAAATTGCCTGGAATAAAGGCCTGTGATCAACAAGTAGAAATGTTTATGATAGATGGGGTCACTTGTGAGCTGCCTCCTTTCTCCATTCAGGAATTATCTAGTGTGAACCCCAGTGCGTTCGGATTCAACTGAAACATTGATTAAGCACCCCTCGTGTCAGGCTCCGTATCAGGCACTTGCACACAGGTGCTCTCTCCTGAGCCTCATAAAAGTACTTGTGGGCAACATTACTGCCCCCTTTCACAGCTAAGGTAACTGAGGCTCAGAGAAGCCAAGGGCCAAAGAGGCTAATTTGTGTGTTAAGCAGCATTGTGCCAATGTCTTGACTCTTGGTCACCCTTTCTACTGCATCATAATTATCGGCCCCAAAGTGAGGCACAGGTCAAATGTTTCTCTGCACCCCAGCATCCGGCAGAGTCCCCGGTCTGCAGCATTATTCACACCGACAGGTCGGGCATTTCAGGATGGCTGGTCGCCACAGGCTAGAGCATGCATCTCCACCATCAGTTTGGACTGTCAGCTTTCTTCGTAATGATTAAAAGAAAGTAAAGGAGGAGGAAAAGGACTAAAGAAATCATCTTTGTACATTTTAATCTGAGCCGTTTTTTGAGCGGTGTGATAAGGCAGGTTGTGGAAATGTCAGCTTCTCCTTATCTCTAATTGACTTAAGTGGAGGCAGCTCTAATCCTTGTGTGCACAGGAGCCTGGAGTGGAGAGATGAGGCCAATTGATTCCTATTTTTTAATTAACACATGAGCCGCTTAAAAACAATAGTATATTGGGGGCAGTTGGGGAGCAGGAAGGAGTGTGAGGAAGGGTCGCCTCTGCTGCTGTGACATTTCGAGCAGTATTGGCAAGTGTCAGCATTTGATTTGAATCAGGGCTGGAGCGGGGCTAAGTGGGGTGTCTCCTGCTCGGGTGTCGTCACCGAAGACTGGTGCTAGGGTGACAGGGAAGTTGAAGGGAATGGGAAGACCCGTTCTCTCACTAAGCATTGTGTCAGGAAGGGGGGAGACTTCTATCCTTTGTTGGTTCTAACTGTTCAGTGTGTGTGTTTCGTATTCCCCAATTGACCCCTCTCTTGGTCTTCGTGTGGGTGCTTGTCCAGGATGAGTTAATGAAGGTGGGGGTCTCAGTCTCATGTAGTCCCAAGCCATGAGAATTCGGTCAGGCTACACGTTAGAAGTCTCATCCATACTAAAGACTAGAATATGCGGTAATTTTGCCCACACCATGGCTGATGTGCTTATATGGAAACCCCTGGGCATCCAGAACTTACCACCCATGCTCATTTTATGTGCTTGGTTTAAATGGATTGTCTTTTGTCCCCATTCCTGGAAAGTCACCTGATTCTGAACTCCAGCTTGGTTGACTGCTGCCCTGATTTATACAAAACAGCTTCTGTTCTCCCACCCTTCGGAGCTGGAGTTCCTATTTGACACTCTCTTACACTTAGTGATGGATTACTAGTCTCCTATCAGCTTGATCAAATCTATGATCAAAATGTATCTTCTGCATTCAGCCAGCATCACCACTGTCTGGACAGTCCTATTCTATCTCCCAAATTAGTTCCCCGGTATATCCCTGTATGTGTAAGAACTAAAATTTTATTTTTTTTCTCCTGGACATTGACATTTGAACTCTGCTCTGTGCTAGGTGGGGATAGGAAAGGAAGAAGCCTCACTGTTGAACTATCTTCCCAAGTCCCATCCCTGCAAGAGCCATTTCTACTATTTCCTTCTCCCCTGGCTATTTTCAATATGCCAGAACTTCAGAGTACTTCAAGGCCAAATGACCACGGGTCACGATACCTATGTTATTGGAGTATGAGTGAGAGGATAATGGATTTTTAATTAGTGCCCTTTAATAATTAATTAATTAATAGATGGGAGACGGGGACATGGACAAGTTGACCTCTGAATGTTTTACTTTCCAGGATTAGAGATCTGCCTGTTTTGTAGATCTGGAAAAGCAATAAATAAAATTGGCTGTTCATAACATTCTGCCCCTTCCGTCCTATAAAACGTTCACCTCTCTTCACTCTTGTTCTCATTTTGTTTACTTTCATTCTACTTGTTTATGTCTTCCCCAAAGCTCTTGCATCAGGAAGACACATGGATCTGGGAATATGCCTATCTTCTGCATTAGAATTAAGATAACTTTCTTAAGGATGGGGACCATGTTCTATCTACTGAACAATAACAGCAACTGGCGTTTGTTAAGCACTCACTTTGCATCGGCGATTGTGCTATGGCCTTTATATTTTTTCTTCATTTAATGCTCACATCCACTCTGAGGGAGCACTCTTATCCACATTTTATAATGAGGAAAAGGAAGTGGAGGGCTGTTGAGAAACCGGTGCAGGTTTATGCAACTGGTCAAGTATCAGACATGCCTTGCCAGCATGCAGCGCGTTCTTTCTGCATCTAGACCAGGGCCTGACACATACCAGATGATCATTTAGTATCAGCTGAATGAATGATGAGTAAGACATGGATTCTGTTTCCAGTTTTTCTTATAACTTGAACCTTGCCTCTAAAGAACTGAGTTTTATTCTCCCCTCTACCACCTTCCACGTCCCCAGCACATGGCAGCGTTCGGTAAATATTTAGTCAGTGAATGTTGAATGGACAGTTGACCCCTGAAGTCTTTTCTAGGTCTAGCAGCTTAGGACCTCTCTCTTCTCTGACCTCTCCTAACCGTTCTGTGTTTAGACTTTTGATTATATTCTATCCTTTGTTGGTTCTAACTGTTCAGTGTGTGTGTTTCGTATTCCCCAATAAATTGTGTTATATTTCCCTTGTATTCCCCCTGGTGCCTAGCCCAGTGCCCAGAACATAATGAGTGTTCAGTAAATACAGATTGAAATGGAATTGAGTATTGCTTCAGCACACTTCAAGCCAGAAGGAACACTGAAATAGCAATTACCTCCTGGGCTGTTGTTTTAGTCTTCAGAGAAACTGCCATGTGGTTTGTGCTAAACAGATGTTTTTGACAGGTCAGGGAGCAGCATCCCGGCTGCTGGCTTCAGGCACTATTTGACATACTGCCACACTATACTTCCATCCGCTTTATGAGTGTTGGTCTCCAGAGAGAAAGGGTGTTACGCAGCTTTTAGGAAATTCAGAGGGCAATGGTCTGAGAGAAAGAGAGACCCCAAGGTAATTGATAAAATTCCACTCACTGAATGAATGGTGCCCGACACCGTTGCACGCACACACACACACACACACATACCCCACAAGACCCCATCTAACTCTTCCTTAAAGGTGGAGGCAGAATTTGACTCTCAATTTTGCTCCTTCCTGAAAGTGAGGAGCAAAAACAATTCTCAGAGGACAAATAGGATGGGAAAATGCAGATAGGCTCTCAGTGCCCAAGGAAATCGAGAAGAGCCATGGTAATAACGGTTAAGAGTAGCCAGGGAAATCATGGCTTCCTTCAGCATCTGAGACTCCAGGACTTAATGAGCACCACCTTGAAATCAAGACTGGCTAATGCATGTGTTGGCTTCATCACGTGGATACTTATCCAAGAGCATAGATTCTCTAGGAAGTAATTAGGAGAAAAGTCAAGAGGAAGACGGACAATCTGGGCCTAGAGTGACTGCTCCCCTACCCTTGGTTATCCCCCCTGCACTTCAGCCGCTTGGTATTGTTGGCAAAAAGGCATAACCATCCCTGTTTTGTGATTCTATGAATAATTTGCCTTTTGAAAGAATCAACTCTTTTATCCTGTTATGCCTCCCTCTTCAGTCATCCCCGACCCCTCCACCCCACACACCCTGTAGAGCTCATTTGAGGAGTAGGCGAGTGCCTTTTAGAAGGGAGCAGACTAGGAATTTGTCCATCCTTGTGCATCCATCCCATACCCACACTGCCACGCCCATCGGAGAGAGCGGGCTCACGGGATGCTGCCTCTTCACCTTGAACTCCCTCCGTACGTCAGACATCAATCAAGTCACTTTTCAGTGACACATTCCCCAGATGCTCCTTTAGGGAAGGGACCATGTCCCATGGAGAGGGGCCCTTCTGGTGCCTAGCCCAGTGTCTGGGGCATGGTAGGCACCTCACTAAATACTCGCTGAACACAGGAATAAAAGAAAATCTCGGCGGGTTTGAGATATACCTTCACCCCTGTGATGGGCACTTTACATCCTGTTTAAGTCTATTCTTCCCCCAGGAGAAGGTTGGATACATAAGAACTCAAAGGCAGAAAGAAAAGAGAAAGAAATACATTGACCGTGGAAGTCATCCAGCAAAGTTTGGTGCTCTGCACAAAGAAAACTTACCAGTTATTTAATTGGGGGACTTGAAAGCTCACAGAAGAGAAAGGAGGGTGGGAAAATAAGAGGGAAAGGGAAGTGCTTTCTCCACTATAGGGAGGGCTGGGGCACAAACAAAAGCCCTGTGATTCACCCAAGAATAGAAGCTTAAAGGCCTTCGAGGACATGCCAAGGCGCCAGAGGGCCTGCCAACCTCAGCACATGCAGGGCATTTGCCTTTTGCTGCAGCCACGGAAAGGGATTTGAGCAGGCTAATGGTGACCTTAGAACAGCTGTGCTCGAAGGCCCTTCCCCTAATTCTTTCCCTTCCCTTTGCTAAAGGAAGCCAAAGAAAGAGTTAATGATTCCCCTGGAAAGGGTGAGATGACATTGCTGAGAGAATTCCTCATGAGGAAAAAAATGCCCACCACTAAGGAAGAAACCTGAGCTAGGGTGGTAGGGGGGAGGGAGAAAAGTCCTGGTGGGTGGAATGAGCACTGAGCAAAATTAGTTACCAGGAGGAGCCCCCGCAACAGACACAAGGCAGGCCTTGAGCAGCCGCTAGGGGCCAGGAGCTTCCAGCTTCCCGGTGCTATCTCACTGGGTCCTCAACATCCACATTTCATGCAGCCCTGCTGTTCCCACAGCCTAGCTGAGGACAGTCGGTTTCAGCCAGGTTAAATAACGAGACTCCACGGCCACACTAGATTGAGGCTAGAACCCCACACGGGTCAGATGCCACAGCAATGCTATTGAAGCCGAAGGTATGGAGGGGAGGAAACACTTTCTTTTATCTTCCTTGATGTGTCTCTTTCACTGCCGTCAATTGCAACAGCTTTCTCAGAGCATTTCCGACTGCCTGTCTCCCCTGCCTCCCCACCCTCCCCACCCTGTGCAGAACTAAAACAAAACAAAACACTTCTAAGACCAACTGGTGTAATTAAATATTTATTGAGCTCCTACTATGGGTTAGGAGTGCTACTATGTGCAGGGGATATAAAGATGAGTAAAACATTATCCCCAAGGTAGGAAACTCGCAGTCTACCTCATGAAATCATTGTAAAGCAAGGTAGAGTGATTTAATAAGGCATGTGTAAATGCTTTCAGAAAACAAGTAGGGGAACATTAAGACTTCTGATGTGAGGGGAATTAGCTAAAGCTTCGGTGATAAACTGATATTTTTGAGGGCAATGTGGGAAAGGCATTCCAGACAGAAGGAACAGCATGCACGAAGGCTCAGACCATGACAGAGACCATTGCATTTGGGGTGAAGAGAGTCACCCAGGCCATTTGGTACAGAGAAAGTAGGCATCAAAGTCAGTCTTCAAAATCTGCTGCCTTAACATACAGGGTTTTTTTTGTTGTTGTTGCTCTTTGTTTATTTGTTTTGGGGGGGTCTTTTTAAAATTGTGGTAAAATATACATAACAAACTTTACCATCTTAACCATTTTTTATTTTTCATTTTCTAAAATCTTCTTATTATTTATTTATTTGAGAGAGAGAGCACAAGCTTGAGGGAGAGGCAGAGGGAGAGGGAGAAGCAGACTCCCCACCGAGCAGGGACCCCGACGCTGGGCTAGATCCCAGGACCCTGAGATCATGACCTGAGCCGAAGGCATCCCCCTAACAGACTGAGCCACCCAGGAGCCCCCCATCTTAACCATTTTTAAATGTTTGTGATTCATTGGCATTAAGTACATTCACAATGTTGTACATCACCATCATCCACCTCCAGAACTTTTTCATCATCTCAAATAGAAACTCTACACCCATTAATCAATAACTTCCCATCCCCACTTCCCTGTGGCTCCTTGTAACCTATATTCTACTTTCTATCTCTAAGAACTGGTCAATTCTGAATGTTCCATATAAGTGAATAATACAAAATGTGTCTTTTGCACCTGGCTTATTTCCTTTAGCATAATGTTTTCAAAGTTCATCCATGTTTAACTAGTATGTATCAGAGCCTCATTCCTTTCTGTGGCTGCATAATATTCCATTGTATGTATAGACCACATGGTGTTTGTATACTCATCTGTTGATAGATAACTGATGGTTTCCATCTTTTGGCTTCGTGAATAATGCTGCTATGAACATTGGTGTACAAGATTCTATTTAAGTCTCTGCTTTCAATTCCTTTAGGTATATACCTGGAAGTGGAATTGCTAGATTATAGGATAATGCTGTGTTTAAATTTTCCAGGAACTGTTAACCCATTTTCCACACTGGCTATATCACTTTATATTCTCACCAGCTCCGTACACTCCAAGTTTCCAAGCTCTCCATACGCTCACAGAAACTGGTGGTTTTCCTGGGGGGGGGGGGTTGTTGTTGTTGTAAAATACAGCCAACCTCCTGAGTATTGTGGTTTGATGTGCATTTCCCTAATAATTAATGATGTTGCACATCATTTCATGTGCTTATTGGCCATTTATATATCTTCTTTGGAGAAATCTCCATTCAAGTCCTCATTTTTTAATTGAGTTGTTTGGGTTTTTTGGCTTTTGGTTTTGTCGTTGTTGTTTGCTTTGAATATATAAGCTTTGAGGATTGGGGATTATAGAATTAATTGGAGCTAAACGTAACCAATAAAGTTTTAAACTTGTTTGTTTTTACATTTAGTAAAACACAGCTCTGTCTTGCTAAAGTGTGAGGCTGGAGAAGTATTTTCAAAGTCTGATTGTTGTTGTTACGTATTTTCTGGTATTTCGTGAATAAGCTGCTTCTCTGCAGTTCCCCATGGCCAAAGGTAATAAAACTCAAAGCAGATGTGGGAATGCCAAGCTAAACAAAAACCCAGAAAACCACCAGGAAACAATCTGAGGATGTAAATCATACAGCGTGAAAGCCATTGGATTAGAAACACATTACCCTTGTCTGATTTGCTAACGCCCACATGTTCCAAGGAAGCTTCAAGTGTGATTTACATCCTGACATTTAAGGAAATGGGAAAAGGGTGATCCAGCTTGGCCTTGATGAATGCCTTTCTCTTTGTCTCTAACTCCAGCCCCGGAGAACAATGAGATAGGTGTCTCCAAACATGTCAGTGGGGGACCCGGGCCACGGAGGATCTGTGTCCCTCAGCGTAAGGGTTTCTCCCGGCCCTGACTTGATCCTAGATAGTCAGGTAAAGCAAAGAACTAGCTGCTTTTTTCTAACAGATCTAGTCCAGGACTGGAGGTCAGAATTCCTGTCCTCAGATCCTAGCTCCTCCTCTGCTTCTGGGGTGACCTTGGGTTTCCCTTCTGCAAAGTGGGGAAAGGAATTGTAGTTCGGGGGTTGTAATATGGTTCATAGGAAGCAAAGCATGTTGTGCACACAATCTGACAGGAAATGCAGTTTGAGAGATGCTGGAGAAGAAGGAAAAAAAGTGCAGAACAAGGCAAAAAATGCTACAGCAGGAAAGCAGGCATATGTAGAAAACAAACGCCAGTTCTGTCCAGCGCCCAAGGCAGATGTTATCTAACAGTTTTATTTGCTGTGTTTTCCTGTAGTTTTGAAAGCCCGTCTCCCAAGGTGCAGACCTCCTTCTGTGCTCCCCCACCTCACCCTAGCATGCAGAAGGCACTCTCCACACCGCCCCCTCCCCCCCCCACTGCAAACATTCTGCTTATCCCCTGGTCCTCTGAATTACCAGGCAGTCCTGCCCCACGAGCACTAATCCCTGTGGTTCCTCTCCGAAGGAGATTTAGCAGCATTTACGAATTCAGAGTTAAATCCCTCACATCCCCCAATCCAAGTGAACAGCTGGTAGTGGATACTGATAGCGAGGAAAGAAGTCATCACTTTGTTGGGTATTTCCCTGAATAATAAATGAACCGCTTTATGACATTCCTGGGGGCATCTGAAACTCCAGTCACCAAGCCCCTTCCACCCTCTTGCTATTAGGACAGGCTCTCTATAGTTTGAAACGTGGGTAAAGTAGAGCCTCTCCTAATGCTTATGTGGAAGTGGTATGAACAGTGACATCAGACCAGGGCCAGGAGGCTGCGGACAGCAAGGGAATCAAACTTTTGTTTTTAGCATGTGGCCTTAGGCAAGTTGCAAAGCAGCTCTGAATCTTGGTTCCCTCCTCTGTGTAGTGGGGTTAAAATTTTACCAAAAATCTCCTGTTGGGATTAAATAAGACAGCACATAAAAATAATAAATAAATAACCAGAGAAATAGGACAGCACATGACAGGGTCTGTGACATATCACAGGTGCTCAATCAATGTCAGTTCTTTCGTTCCTAACCCAACATAAAAAAAAAAGAAAGAAAGAAAATCACCGGCTTATTTCTTGGCCCAAATAAAAAGTCTTATTATGATATTTTGGGGAGAGGTCAAGAGTAGGAGGGAGAAAAGAAACTTTCCCCCACGATGATACTGGTATCCTTCTTAGGCACGGGGCCATTACTGAAAAGTTACTTACAGAAATGGTTGCACTGTGGCCTCAGCGGGAAGAGGGGTGTGCTTGGCCTGAGCCAGGCTGCCTGAGCGTCTGAGCACAAAGCCCTCCAGACCATGCTGAGCCCTTGATGGCTGGTATGAACTCGGCCCGCCCTGGCTGCGTAGCTGTGCGGCACGGATCCCTGCCGTATTTTCAAATGGAAAGAGCCGCTCCAGTGGCACTGAAGAGAGCGGGGGTGGGGGGAATGGCCTTTCCTTGCAAGTAGGTTTGCTCTGCAACCACCACTGAACATGTTTTTAAAATTCACTTTAGGTTTGCCTCTCAGGGTCCTTGATGCTGCTCACGGAGGGAAAGTAGACAAAGCTCATTTGTCTGTGTGCCCCCGCGGCCAAGGGTGGTCCAGGTGACAGCTGTTAGCTCTGAAGCATGATGGGCCCTAGGCAGAAGGAGGACTTAATTAATCAATGCATTGATTGAGCACCTACTGTGAGCCAGGCACTGTGCTAGACACAGTGGGGTGTAGAAGACAAGGCACAGTCTTGCCTTCTGGTGTCTTAAATTCTAGCCAAGGGTGATAATGCATAAGCATGTGCAAAGTGAAATAGCAATAAAAGAAATAAATAACAAGTCAGCACAATGCTATAGGAGATGTCACACAATGATTAATTACCAAATGAAAGGCACAGACATTAAATGCTATGGGAAAAAAAATCAATCAGCGTGTATTTACTGACTGCCTCGTGCAGGCCTCCGATCACGAAGCGAGCACCGTATTTCTCAGGACCTCTGCCCCGGCCCCCTCATCTAATGCTATTTTGAAGTTCTTGGCGGCCCGTTAAGTGTCAGGCAAATGGCATCAATGTCCTTATCAGAATCTCTGTCCCTCCCGTTCCAGATGCTCAGGCGTGGTGCCGAGGTCCCCAAAGAGAAGAAGGCAGGGAACGCCATCACCCCCAACAGAGGCTGTCACCCACATCTTCTGGTTTGAAGCCGTTGTGACTTGGCCCTGAAACTTCACGCATCTGTCTCCGTCACAGGAGCACAACCCATCCAAAAACAGGGGCTTGCTTTACTTGCTTTTGTAGCTTCCTTTTTATTTTATTTTTTTTTTTAATTTAAATTCAATTAGCCAACATAGAGTAGCTTCCTTTTGTCACTGCTTACTATGACTGACAGGCAGAAACCACTCTCCAACATGGCTGACTGAATGTTTATAGCATGCTATTGACTTAATGCGTGACATCTGCCAAACACGTCTGATATCTACAGTAGAACTCTTAGGAGTAGACAATGCCTTCCTGGAAAGAAGGACTCCATGTCAAAAAAGTCAATACTTGTAATAAACGTATAGCTTGGGTGGTTGGGTGGCAGCACTCACCATATTTCCTCTTTTCCTTGGTAGAAAACCTGGGGGGAAGGGGACTTGTGCTCAATGAGATCTTCCCTGAGACAGTCCCGGGGCAAACAGGTTACTTGGACCCCAGCAGTCATGGAAGTGCTCTCGACCTCCTTCCTGTGGGTGTGGAAGTATGGACAGTAGCCAAGAGAGTAAGATGCCTTGGCCTGGTAGCCCTCAAACCTCCCAAGCCTACGATGTGAAGGTTGGTCAACCCTGATGGCAAATCAGAAAAGCAGAAGCAGGTGGAAAGTGAACCTGAGTGGACGTGAGTGGCCGGAAGTGACACTTAACAATTATTTGTGGACCATCCAGTAAATGTTCTCAGCCTCACCGAGGTTATTAGAGAGGACCTGTGCAGAGAGTTCCGATCCCAGGATGCAGTAAGCACTTCATAAGTGCTAAAGAAACAGATCCGTGGATGAAGCAGAAGATAAGAAACTTTGAATGCTTTTCTACACGTGTATAGGGAAGTCATCAAACATACAGAGAAGAGGCAAGAATTCTGCAGTGAGTCCCCACTAACAAATTGCTAGATTCTTATAATTAGCATTTTACTCCATTTTCTTTATCAGAAGTTTATCTCTCTATCTGCAACCCATCTATCAATATGACACTTCTGATTATATAAAGGATATATTCCACTTACAGAAACAAAACATATACATGTGAAACAATTACTCAGTGTTTTACAAAGCAGTGCTAAATAGTGAGATAGAGATATGCGTCTGGTTGGAGCTGAAAAGATGATCTTCCATGAGGAATAAAATACTCAGAGGCCATTTCATGTAGGGAAGCAGGACTTGAGCTGGACCTGGAAGAATGCGTAAGATCTGGACAGGAGACGGAAAGAGCATGGTCTGTAGTGAGGTGAGATCCCAGGGACAAGGTGGGAAGCATTGTTCGGGCCAGTAAGTACTAACCTACCCCTCCCTCCTGCCTGAGCTATTCTGGGCCAGCATCATCCTTATCATCATCAGTGCTTAGGACCAAAGCTCAATATGAATACCTCCGAGGCTTCAGCCCCTGAGGGAGCTGGGTATCTTTCTTGTTGAGTGACACATAGTGGGATTCAAGAGATTGGTCCAGAGGGATGGGCCCTTTTCACCCAGAGTGAAGTTTAAAAAAAAAAAAAAAAAAAGAATTGATACATATGGGAGATTGACGTTGAGGAACTAGTTGGGAAGTAGATGGGGGATTTTGAGAGTCCATTCTGAAGGTCCTGGTGGGGACCTAAGAGCCTGTGGGCCTGCCTCCAGGGCAGCTTACAAACCACAGACCTGCTGGGGTAGGGGGCATTGGGCCTCGGGGAGAGCTGCCGCCTTCCAATGGTCCAAATGGAGCAGGCCCAGCGTTGGGTGGAGGCAGCTCAGGGAGGGACCCGGAGCCAACAGACCCACTAAATACCAGCCTTCCACTCAGTGCCATCTTGGGAAGAGGCTGCTGAAACTCAGCTGGAAAAGACTTGTATTACTTAAGTCCTTCCTAGGACATGTGCTGGTAATGGGATTCAGGCGCAATCCTGGCTGGAGCTTAAAAGGCAGATAAAGAAGGTGCAGATCAGTGACTGAGTATGTCTGCACAACTTTGAAAACACGTTACCTGTCCCCTGGCAGAAGAGGGTTTGGCTGCCTGCCACGGGGACACTGCCTTGCCTTTGTTGTCTCTCTTTTCCTCCACTCTCTCCCAGAACCACCCTCGCCTTTCACCTGCCTAGTTTCTATGGGCTGTGAATTGTTTCAGTAAGCATGGATTCGGTCCATTCGGGCTCCCTGGTGAAGGAATGCTGCACCTCCGCTCTGCATTGGCCGCCCTGGGCCGTGCTGGCTGGAACAGGGCCAGGGCCCGGTGTTCGCAGAACAAAAGAGACCTGTTCTGTGAGCGGTCCAGCCATGCTGGGCCAGGAGGAATTTGTGCAAGTGCAGTGGAGGGATAAGCCCATTCATTTGGTGATGCAGCCTCTGTGTACTTTGTCAGCAAGATGGAGAACACTCACTATTTTCTCTGGCTTTTAGGATTTCCATATTTATTGCTTGTTTGCTACCACTAGGGAGAAGAGAAGAAAACAACAACTTCCTCCATTTGAAATTTTAAACATGAACACGTGAGTCTCCCCTCCCTCGTCCCCTGCAGTTCCAGCAAAGCATAGAACCGGAGAGTATGAGAGCTGCAAGTGCTTGGGAAACCCAAACAGTGTTGCTTCATTTGACATACAAGGAAACCACAGGCAGGGGATAAAGGGATCCGGCCAAAGCCAAACACCTAGTTAGTGGGAGCCCCGAGACTAACATTTATATCTGCAGAACCGTAAGTTAATTTGCTGTCACGACACCACGCAGGCCCTATTTCTATTCAAGTCAAAAATCTGACTTTGGGTAAGAGATCCCACTCTGTGCAAGGCATGCTCAAGAGGCTTGCACATTATCTTGCGCATTTGTCCCCATCGAAGTGCCGGGAGCACGGAGCAGGTGATGCAGAGTCAGGGCCAGAGGGAGAAGTAGTCACTGCCCTGCAGGACGGTACCATCGAGTAGAGGTGATGACACCAAATAGATAGGATGCAATAAGGAATGATATATGTCGGAAGCTAAAGCACTTAATGCCTGGCACACAGTACACACTAGATGTTTCTTAAAGGACACGAAGGGGCCATCCTGGATCAAGGGGCCAGAGAAAGCTGTGGAGGGAACAGCACTGAAGTTACCTTCTAGAAGAATTTCATCTGACAGCCATGTGGGAAGGGCATTTCCAGCAAAAGGCGGCATATGGAATAGGATGTGTTCAGGGAATGGCGTATAGACAAAGTGCCGGGGGATGACAACAGGTGCAGAGGCAACAGAAAGTGGGCCTGGGAAGTCATTTCAGCCATTCATGGGATTGAGATTTACTGAGGCCTTGCCTTGTGCTGGCACCCCTGTAGGCCTGTGATTTTGCAGTGAATAAGGCAGAGAGGGTGAGCCAGGGAGGCACACACCCACACACAGATTATGATGTAACAGCAAATGCCTGGGAGCCTAATTTGACAGAGGCCATCTGAGGTAAGACCTAAATGACAAAGAGAAGCCAGCCGTGGGAAAATCTGAGTTCCGGAGCCCTCCAGGCAAAGGATAGGCGAGTGGAAAGCTTTGAGGCAAGAACAAACTTGGCACACTTGAGAAAGAAAAAATAAAAGGCCCATGTGAAATGAATTTTGGGCGAATCCACCAGTGGGAGAGGAGTTGGGCAGCCGAGCAGAGGTTAGATTTTGTAGAACCTTCTAGTCCATGGCTGGGAGATTGAATTTCATTCTAAGTGCCACGGGAACAGAGTCCAACCTCCCTTCCTGCATTATCTGGCCTTGGCCTGTGTCTCCATGGGAACAAGTCATCTTGGTTTGCCCAAGACTTTTCCAGTTTTCGTACTGAAAGGCCAGCATCCTGGGAATGCCCTCTGTCCCCAGCAAGTGGGGCTCAGTCACCTTACCTCCCACTTTCATTGTTGCAGTCTTGTCGCAATTGTTTGGGGCCATGTTATGGAGTCCCTCCAAAGTCTCTGGCTGATTCATTAGGAAACTGATGGCCAATCAAAATTTCTGGGAGTGGGGATAACATAATTAAAGTTATTTAAGCATTTATAAGATACTAACAACCTCTAGGGTCCTTCAATTTACATAAAGATCAAATCTTTATGAAATCTGGGGATTCATTTGGATGTGGAAAGGGTAATGGGCCAATAGACATGCCTCCCTTGGGAATAACAAAGGCCACTTCCAACCAGATGTTGCTGTCAACACCCTTTCTTGCAGAATTGATTGGATGCTTTAGTCCTCGTTCTTCAAGACTTGAACGTATGAACTTGGAATCCCTCTCTCGTAAGCAAAATGTACAGGAACAGACCTTCACGTGACAGTCTGAGCTGAGTCTGTGCAGGTATCTAGGATTATCCAAAGCTAGTTGTGGGAGAAATACAGTAGCCGCCTGTGCTCCTCACCTCTGGAATTGTATTTTCTATCTTCTCATTAGTTGGAGTGAAATCAGACTAGGACCTTGTTCCTTTAAGAATCTTTACCAAGATAATGGTATTCATGATCTCACAATCACATAAATCACTGCCAGCCCCCTTAAGTCAATTCATATTTCTGTAGTTCGTTAGTGGCTCGGGAGGAAATTGCATTTATTATAATTGCCTCTAATTGCACCAGATTAGTGATTACAATTATTGATGGCAGCTGATTATTCATTAGGCATCAAATCAATTCCCGTGCTTCCTCGTTACTCGACACAGTAACTCTGATGAGGAGAGGTCTAAAGGAGGCCAAGTCCATGTTCTTCCCTGCATGGCAGACAACATCCTAATGCTGTCTCTAAACAAACACCTAAGGACAATTTAGGACTTAAAGTGACAGAGAGGCATCGCTCTCCTTCCCCATCCAATGCCTACTATCAAGCCCAGCACTGACAGATGAAACTGTGGGTCTGTTAAACATCAACAAAGCTTATTTGGAGGCCCCAGAATGCTCGCTCTTCAAGGAAGTCCTTCTTGATTGCATAATGGAAACATCAGGGTTCCCTGGCCCAACTCTTCTGGAATATATACAGCCTAGATCGGGGAGAGAGAATAGACCTTAAGCCATACAGACCTGACTTTAAATTCTGGCTGAACCCTTTTGAGATACATAAAGCCGGGCAAGACACCAACCCTCTCTGAGTTGTACAATCAACTGTAGATTATGTGTAAGCAAGCAATGAGATCCAGCTTCTCTTGTTCAGAGTTGGACTCAGTCACCTAAAACAGTGCTAGCAGAGACTAAGAGCCCCGTATATGTCTAAGGAGTGGACAGATGGCTGTCATAACAGCCACCTCAAAGGACTGTGGTGAAGGCTGAAATTGATGACATATTTACAGACCTCGTCTTGCACCAGGTGAAGAGTAGCTGCTCAATAAATCCCTATTTCAACTCTACTTCCTCTACACTTTAACATTTATCCTGAAAAGTTTTATTTTTTCTCTCTTTATGCCTTGGCTCAATATTAACTGTAAATTTATCGACTATGTATTTTCTTGTCTGTGAACACCAGTGTATTTTTAATAGAGGAGCAGCTTCCAGAAGACCTTTGCATGGTGGTTTTTGTTCTTTAGCTCATTCATTAGTACCTACAGCATGCCAGGCCCTGGATCTAGAGGAGTGGAGGGATAAATGAAACATAGATATTGACCTTGGACAGCGCACAACAAAATGGGAAAGACTGTTCATTCTGTTTCGATGCTTTGTTTGCATTCAAGGAATGTACAAGGTCTAATAAGCACACAGAGGATGGAGCAACCCACCTTAGCTTGGAGGGTCAAGAAAGCTTCATCAAGGTGGCATTTGAGATGGGCCTTGCAACTGCATGAATTTCTTCAAATGCCTAATGGAGTGACTAGATTTCCAACAGAGCAGGTAGCACCTGAAAAAGACAGGGAGGCAGAAAGAAGCACCTTGTCAGAGTAGCACCGTGCACTTCTAGGGGTTTGGTACTTGATCACCATGGCAATGATAAGTGCTGTTTGCCAGATGCTCTCATGGGCCCAAACCTCCATGACAAAGGGGCCTTTCCTTCCTTAGCAGCTGAGATCTCAGAAACATGGAGTTGCCTGAGGGTCTTTTTTTTTTTTCTTGGACTTCTTTGAGACCATAGGCATCTTTGATGACACAATATCTTAAGCCATCCTTTCCCCCAAATTTCCAGGTCACCCAGATCCCGTTCAGTGCCCTCATTCCTCAGCTCTCCTACTTTTCGCAATCCCCACAGTCCCACTCATGATTCAGCGGGAAGGACATAGGTGTGCGGGGAAGCAAAGGCGTTCAGACGTGCCACGGCCTAGTCAGTCACACGCCAGAGAAGGAAGGAGGACTTGGTGAGGAGGCATGCAGCCCCGTGCCTGCTCAGGTCGTTGTCCTCACGGGAGCTGCTACTCATTTCCCTGGCCGCTCAGACGGGAGCCCTGCGATAGGTCTGACCAGTTCCCAGGTCCTCTGGGAGAAGAAAGAGTGATGCCGCAAAACAGTGCAAAATAAGGGGCCAAGAGCCTAGAGGACACAGCCCCGGGGCCCTTTCTCTGGCAGGCCTTACCCTCATGCTTGTGGATCGCTCTGCCTCTTTCAGGGAAGCTGAGGGGGAGAACGTGACTTCTCCAGGTCAGACGAATTTCTCTCCTACCTTGCGTCTCCCGAGCGCCCTACTTCTGAACCAGTTGAAACTTTACCATTTTACCTTGAGGGCTCCCTCTCCATCCCAGGCTGCTTATCTATGCGGGAGCAAATTAACCCCCTTCTCCAGCTGACATGGCCTCTACCTCCTGTCTTCTAAATCCCCCAGATGGTGGCAGTCTCCTCTTTGAAAGCGGATCTTTTAGGGGGAGGAAATACATCACTATAGTGTCTCTTCCAGAGAAACCGGAGAATATTAGTACTGTATGATAGATCAGAACCCCGAACAAGGTTTTTCTCTTTCTTGGCAACTATACCCACCCCCCCTACCCCCCCACTGCCAACCTCTTTTCCCAAAATTCACCGGAGGGCACAGTCTCTCCTGAAGGGCAACAGAACACCGGTCCACTGACTCCTAAAGGAAGTTACGTTCCGTGACTTCCTGATTGTGGAAAAAGCTGCCGTGTCCTGCACAAGAGGGAAGTTTTGTCTGGTGATAGACCCCAATGAGCTTGCCTGGGCTGCTTTGGGAAGCTACTTCGAGCCTGCTAGCAGCAACCACGTGAGCTAAGGAGAGGCTCTGCTCCCCTCTGCTCTGGCAGAGCTCCCCTAACTCTACGCTTTTAGAGAGATACAGTTCAGAGCACCCCCGCCCCTGCTCCTGCCTGGAACTCCATCAGCCGGTGTCTGTGCCCCTGCATCATCCCGGTAACAGTTGGTAAATGAGTCCCAGTCTAGCTGCTTAGGCAGGATGGTTGTGCAGTAAGAGCCTTCATCCTTATGGCAGGCACATTAATGCCAAGTTTGCTCATTCTAATTAATAACAGTCAGTAAACACCAAAGAGAGCTAATGATGATTACAGGCCACAGCTCCTGCGTGTTAGCAAACATGCCAGGCAGGTGGCCTCTCCTCTCTTCTCAGGAAAGAGGCTGGGTCTGTTTCTTGCAGAGATGTCATCCTTCCTCAAAGCTCCTCCCCCAATGTTTAGTACATCTTGGGTGACTTCTTGCCCAAGTCCTGGCAAATGAGAAGAGGACACAACCCACACAGCCCAGTCACATGGGGAGGCTCTGTCATCTAGAACAGAGGTCTCAGGGGCAGGCCCTTGGGTGCTGTGGGGCTCTGAGACAGCTTTCTCCAGCACTCAGGATGAAGCAAATTTTTCTATTTGTTTCCTTTATTTTGAAAATATTTTCCTCAATTTCCAAAGTAATGCAGTTTGCTTTGAAAAATGGCAGTACTACAGAAGAATGTGACGAAGAAAGGGAGAGCCTCCCTTAGTCCTACTCCAGAGGCAGGACTGAATCACTGGCTGACATGTCCACTTTTATGGGTTTCTCCCATTTCCTCTTCCTTACAAGTTCCTGCCTTGATTTTATTCTCTTCTGTTCCTGGTGCACATGCGGCTTCATTCCACTACTGAATTATCCTTGTTCTATACCCTTCCCTCTTGGTTCTACGAGCTGTTACCCATCCTCTATCCCTAGACCTTTTCTCCTGACTCAAGGATTCTTCCTATCACTTCTAGGTCCAAGAAGACAAAAGGAGGAGGAGTGGTACCCTTAGGATTCCTTATCTTGGAATGTTTTCTTTTTCAAGTTCCAGGAGTCATGGCAATTAGATACAATTGTTCAGGTCTAAGTCGAAATTTGGAGAGTATTTTCCTGCTCAAAACAGGTCCTGAAACCATGGCCCTGGGAATGTAAGGAATTGCAAAGAACACACATGATAGGTTTGAAACACCCTCCTCAGAGAGGCGTTATGGGCTCTCCAAGTGGTCCCAGAGCCAGATTGTAAAAATATCCATTTTTATAGATGAGCTGGCCACCTAAGACGGTAACTATATGGTGGGGGCAGATGTGATCTGAGGAGCAGAGCAGGCCACCATGGAATCAAAATCTCATCTGAGATCTTTGGCTGCAAGATTTCAGACCCCTCTCAATCTGCCAGTTTTTTCTTTGTTAACCCCGTCTTCTTTTAGAGAAAGTTCATCTGGCTATAAGGCTACCATTACTTCTCTCACCAACAGGGATTCAGATGACACTTTCTTCTTTGATGGGCTGCTCCATTTAACCCACCCAGACCTGGTTCTCTGAGGGTTTAAGAATGAAAAAAATATAAAGAACTATGAAAAGTCATTAGGTAGTATTTCTAGAATGCCTAGGAACAGATCCAAATAAATAAGAGAGTGTGGGTAGAATGACTTATCCTTCTGTCTTTTTGAATGTATGAGATCTTATGCCTCTGTTTCTTTCTTTCTTTCTTTCTTTCTTTCTTTCTTTCTTTCTTTCTTTCTTTCTTCCTTCCTTTCTTTTTTTTTTCCTTCTCTATGTCTCTCTTTCTGTGGCTGGAAGTCTTTACTCCATTTTTTCTCTCCTCGACCCCTTTCTTTCCTCTCATCATTCTCATTCTCTCACCTCTCCTTTTGATTACAATAAGGAATCAAGGAGCATTTCTCAGTTTGGTTTGGTACATTTCATGCACCCACTCATCTATCCATCCATTCATTCCACCAACATTCACAGAGTTCTTAGTCTGCATCAATCTCCTGGCTCGGTGCTCAGAACACAGAGAAGAACACACACACCCAAGCAATACTGAATCAGCATGGGGAGGAAGACATGAAATCAAAAACCTATTAAATACATGCAGGAGAGGATGGGTTTCAAGAAGGTGATGAGCAGACCTACAGGGTCATATCAGGGAAAACTTCATAAAGGAAGTGACATTTGGGCTGAATATTAAGCTGTGTTGAAGGTGTCGCCTAGTGGAGCGCAAGATGCAGGGGGCTGGTGGGAGGATGGATTTGCAGGCGGAGGGTGCTGCCTGAGCAAAAGCCTGGAGGCGTGAAGCACCCGAACATTTGAATATCTGAAAGTAATCTAACCTGGCTGGGGAGGGCAGCAATGAGAAATGATCCAGGGAAGGGCTGCTGAATTTGATGTTCAGGAACCTGGCAAGAGACTGGAAAATACAAATGGCATTTCCACATGGATCGTCAGCTGGGGGAGGAAGAAGGGGGACATTTACATTTTACCTAGTACCCTGCTATACTACTTGAATTTTTATATCGTGAGCGTGCATTACTTTTATCAAAAGGTAACACTAATAATTTATGGCATCATGTGCTGTGTTAAGGCGTTAAGTCTCTTCCTTTCTGAGAGCAGGGAGGCAGGCAGGGTTTCAGGCAAGACAATGTTCTTTGAAGCAGGTCTAATGCTATCTATTTCCTATCCTTTCACTTTAAGATAGGTTAAGTATAAGCTTATCATGTATTTCTTTAACAAAGGAAACCACGTTGTATTTTACCTCCAAGTAACCTCGGTTGATTTTATTTTTCTGTGGGTCAGTGACCCTCCATAGGAGCAAGGTTTCCCACCGCTGCATTAGCAATTCCACTCTATCCCTGACAACTGTCCCATTTCCCTGTCATCCCATTTATAGACACCTGCCCTTCTTTTTACAGTTCTGCACAGCAGGGATTTCTGCTAAGGCTGAAAAATTGCCTATCAACCTTGGCCGACGCCAACCGTGTCATGTCTTCCAGACTCCGGAGCCAGCCCATGCTTCCTGTGCTGGCCGATGCACCGAGCTGCCCAGTATCTCGTTTGCAGCTTTTCTGTCCAGTGACACCACATTCCCCGGTAGCAAGAGAGACCCAGCAGCCTCTGCAGCTGCCTCAGCCACTGGGGGAACGTAAATGGAGCAGCCAAATAAACCGGGAGTGACCGGCACCATGCTGATCTTTCGGCAAAGCTGCCCAGTGACCCTAGGAGGCAATGAGAAACTAGTTGACCTTGGGGTGTGTGAGGGAAGTGGGAGGCCCCGATGAAGAACCTTTCTCTTTCGTTTCCCTGTTTCTCAAGCTGTACCTTTCTTCTCCTCTGAACCCATCTCCCAGGTCTCAGGACCCTCTGTATATCCCCGCGCCCCTCCCCTTGGCTGGCCTCAGTCCCCATGCAGGGCTGCTTCTTCCCTGTCCCTAAACCCTTAGTTCTGTCTCTGGATTTTGTGCCACACTACCGTCTTTCCATAATGCTTGCCACTCGGTGTTTCTGGTCTGTGAGGCTCTGCTCCAACCCTCCTCCTCCAAGAAGGCTTCTCTAGGACTTTTGTTCCTATTAATGTTCTCATCCTCTCCACTCCCACAGACCTCACCATGTGCCTTCACACATAATTCACATGGATTGGTCGTTCTTGGATTCTGTGCCCTAATTCCATTTCTCTTTTGGAAAATCTTGGAAGGTGAGAAGTAGGATTTCTGAATCATTGATTGCTCTCAAACCTATGAGGCCTAGCACAGTTTGAGATAGTAGGTGGCCAGAAGGCATGGGAATAAGGTCACAAACTTGTTTCCAAGGTCACACCAAAAAGAGCAGGAAATTTGGAAAGAGACAGTGGGGGTTCAAACTCAGCCTCTGCTACGCATGCAGTGATCTGGGGTAAGTTCCCGACTTTAAAGGAGCTTCTCTTTCCACAACTATAAAATAGGGAGAGTGGTACTTCTCTGGGAATTTTAGTGACTGCTCAGTTAGCTATGGAAAACAAGAAACTCAGGTTTTGGATTTTACTAGGTTGTTAATAAATCTTAGTTCCCTTCCTTCTGAAGTCATTGCAAAAACTTTTTCCTTTGGTCAGAAGCATGTTTTGCCTCCACCACCACCCTCCCCTTCTGAATTTTTCTAAGTCAGTCCCACCCAGGAAAGAAAATAGCCCCCAGGCAATATATCCTGGGGATGCCTAGAGGAGTGAGTCAGGAGAAGGAAGAAAAATAATGGAGAAAAAGAATGTATTTTGTCTCCCTAGTAGGGAGTGGTGAAGCTTGATCATCTTTTATATTCACAGAGCCTTTTTTCCTCCCCGGAGACTCAGTGCTATATAAATGTAAAGTTACAATAATTTTGATAACATTCAGATTGAATGTGATACTGACAAGGCTTCCAGAGATACAAAAGTTTGCTGATTCCCATTGGAATGGGTAGAGTAACGTCTGTTTTCCCATCCAGACTTCATTTTGATCCAGTCTGGGGGCTGGCGGTGTGGGGGAAATGAGAAGCTGACCTCTCGGTGTTTTATTTATTTATGTGATATACATCCAACACACCCATTGCCTCCAGGCCTCTTCCTATAATCTAAATCCAGCAGTTACCTTGTACATCAAATGAAAAGAAACAAGCCCAATAGCAGACTTCCACTACGGACTAATAACTTAAAGTCAGTTACCAGATAACTGGGAATTGGGAGCACTGATGTGGAAAGGGGAGCAGTAAGAAAGCTATGGTAATACAGGACTTCATAGCCAATGATCTGATTGCCCTCAAAATTGGGAGTCCTTGAAAGCAGAATTCATGTCTTGTGCATCTTTGTTTTCTATGTGGTACTTGTACATATATGATGGTTAAAATCATAGGTGAGTAAATGCTCAGAAGCAGAAAAGCTCCTCATCCCCACCATTCACTACTCTTCTCAGTGCCCAAAAAGTGATGCCAGGAAAAGTATGGTTAAAGTTCAGAGGCAGATTCAGAAAGGAAGCTTTCTCCCTTTCTGGAGTATTCTCTGATCCCATTCTAGAGTTTGGCAGCAGAAGCTCAGAAGCACGGAATTCGGGACATTTAATTAGGATTGGACCCTGTATCTGGGATGGTGCCTCTGAGAACCCTCCTCAGCACATTGTAAGCAGGTGAATAAAGAAACATAGGTCTAGGGTCACACTCTATGTGGAGGAAACTACAGGCAGAAAGGAACAGGAGAGAGAGTCAAAGGATTCTTGACTGCTTTCAAGATGTCGGGCCTTAAGCTAAACCTTTCATATATATTATCCCACAATGAGCCATGGACTAGTGATTGCATCCTTAAATTTTCAGGAAAAAGACCCCCCAAACAAAAAACAAGACAAACAAAACTGATCGAAGGACAGGAAATAGTCTCCCCCAAGTCACAAGAGGCTGTATTTTTTTGATACCCCGAGCTTTTTGGCCCCATGTGCTCATATGCCTTGCACCCTGAGAAAGGGTTTTCAGTCAAGGACATTCTATTGGAGGTTATTCATGGTCATTCAAAGCAGTTCCATACAGCCTTTCAAAAATCTTCATTAGTAAAGAGTCGGGAAGCTGGGTGGGGTGGGGGGGATAAAATATTCACAGGAGGAAATTAAATTCTGCCCCAAAGATGATGAACCTCTCCTAACACTAGCAATGAGGTTCCATCTTTCAAATGACAACACACTATGGAAGGTAGTGTCCTTCTCACATACACGTGTGTGCATGATGAATTATGTTCATACAATTAAATATGTAATGACTTGCATCTCATGGCAGACCCATGAGCACCCATGAAGGGCTTGCATGGCTTCAGAGGAAGCATGTGTCTCTGGATCTGGAGAATTAAGGATCCACGCTGGCAAAAGACTCAGGAGTAAGGACAAGAACAATAAATAACTCTATTAAATATTTACTATGTGCCAAACACTGTTCTGAACACATTACATGAAATGTATTAATAAAGGCTCAAAAAGAATAAAAAAAGAAAGAAAGCCCTTTGAAACAGACACTCTTCTGTCTCCTTTTTAGGTGAGGGAACCGGGCTTAGACACGTAAAGTAGTTTGTGAATGCTACTCAGTTGGCCCAGTTGGCAGTGGCAAAGCCCGGATTCAGACCCAAACATTCTCCTCTCGAGCCCTTGCTTTCCCTGGCACCATACTCCATAGCAGTTCATGAAGACGAGGGATTCGGGCGACCTTTACAGACTAGAGTGACAGCAAGAGAAAAAGACAGTGGCGCATAAAGGAAAGACTACTCTGTTAGCCAAGAGTAAGCGAGTCTGTTGGAACTACACACACACACACAAAAAAACAATGAATTTTGAAGGTGAAGGAAACACATGTAGCAGGAAAATACTGTGAGATGTTCCTCAAAAAGTAAATAAAAAGAAAATCTCATGATTGCAATGGTCAAAGAAGTTTGAGAACATGGTAACTACTGTGATCACCCTCTTGGAAATTCAATCCTCAGTATGCATAAAGGCTTCAGAAAATCTTGTAACCGAGAAGCCAATTTAGCTTTGTTAAAACCGCTGTGTTTCAAACACATGGAACCATGAACCAACACTCATCAACTATTTTTTTTTCTTTTTATCTTCTGTTAACATCCTTGCAGATGCTCAAAAATCCTCTATCCATGAGACTGCTCTGTTGATAAAATGCTTATTCCCACAGTCACTTTGCTCCCTATCCTGCCCTTGAGAGGACCCACAAATGTCCTTGTGGGGATTTCTCTTTGTGATTAGAGAAAGGGATACATGACAGAGGCTATGCCTGTATTAGCAAAACCTGAGTTTTCAGGTGAGGAAAAGGAGCAGGATAAAACATAGCAAAAAAATTAATTAATTTTTGAGATTAAACTCTCACCTCCCATATCAAGATTGCCACACACTGGAAAGAACAGAAAAGAGGGGCGGGACCTCTTTGGCCATCCATAGCCATTATACAACAGGCAGGGGAACTGAAGAGTTCTGTTGGCTAGGATCGCTACAGAGACCTTTAAAGTAAGTGTCCTGCAATTCACATGTCTTCATCAAAGTCTAAATCTTTAGACAGCCCAGTAGACTCTAGCAAGCAAAAGACTTAAACAGGCATTTTACAAAAGAGGACCCAAAAGGCCAATTCAACATCATCAGGGAGAGGCAAATTAAGGCCACAGTGATATACTAAGGCACAACTCACCAGAATGTGGAAAGAAGTAAAGGAGGAAGGGAGGGAAGGAAGAAGGGAAAAGGAAAGGGACAGGGTGGAGGAGGGAGGGAGAAGGCAAAGGACAGAAGGAGAGAGAGAAAGAGCAGAAAAGAAACCTGCCAATACCAAGTGTTGGTGAGACATGGAGTAATGTGTGCCTCGCACACAGCTTGCCAGAGTGTAAATTGGGGAAGTCGGTTTGGAAAATAGTTTGTCTTTCTACCAAAGTGTAAGATATGCGCATAGCATGTGACTTTATAAATTACATTCCTAGTTTAAGAAATGTGTTTGCATGTACATCAGGGGATGTGTGCAAGAATGTTCCTGACAATGTTGTTTAAAATTGCCTCAAGATGGAAACAATGAAAATGTCTATCATTGTAGAATGAAGACATACATTGTAGTATATTCATTCCAGGGGATGTCAAACAGCATTGAAAATTAGTCAATTCTAAAGACACAGAACAAGGATGACTCACACAAAGCACACTGAGCTACAGTAGCCAGACTCAGAAGAACACAAGCTGTATGACATTTCAAAACAGACAAAATTAAACTCTTATGTTTGGGGATGCATATAACAAAACACAAACCCAGCAAAACAAACAAAACCCCAAAGGAGGTGGTTATGATAAAATTTAGGACGGGGTTCTGCTTAGTGCACAAGGGGAGTGATGTGATGGGGAGGGAGCCCGTGAGTTTTGGGGTACTGACGGTGTCCTTTGACTTGTCTGGGTGGTGGTGACAAAGGTGTTCCGTTTTCAAGAATTCATCAAGCTGCATGTCCATGTTTGATGTACTTTTTAGGTATTTGATATTCTACGATTTTTTGATAAGATTTTGAATACCTAAATGTGAATACAGACCATTTCCACTCCTCTGTCACCTGATGTCCAATAGATACCCCACCTCTAAGGATTTTAACCGAACTCATCACTCCGGCCTCCAAACCCAGTCCTTCTTTGAAAGTTTTCTAATTTTATGAATGGCCACATGTCCCATGCTAGCAAGCTGAGAATCATCCTGTCTCTTCCTCCCTATTGTTTATATCCAGTTAGTTCCTAAACCCAATTTATTGCCACCTCCTACACATTAAAAAAAAATTATCCAAGCCCTCATGTCCACTACCACAATCTTTGTTAGAACTGCATAATGTCTAACCTGTGTGATGGTTTTTTGTTTTAAAATCTTCCCCATCATCTGTAAAATCAAGTTTTGACCTCTTGCGGCACACACAGTGATTTAAAACCTGGCACCTACATACATTTTCACTCCCATTTCCAGTGAATTTGACCACTTGCTATTTCAAATTCTCTTAACCCGTGTACCTGTTATTCTCCCTTCTGCCAATAGCTTCATTCCATTCTTTCCCTGGCCAATCCCTCTCACTTATCAGTTGTTCAAGGCCCCAATCAAATGATACCTCCTTTATGAATGCTTCTCTCCCTGCTTTAGATGGTGTAAGAGTTCTTCTTCCGCACTTTTTACCGCTAAGTTTATTGTGTAATTTAACTTGTTCTTTGGTCATTATGTGTTGACATATCTGTCTGTCTTTCAGATCATGCAAACCTCTAAATGGCTTTGCCATATTTATATCTGCAGCCCCCAGAGTAATGCTTACCACAAAGTATGATCTCATTAAACGTTACTGAATGAATGTGTGAACAATAAATGATTTACGTGATGATCCCGTGATAGTTTGAGGCTTAGGGCATAACGTAAAGAAGGTAAGTCCCTCCAGTATTTGGTGACATATCAGTTGTTGATCAAACACATTTAGTTACTTATGACTTTGGCAGGGGAACTCAAGATGCTCAGGGATCTAACAACTTATAAACAAATGTTGCTACAAATACTCTTTATATACAAAGTTTACTTAGGTCACCTTCAAACACATACACACACACGCACACACACAAACACATATTTACAAAGGCGTAACTCATGAGTACAAAGGAAGATAGGATGCTACTTCTCATCCCTCCATTCTACTACTTTCACCTGGCTTTTTCATTTCTCTGGGCTGCTATCTTAAATAATTCTCAAGTGAGGAGCAAAAGAATCTCCAGGATTAAGTTATATATTAACACTACTTTGCTATATACCAAGAACAATTAGGTTTCAACAAAGTTTTTAGAAATCACTTGGACTCCCCCCAACACTCCCTGATTTCTTAGAGAAATGAATATCTACTTGGATGTGCTTTGCTTTGCCTTCTGAAGAGCATTGCCTCCCAGGTCTGCTCCTGACCGGGGAATGGAGGCAACTGATTATTGGGCATTTGTCCCAACTGCCCATTGTAATTAAACCACTCAGGGTGTCTCTGGGGGACTAGCTTCATAAGACACAAGAAACCTGTCTCTTTTAAAGAAGTCATACATTTTTCTAAGTCACGAATATGTATTAAATACAGTTAATGCCACATGTCATAAATATAAGAAACACAATCATTTTTCCTAACCTGTAGTCAAAGTCAATTTATACCTCATGCCATTTCTTTTTGTTCTTTTTTTTATTGGGTCTTTAGGGAGAGATGGGACAAACGGAGCAGAATTCCATTAGACAGGGTGGTCGTTTTGTCCTTAGGATTATATCTATTGGAGGAAGTTTCCTAAAGGTCACAGTTCTTGAAACCCATGAGTCGTTCCCCAAGTCTTTTCTCGGTGTTGGAATGGATTATAGAACAGAGCCCCCCAGTACAGGACAATGAACTAATGATCCTGAATTGCCTACAGATCCCCCATGTGTCCAGCCTCTGCCATACCTGATTGCAGGTATATTAAGAATGAGTGTAGCCTAAAGTGGTCCAAGGAACATTGGGGGGAGTCTCTTGCCTCACTTTCCTCAGTTGATCCCAGCCCAATTATCAGCTCTGGTTTTCAGATGCTGTCTGGGGAGAGAAGTGTTTCCGGCTCTTGCCCAGGCAGGAAAGGTCCTTCTCTCTCCTTTATCAGTGCTGTCCGCCAGGAAGATGATAACCCCATCGGGCACAAAACACACTTTCTCTGATAGCATCTGTTTCCCCCAGAGCAGTCACTTACCTCAGGGAATGGACTTAATAGAACATTTTTAAATGCCAAGGAGTGACAATGCGCTGGAGCCCCCAGCCCCCAGGTCCCATGGGTAGTGAGTAAGGAAGGATTACAAATGGCAAAGGGGCAAAGACGCCCGCCACCTTTGTGGATGACTGGTAGCCTCTAGCTTTATGCACAGGCCTTGAGAGGAAGTTAACTAGCTTCCAAGGGAACAGTCAGAGGAAAGCCTCTTGCTTTTGCGAGGAAATGATGGCTTAGCACCTTGTGGATGAAAGTTAGTGTTCTGAGAACTGTCATGGAGAGAATATGTCCTTGGAGCTGAAGGCAGCAGGAAAACAGATGGAAGATTGGAAACAAATGTGAAAGCCAACACAACTGGCAAGATTAGAACCCCGGATGCCTCTGATATCAGCCTCATATTGATGTCCAATCTCTGCTCACCTTCCCACATCAAGGATCGAGCCATTAAAACCAAAAAGTCACTACCCCCTCCTTCCCTTACTCCCAAACAGGGTGAAGCAGGTACACAAAATATTATCAATCACTGTAAATTTGGAAAACCAACAATCTGTATATGAATTACTTAAAGGCAGCATATTGTCATTTAATACTTCAGATTACACTCTTACTGGAAATGGTGTCTAATAATGGCTAAGTCAGGGTACCTGGTTTAAAGCCTGGTTCTGCCTCTTACCAGTTGTGAATCCTTGGGCAGAATCCTATACTTCTCTGTGCCTCAGCCTCCTCTTCTGTAAAAAAGGCTATAAAAATTGCCTATCTCATAGGGAATTTTGAGAATTAAGTGAAATCGTATGCAGATCTTAGAGGACCATGCTGTAGATGTTAGTTATTACCGTTACTTAAACCATTCTGGGGCAGAACACTAATGGTGGAATAACTCTGTCGCTGTGTGCATGTGTGTGCCTGGGAAGGGGTATTTCAGGTAATTTGTCTGCCATGACAGGCAGGGGCAGCTTATTCTAGTGTTTTAAAGCAGATTCTGTTTTTCTGGGCTTTCCCAGGATGGGAGGCAGGGCACAGTGGGGGCCCACAGGGTGTGTGTGTGTGGCAAGAAGTGCAGGTCCAGATGGAGGGGCAGGGCGGGGACGGGTTAGGATGCGCTGAGCATCGGGGGAGGCTTCAGGTGACTGCAGCATGAGGCTGGATGTGGCCGTGCAGGATCTGCAGGATCAGGCTGGAGACAACGCTGCCACTGTGACCACTGTTCCTGAAGCAAATATTGAGATGAATCGTATCTGTCCATCTGAGCCACTTTGGGAGGAAGAGGCCATGGTCAAGGTGGATAACTGCTCCGTCGCATGTCTTTGTGGCTGAGGCAGCCCTGCAGCTAGTGAGTCGTTCTGTGAATTGGGTAGCTTAGCTCAGAGGAATGAAAAGGAGAGCCAGATTCATGACCTTCGTCTTATCATTGACTCCTGACCCTATAAAATCCACTTCACCTTTCTATGCTTCAAGCTTCTCCTTTGAAAGTAGCATGAAGGAAAGAGTCCTTTTTTTTGCAAATGTGAAGGAGATTTGGCTCCTTCTGTCATCATAACTGAATCATAGTGTTAAAATTGCTCAAACTTCTGATGCCCATAAAACCATAAACCCTTTCATCAGGAAGCTTAGGCTCCCTGACTTAAAGCCAATAATAGATTTATCTTACTCCTACCTGGAAGACACACTTTGAAATTATTTTGATCATGTTTTATCAGCTCTATTATGTGGCACATAGAAGTGTGTGGGTCTTTGCTTTGGGCTGTCACCTTCCAGAATGTAGGGGATTCTGTTGTTGATCCAATTGTGCCCGATCATTTATTTATTTATTTATTTGAGAGAGAGAGAGAGAGAGAGAGAAAGAATGGGGGGAGGATCAGAGGGAGAGGGAGAGGAAAAGAATCTCAAGCAGACTACCCACTGAGTGCAGAGCCTGGCGCCAGGTCCGATCACATGACCCTGAGACCATGACCTGAGCTGAAATAAAGAGTTGGACGCCCAACCAACTGAGCCACCCAAGTGTCCTTGTGCCTGATCATTTAGATGTTTCTTGGAGATTTTGATGATGAGGTTAGGTGGGCTGGGGGGCAGGGCAGTGGGGATGAGGGCAGCCAGTGGTTCTCTATCAAGTCTGTATCATTGAGCAAATGTTAAATGTCATCTTAAGACTGAAATATCAAAAGAACTAAGCCCTAGAGCCCAACACATAACTCACTTTGCAGCATACAGCTTGGCTTTTGGGGCTGCTACCATTGCTGCTCCCTAGAGATTCTGCCTCAAGACCACTGAAAAGGAAAAAAAAAAAGAGAGAGAGAGCGAGAGAGACCATCTATGTAGAGGGATGGGACTAGACTGGAACCATAGTTTCCTTCTTTCTTTCGGTGAGTCTCTCTACCTGCTGCCGTGGGAGCAGCACAGAGTCCCTGGTGGCCCTTCCTGGTGCTAAGCCCTGACTCCACATAGCCACCTGCACATTCGACAGACTCATTCTACTGGGCTTCAAACGCAGGGATTGAAAATACTCGTAACTGTCCAGTAACCCGTGATTATTCTTATTGTCAGGGAATCAAAGGACAGAGAGGTCTGTTCCCTAATCCTCAAAGTTTTATATAAAAATGCTACTGATTTTATTATTCCAAAATCCTCAGCTGCCTCTTTTCTTTTGCCTAGAGCTACAAGTCTATTTTATTCTCAACTTGTCAAGATTTCTCCCTTTCTGTGTATATGCCCATCCTATTATTAAAATCATTCCAAGAAGATCCCTAGAGATTTTGAGGATATCAGTTGCTAATGAGGTTGGCAGTATCCTAATAAACCAAGCAGTTCCTTCCTTGGTCTGAAGTGTAGGATATTGTAAAGTCAGCCAAGTATCATTGGGACCACCGGACATCATTTTCACATCTTTAAGAGGATAATGGTCAACGTAAGGAGCAGAATGCTGCTCCCTCCCCTCCTTGGATTTCCAGGAGTGGCTGTGTAAATGCTCCTTAAGCCTATAGGAGAGAGAATTGGGGCTTCCGATGAACCATTCTCCTTGTATGTGACTCCTGCTAAAAGAGAGCACAATGACAGATAAGTAAATGTGTCAAAATCTTGATAATTGTTCAGTCCAACTGGTGGATGTATGGGGTTTATGCTATCATTTTATCTGTGAATGTTTGAATATTTTCTTAATAAGAAATAAATTCAAATGATAATTGAAGGGGTAGTTATGAAATGCAAATCAGAGTGAGTAAGAAAGAGAGCAAGAATGAAGACTGGTGTTGTTTGTTTGTTTTTGTTTATGTCACATGACCAGCATTTCTTCTGGCTGACTGGGATTTCTCTTGACAGACCAACTTCCATTTTTGTACATTTTCAACCACGTTCCCAAAAGCCTGATAGAAAACTTTTCTACTTATTCTCTTTAGTGAAACATGTGGCTATACCAAATAGTATTCTTCATGTTACACCAAAAAGGCCTATCAACTAATCCTAGTATTTCAATCTGGTGTTTCTTGATAGTTCTCTGGTAAAGCGATAAACTGGCTTTCTGTTTTACATTTAAGAAGACTGCTTTGCTTCCCCTGTACTTTTCTCTTCTCCTTCTCCTTAATATACATGGGAAGAGTATGGTATGTTCACTTCGCAGTCTCAAATTTATTACACATACACCTGACCCTTAAGAAGTAAGTATTTAAAAACAGAAGCAAAATGTGTAAAATGACATCTTAGTTTCAAAGGCCTTTATAACTGAGTTCTATATTAGGCAAGATATAGGCTGAGTTGCTTTAACAAGGCAACTCCAAATACAGTGGCTTAATCAAAGTGGAACTGTATTTCTCTTTCAAGAAGGTAGATGGCCTAGGACTGGTGAAGTTATCCTGACAGCCACAGGTTTACCTCTGGTTTCAAAGTGGCTGCTTCAGCACTTACCATCACATCTGCAACCCAAACAGCAGGGAGGAATAAGGGAGCAGGGAATCACACACCTATTCCTTCTAAACACAGGATCAGAAAGTGGAATACAGGGGTGCCTGGGTGGCTCAGTCATTAAGCGTCTGCCTTCAGCTTGGGTCATGATCCCAGGGTCCTGGGATCGAGCCCCACATCAGGCTCCCTGCTCTGCGGGAAGCCTGTTTCTCCCTCTCCCACTCCCCCCTGCTTGTGTTCCCTCTCTCACTGTGTCTCTCTCTGTCAAATAAATAAAATCTTAAAAAAAAAAAAAAAAGTGGAATACATCACTTCTGCTCTCATCCCATTGGTCAAAACAGTTTCACATGCAGACCTAACTGCAAAAGTGGATGGGAAATGCAGACTGGCTGTTAAAACAGGAAGAGAAGGGGCTCCTGGGTGGCTCAGTTGGTTAAGCAACTGCCTTCAACTCAGGTCATGATCCTGGAGTCCCTGGATCAAGTCCCGCATCGGGCTCCCTGCTCAGCAGGGAGTCTGCTTTGCCCTCTGACCCTCCCCCCCTCTCATGTGCTCTCTCGCTCTCATTCTCTCTCTCTCAAATAAATAAATAAAATCTTAAAAAAAAAAAAAAAAGGAAGAGAAGAAAATCTGGTAAAAACTAGAATTTTCTACCATCCCTAGCTTGTGGCCCCCAGGATTCAAATTCAGGTGTTCTGACTCTGCATATGGTGCCATTTAAGACATGAAACAGCAAGTTTAAAAAGTGATTTACCTTTTAACATGAATGAGGAAAATTGCTACACCACACGTCTTTTAAGAGATCCTACAGGTAAGAGTCTCAGGCAAATCCTGTGATTCAGCTGGTCCTTGCAAATCCCAAACAGAAATAACTTTGCTATTCTGTCACACTTTCTGCTTGGTCTTATCTGTCATAGGATGCTAGAGAGTTTTCTAGTTTTCTACATGGAAAGCCCTAGTTTTTCCTCACTTAGAAATTACAAAGATAGCAGCAACTAACATATATCTCCATAGTTGCAAACACAGCTGCAGAGATTTTGATTCAAAAATCCATTACACAGGGTCAGGGTCAGAATATTTGTCCCACAATGCCATAAATTCTTCAGTAATTATATACCTAAAAAAAAAAGATCAATGTCGTAGAATCAGCCTGTGGTATAATGTCCCAGGAAGGGAACCTTCTGTGGAATTTGCTTTCCATTAAGTTCTAACCCGGCATGTGCCCTGTGTTCCAGAAGAAGTTATCAGCTCCCTACATTCTTCCTTCATTCCCATCTCCTCCCCTCCCCCTCTCCTCAAGTCTCATCTTTTGAATATGAAAAGCTATATTCGGTGCTTAATGTATTCTTCTGAAAAACCTTTAAGGCCATCTTCAGAAACACAACCATTTCTTATTTAATAAACAATCGCTGTCTCATTAAATGTAAATTAGTTCTTTATCCTTAGCCGTATTTGTTGAATCTATTACTTACTGTGTTTACCAATTTTGTTTCCTTTGGCTGCAAAGCTTTCTGTAAACTACTCATAAATATAAAGTTGAAATGAAGGCACTTTCTCTCTGTTGAAACACCTGCATTAGCAGCTTTGAACAGCCCTCTCCCGCAAGGCTGCTCTGTCTTCCCAGTACCCCTGACGCTGATGGTTCCCATCACCTGGAAATAGCTCCGGAGGCAAGATGCCCGGCTGCAGGCCGTGCGACCCGGGGCCTCTGTCCCGCAGGAATGGGACCGCTCCCTTCCTGGCCCAGTGTCGGAGAAGTCAGAGCACTCGGTGCAGGTGGGAAACGTGTGTTCTTTGAAAAGAACGAGCACAACCAGTCTTTTGCTGAGGAGAAAATGAGCTCTTTGTAGTAGCGGTAACATTTAGCACTTTGATTCACTCGGTTCTAACATGTCCAAGTTTCCTGGCTTATAGGGCACAGTGTAAGGCCCATCTGTTCCAGCAGGCTTTCCCTGATTAGATAGGATGCTTGGCAAACAGAGTCTCAGATAATGGATATTTGAATATTTTTGTAATTTCCATGCTTGGGCCTAACAGCTTAGCAGTTGGCCCTATGTTTAAAGAAAATGGATAATAATCATGACTAATGCGGTAATTTCCATTCAAAAATTTCAAATGGTGCTTAATTAAATCTTCCAGTAACATTTGGAAGCAAAGGTTCACCCTGCCCAGGCTATCCGTGAAGCAGAGAGTGATAAGGTAGTGGAAGGAATCTTCAGGAGCTCGCTGTGGGAGACCAAAGCAAGCACAAAAGCTCTGACCACTCACTTAACTGCAGCCCCTAGAGCATTCTCCCTAACCCGGCCCTTTGCACGGCAGCCGGCTGAGACACTCCCTCACAGCTGGCAGAGGCTCCGTAGCCTTCCTTGCTCATTTCCATGATGTCTATGAGAATGGAGGACGGACCACCCCAGACTGAGCTGCCTGAGGGTTTGCTGACACCTTTCTAGAAGGCTGTCCTCCTGACCCTGTCCTGGTAAAGAGAAGACTCGCTACTGTCTGGGTTATGGGGACGGCTGCTGGCCCACCAGCTGGGCTCATTCGGCGCTTGTCCTACATTACAGAGATGCCCTAGTCACAAATCTGCCCACAGTGGAGGCTTATTTTGATTTTTAAAACCTTCACTCTAACAGCTTTCCTAAACTCTACTTGGTAACTTTGTCTAGGACCCTGTTAAGAATCAAACCTGAAAATCGTAGTATTTGGAAAAGACTTCGAGGTTTTCCAGATGGACCCCCTCATTTTAGAGATGAGAACCTGAGCCCCCAGCCCCCTATCCACACAAAGGCTAAAGACTAGGTACGTTCATTTCAGTCATTTTCATCCTAGCTTGGCCTGGAACCTGGGTCTCCTGGCTTCCAGTCCCGCGACCTTTCGCTTCAGCATTACAAATGGATTTTTCCTCTGTTAAAATCTAAATCTATTTTTATTCCTTTCAGTTTCCGTTGGGAGACAGGCAGGAGGTGGAGTGATGGAATTATTTGTCGGTACCCTACTTATATTCGTTCCTCCCACCACACAGGGGCCATGGCTACGTTGCCTCTCTCTCCCCGAATTCCTCTGGCCTTGCGTTCTAACCTTGCCTCTTCGCTTCCTTTTGTCTCATCTCCCCAGCCTGCAAACTCAGGCAAACAGGATTTGCCCTTTACCCTCTAGGGATGTTTGAAGATTGATAACGCGTCGGGAAAAAGACGGATTTATTAGAATTTCACCATATCCTACTTAAACAGAATAGCCCACAGAGAAAAGAAATTTGGAAATCACTTTCTGTTATATTATTTTTTAAATTCATTTTTCCCTCTTATTATTATCATTATTATTATTTTTTATTCGGGGGTCTGGTTCTACTACCATTTAAAGTCTTTTGTAAAGGTCTTGACTATTCCCAAGCAAGCCGGCCACGCACTGAAGCAGGACAGAGAGAAGGATGATACAGTGAGCTGGGCCTGGGGAACGACAGCCCTGTCATGCTGACTTATGATGGATGAGGGAAAAGTCTATTTCTCATCCATAGTGGGGGAGGTGAAGTGTAAAGAAAGATGCACCAGGAGTCTCTGGGCGATTCATCTTGCAGCAGATAAACTCTCAGAAGCTGCAGAGTTTTGAGGGAAAGAGAGAAAGAATTGAAGAATCAAATTCATTATGTGAAGTATAATCTCACGAGGAAATATCAAAATATGTCAGCAGCACCCAAGATGGGAGGGTGGGGGAGAGGGTGGGGAATTCAGTGATGGTATTTGTCAGCTGCTAAACCAGGCGTGGAGGCAGAGAGGCGCTAGGTTCCACTGCTCTCCCCTGCAAACAGCCTTCCCACCCAATGCTGGAGGAGGCCAGGCAGATCCGGGGGCATTTCATGGTGAGTGGAAGCAGGAGATTCAGCAGGCACCCTGGAGACCTCCTGGAAGGCCTCTCCCCCGTCTCAAATTCACCCCCACCCTCTTTTCCTTGGTGTGCCTCACTTTCTAGCTCCGCAGAAGCCAAAGGTAGAGGTCAGGTATAAATAATCCCATGAAGAGTGTTCCATGGAGCTCTCCCTGGAGCATTTTATCGTCAGGTTTTCCCTGAGCTACCCCCTTCCCCCTGTTCGTTTCTAAATTTTAGCAGAGCCCTACCTAGTCACAAGCAGCCTGAGTCTTGCAAATGAAAATTGATAGCTGGGGGAGACTTTCTCTGCCACCTTAAAGGTGCTTAGTGGACTGAAATTCTCTCAGTCCTGCATATGCATTAAGGCGCCAGCCAGCTCCCCTGCTCCCACCTCCACAGACCCGGCCCCCCCCAGCACCCCTGAGGGAGAAGCGGCACAAAGCTCCCCCAAATCTGGGCATGGAGCAGCCTTTGCAATTTCCATCTCCGTCTCGCTTCTCATTCCCACAGTGACCTTGGGCAAATCACTTTCACCTCCCTGAGACTCAGTTTCCACATTTGGAAAGCTGAGATAATAGTAGGTAGCCTCCTGGGGGGAATTTGCAAGGCTTAATTAATTAATGTTTGGCAAAGCTTCCGAGACCTTTGCTTGAAAGAATCTGTGTGAGTGCAAATTATTATTATTATATCACTGGAGCCTTAACTCCAATTTTGTGGCTGAGGCTAATAATTATTTCTTTTCTGAAGAAAAAAATATTAATTTTAATTCCAAGTCATTTACCAGGTAGTGGGGGAAAAATGTACCGTCTGTCAAGGATGACGTTGTCTAGATGGAAGACTGCAAGAAAATCTTCCTGGGTTGCCATCTTTCCTGGGTATCCTCTGCTCTCCCCCTGCCCCTTCTCCCGTCTCTGTTCTTTGTACTCTCTCCCGGGGGTCAAGGCTTTAGCTGGGGTGGGCCGGGGCAACACCTCTGCTGATTGTGCTTTCGGTCTCCCTGTGCCGTGGGGTCCTCGCCCCTGCACTGGGTTCCACCGACTGCCCTTTACTGCAGCCCAGCTCTGGGCACTTTCTGTGGCTCAGCATAGAAGCCAAATGCCAAGTATTTTTAAGAAACAAGACTTCATACAATATCCTTGAATTGATTTCAAATAACTGGGCGCCCTCTCTATTAAAAGCATCAAACGAATTTACTGTGTCAGATGAACCACCTCCCTCAAGACAATGGCTCCTGTGTTCCTCAGGGATAAAAATAGCGTCAGGCAAGCACTGACAGCCATTGCCCCCACTTCTTTTCCTGTCCTTGAGGCTTCGTGGGCCGCCTGGGCCCCCCAGCTAAGGTTCTCATCAGCTCCTCCAGCAAACCCCCAGGATTTCTCCAAACAGCCTGCAATACATAGGTTGTTGCATTACTGAGGGGCGGAAATATTCCTGCTCCTCAGGCTTTGCCCTGACCCTATAACCTCGGGCTGCGCGGAAAGTCACATTAGTCTGCGCTCCTCTGGGGACCCTGTAATTGCGTATTAGCTTCAGAGCTGCGAGCAGCCATTCGTGCAAGGCTTTCCCTCGGTATTTTAGGCCCCTTGTGTCTGGGCGCGTTTTTTTGGATTTGGAAGGTTGGTGTTGATTCTGTTTCTGAGGAAGAAACTGACTAACAAAAAAAGAGCTTTTCACTTCCTCTTTCTTTCATCCTGTGCAGCTAGTCCGGATGTGACTGCCAACTCCCAACTTTTATACTCAGTTTCCTCTCTGAGTCTTTCGTCCCACATTCCTCTTTCAAGAATATTCTTACCACATGAGCATGAGCGCGCACACACACACACACACATTCCTTCTGTCATTTAAATCCTTCACTTTCTTTAGGGCGACCGCATGTATATACTACGCAGGCCCCGAGACCTGTCCTTTGCTGGGTTGTTACTACCTGTAACTTGTACCCTCGCAGGGTGTGACACTCTGAGCCTTCTGGCGTCTCAAGTGACATGGACAGGGCGCGTGTGGTGAGAAGGACAATGAGTCTGAGTGATTAGCAGCCGTCTGACCACAGCACCGAGGCCGTTGTGACGATTTCCCGCAGATGGACTTCTCCACAGATTTCTCACCTCCTCTCAAAGTCTGCCTCCAGCCTCAACAAAGGGCTTCTCATTTCCCAACCGTGTCATGTTCCATTCTTCTGTGCCTTTCTTCGTGCTCGTCTTTCTGCCCGGAGTAGCATTAACTCCACTTTCTGTCTGGAAGAAGTCACCCCATATTCTTGGCTCAGGTCAAGCTTCTCCTCAGTGACGTTCCTGGGTCTGCTCCCTGCCCTCCACCCCCTCCTCAGGCGGTTGGAGCCTGTCACCTCCTCCCCTGTGCCACCACAGTGCCTTGGGGGTGACACCATCGTCAGCATTCTCCACGCTGGGTGGAGCAGTTTTGTTTTCATGGCTCCTTCCCCTTCTAGTCTAAAAGTACACTGAGGTCAGTGCCTGGCCCTTAGTTGGCATTCCATATATATTTAATGAATGAACGTGTGAGCCAATAAGTACTTCTATGTTCCACGTTTTTTAGAGCAAAAATTAATCATACATTTGATTTATTTTGCATACGTGCTAAAAAAAAAAAATCTGAGAAATCTGTATAAGACCCTGAATCCCATGGGAACTCTGCATATCAATTCGGATAAATGTGATCTAATGCATCTTGCTGAAGTCATCTCGAGTTACTCCGTTCCAGCAAAACCGTAGGCGTATTTCAGTGGCTGCTCTATCAGTCGATATTCTCATGGGAACATCTTGGTCCTTATGCCAAGCAAGCTACATACTCAGGAAGTCTCATCTCTGTTCTACCTTCAGTCCTATCAGCCCCCAGCTAGAAAACGCTGGGTTGTAGAAGGGGATGAGTAAGCTGTGTGTACACACAAAACTGAAGTGGTTAGGAATGAAAATGCGGTGTCGATAGAAGATGGTATTATTAGCAACCTGTTAAATGGGTTCCTGGTGTGTGCTTCTAATGTTTCTCCCTTCAAGAAAAGCGCTCCACACCGTGTCTCATTTTGTGCAGTCAATACAATCCTGATAAGACCTATCACAGCACTTGTGGTGCTGGAAGAAATTAAACATTTAGGGGACTCCTCCAGCGCCACACTGATTGAGCTCAAACGATGCCGCTAAATTGACAGATGCATTTGTCTGTTCCTGCGAGCTAGCGAGTCTTCCCTGCAGAATGTATTACAAATGCCTTAACAGCAAGGAGATAAAAACAAATCAGAAACTCCTTTATTCTACCTCTGTGCTCCTTTCTCCAGGAGGCAGTCTTGGTGTGCCTGCTCGCGGTGTGTGCACACGTGCATGCATGTGTGTGCTCGTGTGCATGTGTGTGTGTCTTGGGTGCAAGGGGGATGCACCTGGAGAACCAAACTGCTGCTCAGCTCGTCATACACACAGTGTGAGTCTTGAGCTTTGCAAGGTTGACCCTCTTTTCCTGGCCATTCTGTTAATTGAGGCAACCGTGCCAACTCCTGGAATGCGTAGACAGTCCTGGCGGCGGGGGAAGGCACATCGCACCTCTCAGCCAGATGCGGTACAACTTTAAACCGATTAATAAAACTCTTAAAAGGATAATATTGTTGGGCAACGTGCTAAGGTTTCCTGCTCTTGCCTGGGTTTTATTTTTATTAAGCTGTAAGCTGTGTTTTTTAAAAAAGATAGAGGGAGAAGAGGAAGCGAGAAAGAGACTTTGATAGCCTGCAGCCTCTTGTTTGCAGATTATTTTCCAAAGATGCTCAGTAGAATATCAATTGCCTGTGATTAGAAGTCCTGCCAGGTACTACCTTGAATGGAGGAGCCTTTAGAAGTGAGAGCAGTTCCTCAGAGAAGCCACACATTTTAGATTTGGAAAAATGGCTCAGCTGAAGTTCTGCCTTCACAGTGGGCAGAGCAAGGCAGGGGGTTGGGGAGGATAGGGCCAAGCTGGCGAGAAGGGTAGGGCTCGAAAGAAAGGCTTCATGCTCTGCTCCCATCTGTCTCAGGAAGGAGCAGGCCATGTCCTCATTACCAGAGGCGTGGTCTGGGGTGGGGGCAGGAAAGGGACCGGCTGGGGTAGGGGTCTTAGGAAAAACCTGGAATCTGGTCACAGGCATTTCAAAGAACTCCGGCTCCGAAATCCTTAAAAAACTCTCATTGGAAGTGCTGCTAGGACCTGACCTGTAGTCCTTTCATTTCACAAGTAATAAAATTTACCTTAAACAGTTTTTTTAAAAGTTCTGTTTGGTTTTATTTTTTTATTATTTCTTTTTAAAGATTTTATTTATTTATTTGACAGAAAGAGACAGCGAGAGGGAACACAAGCAGGGGGAGTGGGAGAGGGAGAAGCAGGCTTCCCGCTGAGCAGGGAGCCTGATGCGGGGCTCGACCCCAGGACCCTGAGATCATGACCTGAGCCGAAGGCAGACGCTTAACGACTGAGCCACCCAGGCGCCCTCTATTCGGTTTTAGAAATGATAATCATTCTAAAAGCAAATGTGATCCTACATTAGCTGGATTGGGTGAATGCTGAAGTGATGTGTGTTTCTGTCCCCAAACAACTTCGCAAAGATGTTTCCTGGATCCGTCCCATTCATCCACCAAAATGAGAATGCTGGCATGGGCCGTGGCTGGTGGGGCGCGGAGAGATAGAACGTCACCAAGGTCCCAGGGACCCAAATTCTTACAAATATGTGTAGCATAGCACTTGGTCTGTGCTCAGTAACTACTGGTTGAATGAATCCACTACAAGGCAATAATAATGCCTATTCTAGACATTTCAGATTTGTGGAATCAGACAACATGTGGTCCTCTGTGTCTGGCTCCTCGGACTGAGCACCACATTTGCAGGATTTGTCCATGTTGTGGCATGAGTCAGTACATTATGCGTCTTTCTCAGGTGCCCCCTGTTTTCCTACTGTCATTTACTAAAATTTCTCCTCACCTGTACCTAGGGATCAGATTTTTCTCTCTTTCACTTTTCCAGCTCCAAGAAACCTAGGTCTTCATGGCTCAGGCCCCATGTTCACACTCCCAGCCTCAGAGCCGTTCTCCTGAGAACAAGCTGAACTTCTCATGGGCCCGTGGTCCCTGCGCAGGGCAGCCGCAAGCGAGCTCACCTTGCCGCTTGGGCTTTTCCCTCCGTTAACTCTTGCATTCTTCGCAGAAGTCATTTGGTCTGTCTATCTCACTTTTCCTTTCTCTCTGATCTTTTCTCTCAAGTCTTCTAACCCAGAGCTCCTCCCACTGCAAAGTGCAAAGAATCTCCTGAAATTTCTTGGATCTAAACCTCCGAGGCTGTATTCATCTGAATCAGCATTTTCCCCAAGTTCTCCAGGAAATTATGAAGTGGGTGGAATTCTTTGACTCTCTCTTCATCCCCTCCTTACCTGGGTTCCAGAAACCCTCTTTGTTATTTGGTTCTATCCCTGGTCACCAACAGGTTTCTGGGGACAGGTCTGACTATTTTCCATCCAGCTCATCATTGCCCTGCCTTCCACCTTTGCTGTCCAAATCTCAAAGTTTCAGTTATTCGTTCACTCCTCTCTTGAAGCATTTCTTGCCCTTGAGGCATGCGAGTACGAGGCCAGCAAAGATGAGTCGCCAATGGTCCCAGATCTCCAGGGGCTCACCCTGCTGGGATAGATCCAGGTGTGTGACTAGCCGTGCCTTGAATTCCTGCATCATGTATTGCGTGACTGTTCAACGCCACACATCCTTTGAGCAGAAAGCCACAGCAATGAGCAGGACAGATATAAATAAACACACAAACAGAAATAAGTAATATAGCCTCAGAGCGCTAAGGGCAGCAGACAAAATCAAGAAGGGTAAGACATGGAGAGGGACTGGGAAGGAGATCGGAAGGGATGTGGTGGGAGCAGAACCTGAAAGAAATAAGACCCAGTTCTGTGAAGACCTGCAGGCAGGACATCTACGGGAGAGGGACAGGTTAGTGCAAGGCCCACAGCGAGGTGTCAAGGACCCTGTGGGTGCCAGGGCCCAGGCGGGAAGACCCTCAATCTGCCTGACCTCGTTTCTGAGCTGGTGCCCCTGATTTGTTTGAAGAAGAGTCTGTTTGCCTTCGATCCCAGTAGAATTCTTCTTTCCCATCAAGCTGAGCCCCCAGCCTCACCGACCTTGACTGAGCACACCCCACTGAAAACAATGTTGGCCTGAAGCAGGCCAGGGAAAAGCAACTGAAACAATTGATTGAGCGGACCAGGGTGCTGACTAAAGATAATTCAGACCCTTTGGGGTAGAAAATGGGCACAGAGCAGGCAGGTGACAGACACCAATAATGCCTGAAGAGGAGAGTGAACTGGACTTCTTCAAATTCTGGAAAAATTCTAAAGCCCAGAAGCTCTACATGAACCTTGAAAGAAATGCGTTTAAAACACATTTAAAGGAATGCCTTAGTAGGTCATGACTTTGTGGTGCCCTTTACCCCCAGGATAAATGCTGGCTAAAATAATAATTTAAAAATGATAACTGTTCAGTCAATACATGGGGTTGCTTATTATGTCGCATAGCAGACTCAGAAACGAACAGGAGCAATGCAGTTTTTGCCTCCCCCAGAACGCACAGGGCAACAGAGGAGATGGGTCCCGAATAAGTCAGTAAGGTCCCATAGCAGTACATGCGGTGGGCGGCAGCCATGGCCTTCCCACTGGCGAACTCCCGGTCCTGCTGTGCAGCCTTGGGCAAGTGACCTAGCTGCTCTGTGTCTCCAATTATTGATGTTTAAAATAGACATCCCAGTAGTGCCTCATCAGGCTGTTGTAAGAAGTGCCTCAGATGATGCCCAGCACACATCAGGCGCTCAGTAAGTATTGACTATCGGGGAACAAATTAGCCATAGTTTTGGGAAGTGTTAGGAATCAATGGTGTAACTGGAGTCCTTCCTTGGTCTTGGAGAGCGTCCTGATGAAATGACATTTCAGTGGCTCCAAGCATTGTACCTGATGATTTACATATATTGATATGAACCCAAAAAGTCCTGCAGAGTCGAGATTATGCCTGTTTTCATTTACCCAGGAAAAAACTGACACTTTTCAGGAAGTTTGAGCATCGTGCCCAAGGTTATCTAGCTGGAAACGGAACCAAATCCCTCACAAAGCCAGACACGTTCTTCGCATTCACTTTGGCAAAGAAGCAACTGTGGGAGGGAAGCTCCATAATTAGTTTCTGAGGAGAACGGAGATATTCGAGCTAACCGTGCCCTCCCACACCATGTCTCTCGGTACCATGGTCAGCGGAGAGGGCTGGGCAGGAGAAACCATGCTGTGCCCCAGGGGGCCAATTCTGTTCTGTTCATGTTCTTGCTTAAAAAAAGGCAGGGTGGAGAGACAATACATACATCTGAATGCACACAGGCCAACACAAAGAGCCATCCCCAGTGCCTGGCTTGCAGGTGAGCGTATGAATGTGTGCCCACTGACGGGCAGACAGCGCGGGGCCATATGCAGAGCAGCCTCCCTCTTAGGGAGGACAGCCTGACCCAATCAGAGGTACCCTAACATATGGGACAGCCTCCTCCCGGGCTCACAGTGGGTACATCCCAGAACCAACAATCCCTCCGACCCCCAGAGCAATAGGACACGTTTGCCCCAAAAGAAAGCTTGTGCTCGTGGTTCTTCTCCAGAGGGATAAATACCAGACCTGAACTGTGTCCACTTCCCTTCCAACCCACCCATCCAGTCTGGGTGTTCCCATTTCCCCCATCCCTGCTTCCGTCCCTTTGTCTTCCTTTACCTGGCTGTGCTTTTTGATCTTCCGTGTGACAAATTTCAGCTGCCACGAATGTTCATGTACAGCATGTTTCTCTTTCCCTTTGGAGGACTGTGTGCTCAATGAAAGACTTCCTGAGACAGCTCCCTGAATAGAAATACATAGGAGACAAACAAAGCAAGCAGCTCAGACATCCTCACCGAGGCTCAGGGAGTTTAAAAAGCCCCCGTCGCCCCAGAAATGAGGCTATTAAGGTGTGACACGATTCTCCCTTTCAGGCAAAGGCTTTTTAAATGGCTGTAGAGCCCAATCAAGAGAAGATGAAAACTTCAGTGTCTCAAGACATCCAACTCTTTTCTGCTGATGAAGGAGAACATGCCCGGACGCACATGGAATGAGAAGCAGGCTCCTGGCACCCAGTCAGCAACCTGGGTGGGAGCTCAGAGCCCTGGGCAGCCCGGGCTGCTCCCTCATGTCTGCCCACTTTTCATGCCCCCACAACCTCCCCGGCCAGCATGAGGGGTTGCACAGCCCGGGACCTGCTAAAGATCTCAGTTAGAGCTGGTCAGGGGAACACCACCCCACCTCTGCACCCTCTTCATCCCAGGGCGCTCGGGGATCCTAAGAAGAGGAGGGAGCAGCAACCAGCTTGGTGATTTGCTGGAAAAGGGCTTCAGCACCACTGGTAAATCCCAACCTTCTGGCTAGCGCCCAGATGCTTTCTTAACATTACTAGAAATAAAATTGGACCCATGAGTGTCACCTCGGAAGCAGGAAACGCAGGGTTTCAGTCCTGTCTCTGCTAATTTCTCATTGCATCCCTGAGCTCCAGTTTGCTCATTTGCAAAATTCCTGCCTTTCAAGACTGTGGAAAGGAACAGACGAAATGTTTTACACAAAGTGCCTCACGCTGGAAAGCCAATATAAATTAGCTTGTGTGGTGTGTTCAGATGGCAAGAAAACGAAGGCAGGGACTCCCAGCCAGCAGGTTAGGGCTCAATTCAATTGAAAGTAGTCACTTCAGTTTCCTCCAATCTTTTGGTTTGTAAAAGAATTTCTGCCTTTCTCAAAGTCTTGCTTGGTAGATTCATACTCTCCCAGGCTGGCCCAGCTCCGCCAGGGCCCCTTCTTTCAAATCAGCTCCCTCTCCTAAGATTGCCAGGCAGAAACTGGAAGGAAAATAGAGATTATTTTAGCCAACAAAAGTACCCTCCGTCTCATCAGCATTATTCTGTCCCTAAATCTCTCCTGATTAAAGTAATACCCAATAGCATTTTTTTTCAAGAAAATATTGGGGACTTTTTCTTCAAGAATCAGAATCTGAAGACAGGCTACTCAATCATCTCTGGATTTTGGTGGTGAGAATGAGCTTACCCCTTTCTCTAGACTTTTTCTAAAGTGTCAGAAGTATTTTCTGCCTGGGAACATTCAAATTACCAGAGGTCTCTTTAAGCCACCAGACATGGTAGGGTCATAGGAGACCACAGCAGATTCCTACCAGCTTCATGATGAAAGCGTGTGGGTTCTCTTCTTTCTTCTTCTTCTTCTTTCATGAAATTTTGTGTCTTGCCCCTCATGGCTCCAGCATATGGGTGCTAGGGCTGAATTCAGATTTGGGGGTGCGGGAAGCTAGATGGCCAATATCTGGATTATACAAATGTTGTAAAAAGTGCTTGGGAGACAGGTCTAGTTCCACCTCTTGAAAACCAGGTGATGGTGAAATGCTGACTTTATTCTGGTTGGTTTATAGGTACGCCACTGCAGCGGGGACTGCGATTTAGGAAACGATTTTACTGCATTGTCTCTTTCACGAAACATGAGCAAAAGCAATCCCCAAGTGTCCACGCACTGTATTTTTTTAAAGCCTCCTCGTGTCCACCACTGCCTTTCTTTCAACATCCTAGGGAGAAAGGATCATTCATAGTCTTTCTATGTTGCATAAACTGAGACCTGAATAGTTGGTGATATGTTTTGTTCAAGGCTATACATTGTGAGTGAGGGAACTTCAGAATCCATGCCTGCGGTATACCCACTGGGCCACGTGGATAGACCCAAGCAATGCAACCGAGTGTGTGTGTGTGTGTGTGTGTGTGTGTGTGTGTGTGTGTGACAGTAGGTGTGTGTGTGTCTGTGTGTATGCACACATGTGCGTATTTACATTCACGTACCAACTGCTAGGATCCCTTCCTGTGATAGATAGTGAGTGTCTTGGATGAGAGAGAAAAAAAGGCAAAAGGAGAACATCAGGGTAGAAGGAAGAGGACTAGACTTTGTAAAGGAAACAATCATATCCCTCCTAGAAAGTCCTTTTTCCTCCCCCAAATTTGCCTTGGGAGCAGCCTCCTGGTCACTCAGCATTGGTCTCACAGCAGAGAAGAAGGGAGGAAGGGAAGTCTCTCTCCACTCCCTAGGGCCACTGGGCTATTTTAATAGCAGCAAGCCTGTACTGGTCACCTGCCCCTCTCCAAAGAGATCCCTGCCTGCCCAGTAGCCTGAGTTCTCTCCGACTCGGAAGAGACCTCAGGCAGCATCGACATCAATCTGTGCTTGGTGCAAGAACATGTTCTTCAGCAGGGTTTCCCAGAATGGTTCCCCAGACCATCAGTTCCTTGGGATGGTCCTTTAAATAAAAGGGGGAAGAGGGCTCTATACTTCACTAGTTTATGAAACCTACCTTCCTCTGATAGATTCACAATGAACTTCGCAAAAAAAAAAAAAAGAAAAAAAAGGCTCTGAGAAGGGGGCGCCTGGGTGGCTCAGATGGTTAAGCATCTGCCTTCGGCTCAGGTCATGATCCCAGGGTTCTGGGATCTAGCCCCACATCAGGCTCCCTGCTCCGCGGGGAGCCTGCTTCTCCCTCTCACTCTGCCTGCTGCTCCCCCTGCTTGTATAAAAAATAAGATAAATAATAAATAAAGACTCTGGGAAGGACTGCAGCAAGGAAAACATGGTTAAATTAGGGTAAGACTAGAAGGCTTTTATACAGACGTGGTTTAAACAGCTTCAGGGAAAGGAATCCCACTATTACATTAAAACTTTTTTTTTCCTGAAGTGTTCTTACAGTATATGTCTTTGGGTATATGGGCATATTTTCTTTTCTTTTCCAGTTGAGATGTTTCTGGAACTCAAGAACAATATATGGTATGATTTATATCACAGTACACAACATATAAAGATGTTTAGTACTGCTCTTTTCAATCAGGTGCATAAAAAATTGAAAGAATATAAAGTACTACATTCTAACTTAGTAACATATTTAATGAAATAACCTCGTTTCATTATCAAATCACTATAACTTTAGGAGTTCCAACAATTTAATCGGGACCTACCTTTCTGTAACCCCCAGCCTGTTCCTCCTACTTTCACCCTATTTCCCTAATTCATTATAATATAATGAATTTATATAATAACAATAATGATGATGATGATGATAATGATGATATAATGATCATGATGATGATGGCTTAATTTTTCCCTATTCTGAAAGAGTCCAAAATATAGGAAATTAGGGTTAGGCCATCCCTTAGATCACATCTCTCTCTTAATAACTCATATCCTCTCTCTGGTACCTTTACATTCTTGCTGTCTGTCTCTTGGCTTACTGGGTACTCTGTGGATTCCAGCCGAATTATCTTAAGTGGCAAATATACTCTAAAAGGAGGAGAAGTGCAATGCATCTTACATTACCAGGGTTAAGACTTCCTTTCATTCCTTGTCTGATGCTATTCAGGACTGTTATCCTCCCTTATGTTCAATAGGCAATAGAAATATATATGTCGGCAGAAAGCCAGCCTTCGACATGATATCAAGAAGATGGGCTGGAAAGGGGGAGCCATTATGATTTGTGCTCCCTTCCCTCCACTCTGCTCCTGCCAATTAGGGGAGGGGGGAGCCAGCCCTTGGACCATAAATAACAGCTACCCCACCGAAATCCCCCTGCTTCAGAGCACGGTTCTATTCACATTGGCTACATATTCTACAGGCTTGCATCCCTTTCAACTATTCTCCAGCACAGTTGGAAAAAGACGAGAGAAAACAGCAGGATGTGGATATTTAAGGGGTCATTTTTCAAAAGAACCAGGATTAGTCTGTAACTAGACGTGCTGACGGTAAAGCCTGCCTAGTACCTTCTCCCCTCCTATTACAGTGCCCGGTTCCATAGTTCTTGGGTCTTGTGGCCCAGACCTGCCTCCACCCATCGTCTGAGCTTTTGCCCTATTCTTCACCCCTAAGATTATCAAAGCTTACCTGTCTTTCTGCCCCGATCTTCAATGTTCTCCTCTCAACTAGACACTTTGGAGAGGCTCTGCTTCAGAGCAAATCTGTACTGACTGACAAAGAGTGCTTCCATTTAAATGTAAGACAATGCCTCACTCAAAAGAAAAAAAAGATCATCTCTAACAGTATATTCACATAGGAGAGCTCAGGGGAGCAGCTACAGCTTCCAAGGCCCCTCAAAGAATGGCCAATGGGCACCTGCTAGTGTCAGGTTTGATAATAAGATGAGCCCTGATATAAATAATAGCATGATTCTTCACAGCAGAGTCTCTGGAGTTAGGTTATGTGGATTTGAATCTTAGCTCTGCCAATTTCTGTCTGTGTTACCCTGGGGAAGTTCTTCATCTTCGTCTACAAAATTGGGCATAGTAATATCACCAACAGTATGGCTATTGTGAGATTAAAGGTGATAATCTTTATAAACACTCAGCGCAGTGGCTAGCTCATTGTCAACACTCAAAAATATTAGATCTCAATGCACTGATAATAATACCCCATGAGACCTAAAGGCAAATTTTGAGGACTTTTGGATCAATCAAACCTGAGCTTGAATCTTGGCTCTTTTGATTACTGGCTGGGTGATTGTAAGCAACTCACTTAACTTCTTTTTAGTATCAGCTTCCTCATTGATAAACTGGAAAAATCGTATCTCCCTCATTAGGATTGTTGTAAAGGTTGAAGAAATTTATGTGTTCGAAAATACCTTGTAGCTAGGAGGCATTCAATAAATGTTTGGGGATGGGAGAAACATCTGCTAAGCAGATCGCTCGGGAAAAAATGACAAGGATTCTTTTGGGCATTTAGATGTGTGCATTTCAATAATGGACTTGCTTAGTTGTTCTGTCCTAAGGCTATCTATCGACTCTGATAGCACTTCTGTGAGGCACAGGGCGAATGTGGATAATGGGGTCTTGATTTTATTAGCAAAGCGAGTGTCCTGAGCACCAGTCAATATAGCATAATCAAGTACAACTCTAGACAGACAGATTGCTTTCCTCCTTTAAAGCAATAGTTTTCAAATTACAGTTTGCATCTCACTTTTTCCAAGAAGGATCTAAAATAGAACACTGTTATAATATCAAAATGGTGGAGCTGCTCGGAAGGAAGGGTCTGGGTGCCTGCTCTGTTTCTCCTTCAGCCCCTGCAGTCGCCTCTCGAGCACCTCGAGGAAAATCTAGGACTCTGTAAAAGACAGCTTAGAAACCAATGCACTGAAGGTGGGGGGTGTTCTTTAGACTCCTACAATGCACAGTGTGGATTAATAGTGATTTTCTACGGTCTTAGATTTATTAATATTAGGGCATGTCAAACAAACCTCATTTCCGACTTTGACAGTGTCTTCCAGGGAAATGTAGTAGACAGAGTGAATTGGTATTTCAGGAATACATTTTATAGGCCTTTTGGAATAGCTTTGTTGGAATGATGAAGAAATTTATGCTGAATACTAGCAAAATTGGGTATATTAGTAAGTGGATGAACACTATAGCCAACAGGTGCTGAACAACTAATTGATCAATGTCAGGCAGTGGGTTGCCAGGATACACAGGACATTGGCTCTGTCCTGTATCATTTAACGTTTCCATCAGCAACTTGGATGGAGACATAAAGATGACACTAATCAAATTTGAGGATGACATGATTGGGAGGAAAAGCAAATTTATCAGGTGATCGAATCTAGAAAGATCTTGTCAGGCTGCAGGAATGCGCCAAATCTAAGATGATGGAATTTAGTGGGGAAAATGCAATATCTTATAATTAGGTTCAAAAAGTAAATTATTCAAATATAGGTTTATGTTATATCTCACGTTAGATTCAGGCATGGCCTAGCCAACCGCAGGAGGTAAGGGTTTTTTAAGAGGGTCCTTCGGGTAGATCTGAGTACTGGAAAATGGAATTAGGGGAAAGGCTAATATGTCAGGACAACATATTTTCATATTCCATGGCGTATGGCTGTAGGAAAGGGTGGTGGGTCAGAACTGGCAACAATTCCAGACTGAGAACAGTAACAGAGAATCAGGTACATGAAATAACTCTTTTACTCATTCTCTGAAAATATTCGTCATGAGGTCACAGTGTATGGTCTTTAAGGGGCCAGGCTCTAGGCTCAGACCAGATGGGATTAAATACTGGCTCTGCTATTTACCAGCTGTGTGCTAAAGGCTTCTTAACTTCTCTGTGCCCCAATTCCTGCATCTATAAAATAGAGGTATATTTCCAGCTTCCTACCTCATAGGGTTCTGGTGCAGATGCAGTCTAGTAATGCAGATGCAGTCTAGTAATGCACACGGGGTATTTATTGTTTTGACTATCCTTTGCTAGATGCACAGCTTGATTGAAGGAGGAGGGATGAGGAACATTATTTCTTTGGAGGGAAGTTTGGTAGCATCAAGCAGAACACCCCGGGCTGCAGATCTCAAGGCCCCAAAGCTTAGTAAGATAGTCACAGGAAGAAAGACAGGATGCTAGTAGCCAGATTTGCATAACAAGGAGCAAACTGGATTTGGGGACTAAAATGGAATTTAAGCAATCAAAAGAAATGCAAAGTCCAAATCAAGGTAACATTTGATGGAGAGGTCCAGGTGTTGGGCTAATGTACTTTAAATCTCACCTGCTTGAGATCAGGATTGATTATAGAGACAGAGGCAGGGTGGAAACTTTTGTGGACAGTGTCTGGTCTGAATCCTGCTCTGAGGAACAATGCAGCATGGAGGCTGGAAATTAGGAAGAGGCTAATGGATTGAAGAATTTCATTTTAGTAGAGTGAAAAAAGAAGAGGAAAAGCATGTACTGGTTTTACTAATTGTCAGTCTCTTACAAGTTACAAGAGTGGTATTCCTTCCGCCTTTCATATTACATAGAACAAAAACATTTACCAGCGATGCGTTACTATGAATCAACCAGACAATATGCGGAGTGCCATGTTAACGACTGCACCACACTTAGAGGTTTGAAGTGGCTAGGATTGTAGAACAGAATGCATGTACGTTGTGTGAACAAAGGACGTTAGAGTCTGCAGTGGTCCTTTGAGGGAACCAAAGCCATGTCCACACACAGACATAAGACCTCTTCAAATATTTGCAGGGCTGTCTTGTGAAGGGCTGTCTTGGCTACTCCTTGCTCAATATGCTACTAAGGACCAGAGGATGGAAGCTCTAGGGTAAGACCTTTAACTCTTGAATCCAGAGTCAATAAAATGACAAAGGGGAAAACTTCCACCTTGGAAAAGGGCATACTTCCCATGGGCTGGGCAAAGACAGAGAGGGCATGTCTGCACCGCTTGGAGAGTTGGCCTAGATGCGGTCTTTACAGTCTTTTTCCCGACATAGTGTTCAGTGTTTTTATGAAAAATACTATGAGTCAGTTGAGTAAATCCCAGGGTTTTGGCTGTAGTTCCAGCACGTCAATGCCATCTTTGGAATGGCTGTGCTGGACCACATCTTGGCCCTCTGTCCTTTGCAGAAGAAGCCATTAAGAAGCTAGCTGTAGTTCTACACCGAGCCAGGAGGTGGAGCCGGTCCCTAACGTACCTGGAGGGCCCCGCTAGGAGGGGGGTGCGATGAAGTTGAGCACTGGAGCTCTCTCTGTGGATTGGCAGCCATAAAGGAATGTAAGAGCTAATCGGCCGCCATCTGTCTTCATTTTGCTAACCCCCTCTATTGGATGGCACAAGCAGCTCACTTCCTATATTTATAAACATCCCCAATCAGTCATTTCTCTGCCCGCTGTCACATATTTGTGGCATTAATGCTGGCTGCTTTATCACAGATTGGACTTCATTTCAGGCATAACTCTCATATACTGTGGTTCTGAGGTCTTTATGGCCACATTACGGTGTATGGCTGAGTTCTGATTACACATCAGCACTGTAAGGCCGCAGACCGTGATCTGGCCCTCACCCACCCACCTGCCACCCCTGCCCTCTGCGGGCCACTATAGATCACGCTATAGGCACAGGAAAATCGGGATCTATGACGGAGAGAGAGACAGAGAGAAAGAGAACAAAGGGCCAGGCGCACTTCCACCAGGGCTCAGGGTAGACCAGGGCTCTTCCATAAGGCTGAGAGCTCACAGGACGGTGGCCTTTTGACAGAGTCACTTGACAGATGGAAAGAGTTAATGGAAGGAAAAGAGAGGGGAGAGTGAGAAGTCTGTAATTGAACTGACCTTTCTCCGGAGCCCCGAGATCTCGGCGCTGACAATGGGGCCATAGATTTTCCTCATCTTATGTCTGCAGTCAGGAATATAAGTTAGCATTTCTTCTTACTGTCTGCATCACGCTTGCCACATTCATCAGATTACTTTTCTTATAGAAATTAAAGAATCTTATTTTTTTGTTTTATCGCATTTGGCCTCTTGTGCATCCTGTGAATGGACGCTTGAAACCTCTGTCACAAGGGAAGCAGCAAAAGTTCCCTCTTTTGTAAGTCATGGCGGCCATTAAGAGGCTAGCAATAGAGTTACACTTGGTCAGGAGAGAAACAGAAAATCCAGGGAGGCAGTTAAATTTTAGAAAATAGTAGGGCCCGGGGTTATTGTTAGAGGAGTGTGCCATATTGGGAATGCCACATGTGTCTTCAAAGAAAATGCTTTTTCTTTCTGGAAAAATTCCAATTTTCAGTCTTTGGGCCATGCTTTCCTCTTCCTATTCACAGAACCACAGGAGGGTCTCTCATCCCTTTGGTGGGTGGAGCCTGCTCATCTTCCCTGTGTTTCCGAAACTCTTCACAGACCTCCACGGGTCTGCCCTAACTGCCTGCTCAGGCTTCCATCCCCTCTGGCAGCCTTGACACCTCTTTATGATGTCTTTCCCCAAATGTCGATACTGTTCTTTCTCTTTTTCCCCAAAGAGGCTGGTCACATGGTGGTAGGAGAGGGGAGTTACTTCAGAGCTGTCAGACATCACACTTCTAAAACCATCACTTACGGGCTCTCCCTGGACCCTCGCTCTCCTGGTGGCCTGTCCCTTCCTCCCTCTGCCTCTTCTCCAGGGAGACAAATTAGCTGACTTAGCCATCCTAGCTCAGCAGAGATGTTGCTCTGCCCATAAAGAACACAGGCTTTGGCATTATTGTGTAGAGACTTTCCATCCTGATGATCTCAAAATCCCCTTCTAGACTGGGCTCCAATTCTTTTTTGGGGAGGGGGAGGGACTCCAATTCTTAACTCCGCAAATCAAAAAGCCTACTAAAGCTTTTCCCACCCCCCAATCCCACCCTCCACATGCCCCCAAAGAGCCAGTTTTACTCAGCCCCTAAAATGCAGAAAGTGCTACTGCTGGAAAGTTCTACCTTTGAGGAGTTTCCTATGCTGGCAAAGTCTGTTCTAAATGAACATCAAGAATAGCCTTGAGGGGGAAATATGGACTGAATCTGTACCAACTGGCACCAACCAGCTTATGAGAAACATGGAGAAAGAGTCCAGCTCTCCCGCCCGCCCGTCAGCCATGAGCCCTAACTGTATGTAAATGAATCCCCTAGGCTTTTTTTAGAACCCTAGCAGTAGCTGCACTTCTAAATTTAAGTAAGATACTGCTAAAGTTAACTTAGCAGCTAAGCCATGCTTTGCAGTTAGACTGCCTGCATTTTAAAACTGAGCTCCACCACTTACTTGTTTTGCTTTGTTTTTACTCTGGACAGGCCTTCATTTTATCATCTGAACACGAGAGTAATGTTTACCTCGGAGGTGGTGGGAGGAACGCTCAAATAAGGCCTTCAAAGCACTTAGGACAGTTCTTGGTACAGAGTTAATACTCAGTAATTTACACATTGATAATATTCCTAGTAATCAAGGTCACATTCTCCACCACCCCCCTCCCCCCAACCCAGCCACTACTTTTCTGTTGTGCAAACACCTCAAAAATCAAAAAGCCGTCCCTTCTCAGACTTGCTGAGCTTTGTGGTGACACTTCTGCCTCAGACCTGGGTCGCTGTGAGCCTCACTGTGTCCAGTTCCCTGTCTGCTGATCCTTCACTCTCCAGTCTGTGAGCCAAGGCCCATGCTTCCTGCTAACGAGGTTCTAAGCGGTTCTAGCGGGAGGGACTTCCTCTCGGACAATGGCTTTGAAGGCAACTAGGCTGTCACAAATGTCGCTCTCTGCAGTGTGGGCAGCCATCTCTCCGGCTCCCTTTGATTAGCCCAAAGGCATGACTAGCCTATTTCCATAGTGCTTGGGAAGCTGTGAGGAAAGCCGCTCTCAGACTCCTCAGTTCCAAGAGAACGGATTATGTTCCGTGGTTTTCCAATTGGATTCAGACCCCTAAGCTGAACACCATCCCACTGGCCCTGGAGAATAGAGACGACAGTCTCTCTGCACTTTGAATTAATTTAACTCATTTCAGAGAAATTTGAAGCCTCATAACGGTACCCCTCCCACCCAACCATCCCCCCCACCACACACACAATACCTAGTTCTCCTGATCTAATTCTTTAGCCCTCGTGGCAAATAGATATTAAAATATTAAATCTGTCTTTGAGATCTTCTTCATAAAATATTAAGGGAAAATGTCTGTGTTAACAATGTTTTAACATGAAATAATAAACAAACTGCAGTAATTGGATATTTTTCTTCTGAAGGTCATATGCCTCCACAAAAATCACCCTTGCAAATGTGCAATTCAGAAGACTGATCGCACCTTACATTCAGACACTGTGCTTTTCTGTGTTCAAAGAGCATTCTTTAAACATTAATTAGTTACTCCACCAAATATCCTAGGAGGGGTGGATTAATATCTGATTAATGCAGATATAGATGCAAAGAGAGAGCAAGGAGAGTCCTGCTTCTCGCATCACGCAACAATTCTGAGGCAGAAATTTTTAGCCAAAGCTTCGTGAATGGACAGAAATAAGTCCCAAGTGAGGCTAAGAAATCAAGGGTTCTTGATCCTAAATTTCTTAGGCATCTCTTCTATTCTTTGATTTGCATGAACCCCGTAGATGAGCCCCTGAGAAATGATTTCATTTCCCCCCTTAAATCAGATATTCACTTGCTCCAAGAGTGTCTGGCTAGATATGGTAAGGAGGATCTCCTCCCGCTAATGAGATGGGGACTACTTGCTTTTGAGGACCCGTTTCAGTCACAAGTGATTTTTTTCCTAAATGCCCCAAAAAGTAGGAGGAGGAGGAGGCGAGGAGGACTGCTCTAGCAGAACACAAGACACAGAGGTCCATGACATCTTGCTGGATTCTGCTAGACGCTGACTCGTGCAGGCAAGAGCTCAGAGATTAACTGGCTGCAAACTCTCTTCCCTGACACCCTTCCCTGAGTCACAAGTGTACGTCCCTAGGTCCCTGCTCCGTGCTTTTCTTAAGGACTTAAGATGTGCCCAACGCATAAAACCACTTGCAAACCATTCCCAATAATTGCAGCATGAAAAGTGAGCTGATCAGCATCTGACTTTTATGGCCGGCTACTAACCCAGCCAGCATTTCCTAATAATACTTTGCCTTTATATCCCAGGATCGCAGAGCAATTTACAAAGATTGATTAGAAGCTCCTCAGAACTCTCATCCTTGGTGGAGGCAGGGGTGGAGGCCATGAGAGGGGACTTAAATTAGCCTCCCGCGAGAGTGGGGAGTGAGGATTCTAAGGAAGGGCTTGTCTGGTTCAAGCCCATGCTGTATCTGAGAACAAACCCCCCCCTCCCCCCGCCGTGTCCCCATTAGTAGGCAACAGAGAAACAATGTATCATCTGATGTTTGGAAAGGATTCAATTAGGAGGAAGTAAGGAGACTGTGTGTGTTTATTTTTTATTTCAAAAATGATGTAAATACCCAAATTTGTTACCACCCCCAGGGTCCTGGCAAAATGCCTAAGATATCTGTAATTTTGCAAGTTTGCATTTGTATCACCCCCGCTCTTGGGCCATTTCACATTTTGCTCTTTCCTACCCCAAAGCCTGCCGCCCCTGGCTCCCAGAGAGGTCCAGGGTAATGCTGGTGTGCATATGACCCTTTGATATATAGCAGTAAGGTGGTGAAGGCTGCCTTCTCGGGGCTCCCCCCTCCCAGTGCCACTGGGCCCGGCTCCTGGAGGATCAGCTTGGCAAAGAATAGGGAATGATGGCGGAGAAAGGGCTCTATCAGGCCATTGAGGAAGCGCAGCTGTTGAGGGGCCAAGGGGAGGGGCGGGGGGAAAGCTGCAGTGACGTTCTGTTTTGTTCTTGCAACCGAGGCACAAATTAAGGCAAAATTAGAGACTTTCTTTGGACGATTGGACGGATGGGAGGAGGAGGAAGATGGGGAAGCAGAGCTTTTAAGGACAGCAATTTGAGAACATCTGAGACAAATCTGTGGTTGATTCTTTTTTTTTTTTTTTTTTGGTGGATTAGTTAGTGACTTTCTTTTTGGATTCCGGAGAGGTTTCCCCCCCTTCCTTTCCCTTTCTGCACCATGCACATGTAAATGTGATTGAGAATTCTTTCGTCAGATCTGCTGTCTTGGCAGCTTTCCCGCCAGCTGGCCTGGCTGGGGGAACCCACGCTGGTGGTTGATTGCGACTGACAAGTTCTCCCAGGCTTTGTGGGAAGAAGTTCTGGAGACACTCCCAGGCCCTTGTTTGGGCTTTAGTGCCTGGAGGGAAGGAGGGCAGAGGGGAGCGCCATGCAGGACTGAACCACTCTGCCCACGGAGGGGGCCATGCCACCACCGCCATCTTGGTCCTTCTCCACAGGGCCCAGACAGTGGCTGGTGCAGAATGTTTCTCACTGTCATCAGTGCAACCTTTGGTGCAGAATCCCTGATGCTCGAAGTCCGAGTCTGTCTTGAAAGGCCGCATAGTCCACACCCCCTTTCTCTGTCTCCAACTAAGGCATTTCAAATAAGAAGTATAAAAACCTTGCTTCCCAAAATGACTGTAGTTAATGGCCAGTCCTATCTTTTGCTTCTCTGTTTCAATTCATTCTCCTTCTTTTCTCTCCCTTTCCCTACCAGGGCTGCAGGCCAGATTCCTTAGGTAGTTTTGTGCTGTTTTTACTCTCTTCCTTTCTTCTCCCTGGCCAGGCAAATTCTCACCGATTACCAGCACCTAACTCAAGGCTCATATCCTCTACAAAGTTCTCTTTGGTAACTACTAATAGTTTATAAACTATTGAGCACAGAGTAACTTCTGTCTAAAAGGGGGACCCTGGGTGGCTGAGTCAGTTGAGCGTCTGCCTTTGGCTCGGATCATGATCTCAGGGTCCTGGGATCAAACCCCGCATTGGGCTCCCTGCTTGGCGAGGAGTCTGTTTCTCCCTCTCCCTCTTCCCTTTCCCACCATTCATGCTCTCTTTCTCTCTCTTAAATAAATAAATAAAATATTAAAAAAATAATAAAATAAAAAATCAAAGAGGGGCTCCTGGGTGCTCAGTCAGTTGAGCATTGAACTCTTGATTTCAGCTCAGGTCAAGATATTGGGGTCATGAGATCTTGTCCTGCATGGGGCTCAGCGCTCAGCAAAGAGTCTGCTTGTCCCTCTCCCTCTGCTCCTCTACCCACTTCTGTTCTCTCTCTAGAACTAAAATAAATAAATAAATAAATAAATAAATCTTATAAAAAATTAAAAAAACAAAAGGTTGATGAGATGATATTTTATCATAGGTAATTGTGTGTGTGTTAGCTTAGTTTTTTTAAA